>NW_027137461.1:0-420059 GCF_001889945.1 Aspergillus brasiliensis CBS 101740
CACGAAACACTATAGATTCATCTAGAATTAACAAAGATAGTCTATATCTACATAGTAGACTAATCCTTAGAAGATTAATCAGTAGAATAAAGATTATAATCTTATACAACTATTAGAACAGACTGAACAGTAGCAAGATACTATCAATAATCTTATAATTTATAGATCTTGACTATAATATAATCACACAGGATTCCAACCATACTAATTAATTTAATTATAATATATTATATGCAACATAACAGAATGCCCACTATATACTTTAATTAGCAGCTATTAGAAATGGTTGTACAACCGACTACAACTTTCGGTATCTTATGCCAGCGCCCTATTATGTATAGTGACGAGTCAAAGCATCGTGCGATAATTACATCCTTTCATAAGCGAAGTCGTGATTTTACCACTGTATTGTCTCGTTGTAGGCGACCGAAGCAAGCGAACGGTCCATTTCAGACACAAACACAAACCCTATCGCTTTGACCTCACTCCTCATTACGACGCTTTACGGTATTTATAAACAGGACATCTAATTGCTCCAAAGCTGAATATAGGGTTCGAGACCATTCTCTTCATAGTCTAACACTACGCTGGGTTCTTATCAATTTGATGGACCCGTCGCGACATGCATGACGCCATTTCCGGGCTCAGCACGGAATATGCCTCCTTTGACAACAAAAGCGAACAACCCAAACCCCGTGTCTTCCAGGATCCATCAACTATCATCATGGCAAATTCGGACAAAGCTCCAGAAGTCGACACAGCTACCGCGAGCAGTAGCGATGGCCAAACGCATCATGACTTGGATAGCCCGATCGACCTAAAGGGGGAATTGATCAATCTATCTCAGATTGATTCAGTTCTTGCAAGAAAAATGGCTTTGGTAAACGCTGCCATTGATGAGATTGGTATGACTCCGTTTCATTGGAGGTTGTTTTTCCTGAACGGATTTGGATACGCCGTGGATTCTGTGAGTATTAGCCAGAGTTAGTGTTCTAACGAATTTATCTAATTTGGCGGGACAGCTCCTGGTAGTTTGCCAAAATATCTCGCAGGTTGCTGTGGATCAGGAATACCGAAGTGCCGATGAGAAATTACAAGGCGTCTCACTGGCATCCCAAGTCGGGTTGCTTGTGGGTGCTGCTATCTGGGGTTTCTCTGCGGATGTAATTGGTCGCAAGCTTGCATTCAATACCAGTTTATTTGTCAGTGCAATATTCGTTCTGATTGCCGGTGCGATGCCCAGTTACGTATCCTTCTGCGCTATGTGATTCGCGCCCCGTTCCGCCGCGAGAGATGATGCAAACTACTAACACTAACTAGGGTTGCCATTTACTCAGCTGGAGCTGGCGGAAATTACATCCTTGATGCAACAAACTTCCTGGAGTTTCTTCCAGTAGCCTATTCATGGCTTGTGACTGCCATGGCATTGTGGTGGGCGGTGGGATATACGATCGCCGGCCTATTGGCGTGGGCGTTTATGAGCAATTTCAGCTGTGATCCCGATGCCACGATGGAAACATGTCACCGGGCGCAGAACATGGGATGGCGGTACCTCCATTTTACCTGCGGTGGCCTCGTGATAGTCATGAGTATTATTCGAGTTTTATTCATTCGGATGGTGCATACGCCGAAATGGCTGATCAGCCAGAACCGCGACGATAAAGTCTATCAGATTCTCGTGGGCCTGTCCGACAAGTACAACCGATCCTTCAAGCTTACCTTCGAACAGCTTAAATCGCAGGGACAAGTTATAAACACAGAAAAGTCAGCTTGGTCAAAGGTTCGGCTAGTCAGTCATTTCTCTGGCCTATTCAGTACGCGCCGGCTTGGCTACTCCACTGTAGTAATTATTATAAACTGGCTACTCATTGGAACGGTCTCGCCACTCTACGGTCTTTTCCTGCCATTCTATCTCAAATCGCAGGGCGCACAGACCGGCGATGACTCGAACTATACTACCTGGAGAAATTATGCGATCAACCAAGTCGCCGGGCTTGTTGGTCCCGTAATTGCCGGGTTTCTAGTTCAAACACGCTGGTTTGGCCGCAGAGGAACGCTGGCCATCGGCGCAGCCTTTACCACTGCGCTCCAACTGGGCTATACGCAGATCAAGACCCCAGCACAGAACGTGGGGGTTTCGGCTGCTATTAGCGCTGCATCCAATATATACTATGGCACTATTTATGCATATACTCCTGAAATCCTACCCGCTGCTCACCGTGCGACTGGATATGCTATTTGTGTGGTGCTCAATCGGGTCGGGGGGGTAATAGGCGTGCTTGTTGGGAGTTACGCCAATGTGAACACAGTCGCACCCCTGTGGGTGTGCGCTGGGCTGTATGGGGGTTTGATCATCACGAGTCTCTTGCTTCCGTTCGAGAGTCGCGGAAAAAGGACGGTGTAGAAGCGTGGATATAGTCAACTCCTTAACAAATGAGACGGTGGCTTTGATAGAACTGTTGTCAATCGGTGAGGATATAGGCGTATGTTTTTAAAATTTCTACTTTGAATTTACTTTCTGTAGTAGAAGGATTACATGATAACTATTCTCGTTTCTGAAATATACTTAACTGGGGCCTCCTTCAATTCCCTCAGCATAATATGCCACTTTTCTCTTCCGGGGGGATGTTACAACGGCCTCAGGGAACTCTTTGCTCCAGCTGACGGATGGCTGTAAAAAATGAGCTAAAAAGGGTTGCATACAGTGGCACCTCAAAAATTTGAAACAAGTGCCACCAAAAAAGCCCAGCATTGATGGTTCAGCTTCGTCTGTTTCTGAATGTATTTCCGAATGCGTTTCGGGATATCTGCTGAATGATATGTTCGCATAGCTTTTGGGTAAATCACCTAAAACGTCCAATTGAAGTTTTATTGGGAATTCCAAAATTTGGGGTGCGACAGTATTGCCTGAGCGTAATTGCGTGATATGCGGGGATAATGAGGATACCGGAGGTTTTAGCCAGTGTAACCAAAGTATAACATCTCCTAGCTGTCGCCCATCCTTTCTAAACACAATTTAAGCTCCGTTCGAACTCTGACATGACAGTGATTAGTACAACAAAGCTCATCCCAGAGTCGATCCCTGTACTGGTCGTGGGTGCTGGCCCCGTTGGTCTTTCTCTAGCCATTGAACTGCGATTGCATGGTATCGAGGTTGCAGTCATAGAAAAAGATCTCGAGATTGTCGATGGACATCCAAAGGGCCGCTCAAATGACCTCCGGACTTTGGAGCACTACCGTCGCTGGGGCGTCAGTGATGAATTACGCAAGTGGGCCTGGCAGCCACCAAATCCCAAGCAGCAGCTGGTTGTCACAGAATCCATTGTGGAAAGGCCACTTGGCGCCTATCCACTTCAGTATGGCAGGGATGTGGAAGAGTCGCGAGATCTAGCCGCAGAACCGTCACTCAGTGTGCCCCAGCCTATCACCATGCGCGTTCTGCAAAATCGTGCCATTGAATTGGGGGTATGTATTTTCCGAGGTTGGGAAGCAGTATCGGTCCGACAGGATGACAAGCATGTCACGGTTGAGGCCCAGTCTCCTGATGGCAGTATTCATTGTATTAATTCGGACTATACCATTGGGTGTGACGGTCCGGGTAGCCTGATCCGAAAATCGGCAGGGATCAAACAAAAAGGCGTCGGTCCCATTGGACAAACATTGAGCTATGTGGTGCGATCAGAAGGTCATAGAATCAGTGATATGATCAGCTCGCCCGCTCACGACACCCTGGGAATGCTCCTGGTTCTGAATTCTCGCGCCTCGTCAATAATCAGCATCCCTGGGGATGAGAATTGGGGCTACAGCATTATGGTTCCTAATGGACACGATCTCACTCAAGATCAAGCTCTCTCAGTTGGACAAGATATCCTAGGGGTGAAAGCGAAGCTTGAAGTCGTCAGCCGATCGTCCTATAGGGTGTCTACTCGTGTGAGCGTGTCATATCAAACTCGCCGGCTCTTCATTGCTGGCGATGCGTCTCACTTGTGTCCTCCGACAGGGGGGCATAACATGAACGTTGGTATCGGAGATGCAGTTAATCTTGCTTGGAAGCTTGCCGCGGTTTTAGACGGCTGGGGAGGACCAAAATTGTTGGAGACTTACGATATTGAGCGCCGGCCAGTCGGAGAACGAGTTTCTCAATCAGCTATGAATAACTCTCATTCATTGAGAAGGGTGGCTGAGGTTTTCAAAGAGCTACCCCCTCTAGAAACCAACGCAAGTGAAGAGCAACGATTTTTGAGAGGTCAGCTTGCTTATGAAATGAGCTATCCAGAATGGAACATCATCGGGGTTGCACTAGATCAGCGTTATGATACATCGCCTATTATCATTAGAGACTATTGGGAGAGCGCACCATACGATGGCACTGCACTCTGGCCCCATGCATCGCCTGGTCATCGTGCACCGCATCTTTGGCTTCCCGATGGGTCGCCTTTATTGGATCATCTTGGAACGGATTTTACACTTCTGGACGTGGGAGCTGTGGAAGAGGATGTCCAGGATATACTCGCCGCTGCTGGTCATGTTGGAATGCCTTTGAAGAGGTTACAACTGTCAACATCAATTGCTCGAACTAAATATCCAGCGGAGATTACGATCATTAGACCCGATCAATATATAGCTTGGCAGGGATCTCAGTGTGATAATCCTTTGTCGATGATTGATAAGATTCGTGGAGCATGATTACCATCTCCCTGCACAGGTCTGATTGCGGAGTATTGTCGAGTGATAAACGTATACAATTTGACACAGAACACAGAACCTTGCCCAATGATGTTCTGCTTTCTTGGTTCATGTCTTTTTTTTTAATTTCTCAAAGGACAGTTTACTCTCGTATAAAATTCCCATTTTGTGAAAGTAATTCGATGTTTCCAAGCATTCTTGGCGCAGAAGTATTATAAATCAACTTATTAAGTTTTTTTAAGAATTTACTAGTTCAGTTAATTAGTTATTTAAATAGTTTAGAAGTACTATTAAAAGTTTATTAAATTAATAATTAGTAAATTTTTTTAAAAAAATTTCTTCAGAGAATTCCTTTATTAAATATTATAAAAAAAAGAAAAGAATAAAGCAAGATTTTAAAAATAATATAAAAATTTAGAAACTATAATAATATAATTAATAGAAGTTTATATATTTACTATAAAGAATTTTTGAAATCTGGAAAAAAAAAGAAAAAGACTAACTATAATAGTAGATTCTAGTAGCTTTATATATTTAAATAATTATTTAAATATTTAATAAGTTTTTTTCTCCTTCTCTATATTTCTTTAGTTTATTTATTTAACTTTCTTTAGAATCCTGGTTATTTTCTTTTTTTTTAATATCTTTTTTTTATCTTTTTAATTTTTTTTATTCGTTATTAGGATCTTCCTACTCTTTAGATATTTGCTAGCAAATGCCATTTATAATTATTAGAGCGGGTTAGGTCATGTAACAGCTGATTTAAGGGTCACGTAAGAAGCATGGGAGGCGGAGGTCTCACAATATACATGGGATAAAATTACTCTAGTTAATAGAATGGGAGCCTCTCTTCTTCATAAAATTTAGATTAATGGGAGAGCGCTTGAGAACACCTTGCCCACTTATAATAGAATAATGCTGCTTGTGAGACAAGCTGATCAGGTTTAATCAGAGACAAGCCATTTCTTAGAGCAGAGGAGTACTTGATTATCATTAAGCCGACTTTGTATATCTATATAAAAGTGAAAGCTGAAGGTCTTTTCGCCAGGACTCAAGCTTGACTGCGAGCGGCTTTAAATGAGAAACATATTGAGCAACAACCAGGGCGGAGGTGAAGGCGGAGAGGGTGATATTGGCTCACGTGGCAAGTCCCATTAGCCAACAAATGAAGGTCCCTGGTACCTCATTGTAGGGGATGAATCCCTTCAACCAAGCTGGTGGAGCTAGGAAAGCTGATACATTATTCTAAGTATGAGCACCTGTGTACGTAGCTTCTGACTGATAAGGGAATCTCTTCCATTCAACATCGAAAACAACTAAAATATTGTATTGTAGCATAGCTGCCAAGTACCCCTATCCAAGGGCAAATGCGTCGCCATTGGATTGATCCTGATTTATCCAATCAGAAATAACATCCATCAAGAACGGGCCGCTCGGGACGAGGCTGAGCTACACCAAAGTGAGTAATAGCAGTCGCGCAACAACGATAACAACCGTGGACGCAATCATTTAGCTCATCCTTCGTACCCGCACGGGTCCCCACTGACACATATTACACAACAAATCAGACACAAGAAGTCGGGGAACGGCTGTACCTGTGCTAAGAAACCTTGTCCGGTGCTTATCCAGCCGGGCTTCTTAGCCAATGCTTCAACTTCCGGCGCAGTCAGGATGCATGAAGGACGGTGGTTTCTATTGGTGAATGCAATCAGTATCCCTGCGCTAACAAAGGCACTACTCGCGATGGTGTATAGGGCATTCCGCATTTCGGCAAAATCACGGAGGAGTACTTATGCAGCTAATGACTCGTAAGACTTGCTTCCGTTTCTTCCGTACCAATGTATAACCTATCCAGTATCCACACATCCATATGCCTATCCTTAGTAGGGTAGTAACAGCAGTTCCTAAACACGGAAATCACCCTCGGACACTACAGCTACTTACCTACTCCTCCTCCTCTCACAACCTTCAGTCCTATCCTATCCGTCTAACACACCTACCCTCGCCATGTCTACCTCATCCACATCCACATCTACCTCCACAACCCACTCACCCACCACTCCCCAACTACCAACCCAACCGACCACTCTCCTCTTCCCCTCCGCCCACCACGAAACCACCGAACTCCTCCAAACCCTCACCCACATCCGCACGCACCTTCACCGCGCCGAGCACCTCTACACCCAGAAATCCGTCTTTCTCGACATCTCAGAACGAAAATGGATCGAGACTACAATGGCAGATACTGCAGACGCAGTACATGCCTTAGCGGTGGTGGTGGAGCCGGTGCGTGTGGAGAGGGAGGTGAGGAATCAACATAATCATACACAATATCGTGATGGGAACAAGGAGGCGAGGAGGAAAAGTAAACGGATGACAATGGGGTTGGGGACGCAGTTGCGGTGGGTGTGTAGGGATGGACAGAGGGCCAAGGTGCAGAGGGGGAGGTTGATGGTTTGTTATTCGAGTTTGATGGTGGTGTTGGAGAGGTTGATGGGGGTGAATGGTGATGAGGGGGGAAGCGTGGGAAGGGGAGACGGGGTGATGGAGTTAGGAGAGGTGGAGGTGGAAGTGCAGGAGTTGTCTGGGGAGGGTGAGGTCTCTAGTTGTGGGAGTGGTGCTGCTGGGGGTGAGGCAGGTTTGGGGATGAAGGGTACAGGAGGAGGGTTGGGATTAGATGTTGGGGATGAGATGCGGGATTTATTACGTTGGAGACAGGCGAAGGGGAATGGTGTTTAGATGGTGATTACGTATGATATTGGCTCTTGGGCGAGGATCGATTTCAAGTATTCAGAACATGGGACTATTATAAAAAGTTGTTATTATATCTTCATCCTGCTTGTGACGATCATATCTGAGCGATCGTCGCCTCCACCACTTTCTGAGAAACGGGAAGATCTACTCCCCGTTCATCACTGATCTTCATCACAGCTGGTAGAACAGCAATAGAGCCGGGAGGCGCAGTCCAATTAAACTCGAAAGAGCACGGCTGGGTGAATAGCCATACGCTTAGCTGAGCTGCCTCCCTCACAACACTAACCAAATGACGCCTGCAATCTGCATCGGAGAGTTCGGGATTCCGGTATATCGCAAAAGCTTCCGAAAACGCATCTGCGAGTGTCTCGATGTTCCTTTGTGCAGCTGCCGAAGTCGAGTCCAGGTACTCGCTATGCAGGCGAGCTGTCAGCATGCGCCATGCGAATATGTCACGGGTCGAATTAGAGGCAGAACCAGAATCAACTCCATGAGACCCAACAAACGGAGGATACAGGGACCCTCCAGGTTGGATAGCTTGTAAGATGGTTTGAGCCAAGACATGATTCAAAATAGGTCGACGGGCACGGCGGCTACCCAAAGCGGTGGTCAGGGAGCCGGGGATCGAAGAAGAATAGCTTTCTATGCGAAGAGCTTGCTCCGGGGTTGGTGATATGCTCTCATATCTCGCCGGCACGTAATAGTTGTCGACATGCAGACCTATGTGGTCGAAGAGTGTCTGAATGCGTGTGCTGACCGTCTGGTCGTCGGCTGGCTGCGGAATAAAGGGAAGCAAATCCAGGAGTGAAGTTTGACCTCCTGTTGGAGAAAGAGTAGAGGGACTAGATAATGCTTGAACTCTGGCCCGCGGTTTTACCAACTCCACGGCATCCCGGTCGGAGTCACCAGAACTGCTGGATTGAGGTGTGATTCTCTTCCTTGAGCGAAAGAAGAGTGCAGCACCCAGGATGGCTAGAAGAGCTGTCCCGGCAATGGATCCAACGACTGCTCCTGCTAGAGCGCCTTTACTGACGCCGTTATTGTGCGATGGTAGGCTGGATGCGGTATGGGTAGGGGTGCTGGACGACGAATTTGTCACAGTTGCCGACGTGGTTTGAGAGGATAGAGCTGTTGAGGAGCCTGGAGTGGCTAGAGTTGGCGAAGTCACGCTGGTCGTAGTGCCATACAAGGGCACCGATGATGAACCATAGCTGGTTGCACCATTTTGCTGTTGGCGGGCTTGAATCAAAGCTTCCATTGTGAATGAGGGGAGAAACGCCCACAAAAAGAGGATATGAGCCTGAAAACCTGGAAGAGTCCTCCAACGCTCATTTTATTAATGCACTAGTCCGCTCTAGCCGAACTAATTCAGATTGGAGGTTGCCAACAGGGGTATACAGACTAAGGAGTGGTTAGCGGCTATGGCGAAAAGATCAACATCGGCATCCAAAGTAGCTGTGAAATACATCCCCTTAGAAGTGTCTATGGAGAAGTCTTGAAAACATCCGATGATTAATTTTGTTAAGCTCAAATCAAATTAACAAGGTTGCTATTGTATGCATATTACAAATATTATCATATAAACCGTTTGGTGAGGCAGAATAGCGATAAGTACCACGCTAACGTTTGCGCTATCACCCCGGTACCAGACTTGCCAGGATTAAAGACCACGCGCAGGTCACAGCCTCGTCGGGGTGGAGTAACGGGCATTTTAGTTGCATCCACTAGAGTCCTACGGGAAATTCACTTGAGGGGCTTGGAGGCCAGCTTCTGTCTCGCTCGCACGCGCCTCTACCAACGCTGCTACCTCCCACCGTCACAACATGAGCGACAAAGAAGCCCTGGGTCCTCCAACAAAAAGCGTGCTCCAGAATGAGGAATGGCATCCGAACATTGTGGTCGGTGTTGACTTTGGTATGACGCACACTGGTATGTATACATGCAGTTAAACAATTTGTCGTGCCTGCTGCAAGGCAGTTGGCCGACACGAAAGCTTACTGCTGATTAGGTGTCGCATACTCATACGGACCAGAATGGCCGCCTCCCAAAACCATCCAACGATGGCCAGGGAAGTTGCCTGGCGAGCTGGCAAATAAGGTGCCCACCTGTATTATGTATAGCTCTGATTCCAAAACTGTCAGCCATTGGGGGTTCCAATGTGATATCGACAACTCCGACGCAGAGATAAAGGAGTTCTTCAAGCTTCATCTGGCGCCTCAGTATGCGCGGGACGGAGGCCCCAGCCTGACCGAAGCCCAGAAGTGGTTCCAGGACTACATTCGGTGCATCTATCGGCACGTGGTGTCGTACTTTGAAACCACGATCCCACAGTTCGTCATGCAGCGTGTCGAATTTATTTTCAGTGTTCCAACTACGTGGAAGGATGTGCGCATGGTCGAAGAAATCAGGAGGCTGTTAATGCAAGTCATTGATGCGCGGAATCCTAACCATCGTGCCTGCATCGGCCTCACGGAAGCGGAAGCTGCGGCTGTTTACGCAGGTAACGAGCATTATGGAGTTAGTCACCATTATATACGAATGTTCAGTCATGTGACACTGGAACTGACGCATTGTACAGCAAGATGATACTATTTTGGTTTGCGATTCCGGGGGAGGGACGACAGTAACGTGCCCCATGACCGCTTCCCTGACCTGTAGAATGTTGCACCAACATTGATCGTAGGACGTAAATGTTCTCAAGCTTCTATCAGCACAGGGTGAGCCTACGCAACTGGCTCAACTAGGTCATGTCGAAGGTAGTGAAACCATCATGTGATCAAGTCGTCCTTGGTTAACAGCATGCAGGACACCCTATCGGCTCGGTTTTCATTGACAGAGAAATGCATCGTCTCATGTGCAAGCGACTTGAAGTGATTCAGCAACACTTGAACTCATCTCCAAATACGACAGCGTGGAGAATGACATTCGGACGGTTTCAGCGATATAAATGCGCTTTTGGCACAGAGGCGACCGTCACGCCCTGGCTGAAGCTGGATGTGCCAGGATTAGACCCCAACCTTGACTTTCCAGAGGTGGGGATATTCAATGGCCAGATGCAGATTGCTTGGTAAGGCTAGTCGAGCACATTGTTGTGGTAGACGCTGACACCGATAAGGGAAGATATTCAGAAATGCTTCGACTCGAAAGTTGATGGGATACTCCGGCTCATAGACACACATATCCAGCAACTGCATGCCCAATGCTCGACTGACGATATTGTGTGTTTAGCATGCAGAGTTACCTTTATACGTCTGAGCTAACATATTTGCAGAAATACCTGGTGCTGTCTGGTGGCCTGGGAAGCTCGCCATATGTGAGACAGCGCCTCCAGGAGAGATACAATAGCGCGAGCAAAGCAACTCAGACAAGAGCTATGCAGGTGCTCATGGCCGATGAACCGTAAGTTACTCCTGATCTCTGCTGATAAACTGTGAGATGGCTTACAATTCACAGGCAATTAGTTGTCGTCCACGGCTTGGTCATGGACCGGATTCAACAGCTCAAGCGCGGCATTCTGACATTCGGGTTCCGATGCGCTCCGGTGAGCTACGGAATCATATGTCACAAGGTTTACAACCGCGACATCCACATAGGAGAGCGAGTCCAGATGGACAACCGCGATAAACGTCTGTATGCCCTGGACCAAATTGACTGGCTCGTAGTTAAGGTTTGTATGTGCCTCTCACTTCTCACATTTTCACGCTGACATCGCAACCTTGAGTAGGGGAGGCCAATTCCACCGAGTGGAGTCACAAAAGAATTCCATCTGAGGACCGACGTCGGTTTGGAAGCCGGCATCCACAAAGTTGAGATTGTCATGTCGACCGAGTTGCCGGAAAAGCTCCCACGCAGCTTGTACCATGAAGGCTGGCAAACTGTTTGCAACCTCGACATCGCGACCGACAACGTGGATAGAAAGTTGAAGAATCGCCATTGGTACAGTTCGAAGCCTGCCTTCTGGCGGACATCCTTCGAGGTGAGGGTTGTCGTTGGACCCGCAGACCTCACGTTCCAGTTGTGGTCCAAGGGAGAAAGAATCCGGAGCAAGCATGATCCAATCTCGGTGCATTGGATGCCTGCGGAGAAAACATAACTAGTTGTCTCCCACATACCCTCTATGCCCGTGAATGGCAGTATAATACCTTGTTCTCTGTAATAACCGATATAAGCCTAATCCATGTGTTGTTCTTAGTCCCATGGTGTCAACTATCCACCGCTTAGACCACCCTAATCAGAAGTCACAGCCCATCATGCACCAGCAGGAAGGCGAATTACCTGAAAGGAACTCCGGATCCTGTCCGACAACTTCGCCAAGTCGGATGTGTCCGTTGCGTGCGGAGACCCCATGGGGGGGATCAACGACCCCAGAGGGTAAATCCGGGGAAGATAGGTGGGACCATGTAATGCATATAAGCGTGGTAGTATGGCCAGTACCAGACGATGTTGATCACTTATCCACTACGCCTTTCCACTAGACCATGGCACCCAAACATGACGAATATCCCCTAGACGACAGGGACTCCAAAGTCGTCGTGGAGAATCTTGAGGATGTCTCATATTCAGAACACTCGCTAGCCCAATTTCCTCTCCTTCGCGAGAAGACAGCCACCGAGCTCGAAGATTTGAACAGGGCTGTTTTAAAGAAGCTCGACTACTACTTCCTGCCTTGCGTGACAATGATGTTGCTCATGAGGTTCATTCATCATCTCGATTTTCGTGATATCAAGCTAAATATCCACAGCTACCTAGACAGAATCAACGTGTCCAACGCCCGCCTCGCCGGCATGCAAGACGACCTCCACATGTCCGACACCGAATGGTCGGCCGGCATCTCCCTGTTCTACGTCGGATACATCATCTCCCAAGTCCCAGCAAGCGTCTTCATCGCCAAAGGCAAGCCCAGCATCATCTTCCCCGGCATCATGCTCTCCTGGTCTGCCGTGACGATCTGCATGCCGGCCCTCACCTCCGCCTGGGGCTTTTGTCTCTGCAGATTCCTCGTCGGGGTCACCGAAGGCCCCTTTATCCCCGCCGTCTCCCTCATGACTTCGTCCTGGTACACGAAGAAAGAATCCCCGTTCCGCATGGGTATCTGGCACGCGGGGAACATCATTTCCAATGTATTCTCGGGACTTCTCGCCGCCGCTATTCTTACCAATATGGACGGCATTGCCCATCTCCGCGCGTGGCAGTGGTTTATCTTACTCGAAGGAATCGTCAGTATTCTGGTGGCTTTGATCGCGTTCTGGTTCCTCCCCAACTTCCCCGATAATACAAGTCGACGGTGGTTCAGCGAAGAGGAAGCCGAGATGGCACAGTACAGACAGTGTGTCTCTGCTGGGGGTACCTACGAAGATAATGAGGGTGGTCGCTGGACGGGAGTGTGGCTCGCTGTCAAGGACCCGTTTACGTGGTTATTTTCGGGGATGCATTTTGCGCTTATTATTTCTCAGTCGTTTAAGGATTTCTTTCCTTCGGTGTGTATCCTCTCTCTACTTTCATGTTTAATGCAATACTAATTCTAGTGATATAGATCGTCGCAACCCTCAACTTCTCCCAAGTCGAAACATACCTCGTCCAAGCCCCGCCATGGGTAATCGCCTACATCGCCACTCTAGCCCTCTCCTGGTCCTGTGGCCGATACCTCACACACTGCTGGCACATCGTGGGACCTATCCTCGTCACCCTCGCGGGGACAGTGATCATGATCTCAACGTTGAATATCGGAGCGCGGTACTTTAGCTTCATCTTACTCTGCACAGGGCCGTTCGTTGGTCTCAACGTAAGCACCTCTCTAACTATATCCCACTTTTCTTTATTTATTGACACACGTTCTCCCAATATTTCTAACACAACCCAACTGATAATGATCTAGATCCAAATATCCTGGGAAACAAGCGTCGTTCCGCGCCCACGCACAAAACGAGCCGCCCTAGTGGCCATCGCGAACTGTGTGTCGTCAGTCTCGCATTGGTTCACGCCGTATTTCTTTCTCACGTCGCAGGAGCCGAGGTATGAAACTGGCGGGGGGATTCTGATTGCTGGGTGTGGACTGACGGTGCTGCTGTGCTTGGGAACCCGTTGGTGGTGTGTGAGAAGGAATAGGGAGTTGGAGAGGGCGGACGTGGAGGGAAATGGATCGGGGTGGAGGTATGTTACTTAGCCAGGTAGAGCTTTACTGATGGTGGATTGTTATAAGGGGATGACATGGTTGGTGGCGAGGTTGTGAGTGTGGTTTGGTTTCAATGGGATATAGTGAATAGTCCATGTTTGGGTGGGATGCGGGATTGAATAACACTTGAATGTTTGGTATATTTCTATTATGACTCACTATATATTCTCTGTGATAGAAAGAATCAGCACATATAACCACAGGGTGTGGAAAATAGGGCTTCCCGTCCGCTCAGCCGTACTTAATAATCATGAGTAATGAATAATATAAATAGCCTTAAATATCTTATCTAGAAATATGCATATCACAATGATTATAAACATTCCTATTTTTGCAAGCATATCATTTGTACTGGTCTTATTAGGACTCTGTCATAGACCCCTACTAGTTAAGCTACTAGCGAGGTGGACTCGCCAGGCAGAAAGCACTGATAAAGGCAGCACTTGAACAATCGACAAACTCTTATTGGGTACAATTGCCGATTGCCAATACGACGCCCAGAACGGCCATGCATTACGTGACCACAACAGCATGTCACCGCCAAGCTACAACTATGTCAACGCTACGACCAGGACATGGCAGTGACATGAGATAACATACCGGTGGCATAACATATCATGACGACGGCATAGGGGATAAGGATATATAAGGACACTCTCTCATGTACTTAGCTAGTTCTATTCTTCGTGCTCAATACAACTGTCTTTAAGTAGCCATACGTTTGGAAGCTTAGCTACAGAACGCTCGTCCGCACTTACGGATAGCTGCGCGGCACTATTCGGCCCTACTTCTCCTCTCTTGTCCACGACCTAGTTGTCTCTCAGATAGTCATCAGTCGATACCTCCTCGACGTAGTTCGATGGTACGTATACCAACGGGGCTAAGCTAACTGGGACAGGGGAGCGATCCTAGGGTTTGACAGTTGGGTCTTGATCGGTGACTCACCTCCAGGAGCTGGTTCCAGTCCTCTTTTGAACCTGCATCCTGTGTATCCCACTTAAGGCCAGCATCATTCCTTCCACCTTCACCAAACAGCCGATCCACTTGACAGGACTTCAAGAGCTAAAGCCGTCAAAAGAGTGACTGGGAGCTCAAGGCCTCCTGGAGCCCTATATATACCCATGACAAAAGACAGCGCTGATACACTTAAACAAATTATTAGGTCCTCCCTACAGAGCTAAATTCATATTCAAGGACTGGTTGTATAGCCAAGAAGCCTTAATTTAACTACCAGGGCTTAGACAGATACATTCAGCTTTCCGACAGGAATTTTCCAAAGGAGGACGGCCTTATTTAGCCAATTATGTCTAGCTTCTACCCTCGGTTCTCTAAACGGTAGCACCGATGATATAAAGGAGACCGTCCCAAAGTATTTTCGACCGCTACTGATGGAAGAATCATTGATAATTCTAAGCTTCCAAGGTTGAACATCTGAGATAAACTGCAGATAGTATGTCGCAGTGTGAACTGCGGATATAATACATCTCGTGCGGGTTGTGTAAAGATTCATGTAAATTACCCTCCTGTGTATTTTTCGGAAACCTTGGCGTTTCCGCAAAAACGCCCGTGGACCCTGTGAGACCTGCGTTTGTCGCGTATTCCAACGTTGTACTAGGGCCAATAGCTTGAAAACCATGCATGGGTATAAAGACCGGTCGCATCCGCATATATTCCACGCTTTGGTTTCATAGGACCAACCTCGGAAATCCAGCCGTGGACGTGAACAACAACTTTGGAGACGTTGGCAAAGCTATCCCTTTCTGCCCACCATGGCCAAAACACTAGAAGAATTTGCTCAATTAGAGCCTCTCTGGGACAAGGCAATCCAGCATCCAGCGGAAATTTCACCTGATGAAAAACACCAGCTGATGCAATGGCCGCCTTTAGAAGAGATGCAGGCCAACACAACCAAATACTTGGGTATGTCACTTGAAAACTTGCTTCAAAAGGCAGCTACGGACCGTCAATCCCTCACATACGCGGAATGTCGTCTGATTCGCGATCATTTCCGCATTACGCCAACTCTTGACAAGGGTGATCAATTCGCGTGGCTGCAGATGCGTCCTGATCTTTACGATAAGCTGAAACAGGCACAAGAAGCAGCTCTTTCACCAATAGAGCTTCAGGCCGTTCAAGCTGTGAATGAGGTATTTCCTCAGAAAAAGTATGATGACTTGAAGGCAAGGCATGAAAAGCGAAAACAAGAACCATTCCCAGATCTGCAAGACTGGGTGCGAAGGATTGTCGTTCGAGAAGATGATAAGAGCTGGGGCTATGTCTTTTACCATCAGAAAGGAATGGCCAGATTGGATGAGTTTAGGGCGCTATTTGCCGAGGTCCTTGAGATGTCTTTCGGTTTCAAGGGATATGAAGAGATACACGATCACAAATTCGCTCAATTTGTCCCATTTGAGGCCGATGAGAGTAATATCAGCCATTTACAGCAGTGAGTTTTCCTACATAATATTAAAGACATTTCTAACAATCAGCCAGAGACTTTCGTGATCGCCGCGAGAGGGGTGACTTAAAGCCCGGTGTTCTCAAAAATGTGTTCTTCTTGTTGACAGACGAGGCCCTTTCAGCTTGTGGCACATATGGCCCAGATATGTACTATGGATGGATATGGGCAATTGATCCGGACTGGCCTCTGTCGCGGCCAGATGAGGATGGCTATGATGGCCGCCTCAAAATCAGCATCACCCAGATCTTTTACCGTTTCTACGAATTCATGTCTGATGGTTTCTCGCTCAAAGAAATTTGGCAGGATTTCCATTACGTCAATGCTAACAAGTTGTACCCAAGCTCTTGGCGGGAGCCAATTTCCTGGGCCATTACCCGACTTGAGAAATCCAAATGGCCATACAATTGATTTGATGCATGTGTGTCCTTGATGATTTTTATGTACATAGTACTAGGTAGTGAGCATTATATAAACATTGAAAATGTGTGATCATCCGTAGAAAATGTATTCTTCCTTCCGCCCATCTTTTCTAGTCATATCATTAGAAAATACTCCACTTCCCTCCTTTTTGTCAGCTAAAAACCAACTTGAAGCAACTAGCTACCTGGTGTCTGCATATAAACGAAGATTGATTCATCAAAAATCACTCTTAGTCGAACCAACTCTCTGAACTCCATCAGATCAGCCATGTAGGTTGTTGCGACCTGATATGCGTGCGATCCCGGGGTAGCTGCATTTTGCACCGCTTGCCATGTGACAAATAGCTCATCAATACGCGAATTAAGCCAATTGGAGGCCCACTGAGCCATTCGTCGCATGAAATTTATCATGAAAGTTCTGAACAGATTAGGCGCACTGAAGTCTCTTTGCCCGAACACACTGTTGACTGCTTTCTGGAACACACCCAATTCGTAAATAGTCTCGCCATATGTGTCAACAAGGTGACGGTTAAGAAGCTGCTGGTCCAAGTACTCAAACACAGATATAACCTGAATTTAGCGAATGAAGTTAGCACATAAATAAATGATTGAAGGAGACTTCGCGTACCATTCGTATTTCATTCATCCCAGCCCGTCCAGCTCTCTCATCTGCCACGTTTAGATTCCTCCAAGTATCATCACCAAGCGGCTGCTTCCCTGCGAACAGCTATATGCAACCATTTAGCAATTTTCTCTTTACTGCATCAAAATTGCAAAGAGAAGGCTTATCATAGTAACATACCCTTCCTTTCATCGAGTTTGAGAAGTAATAGCTAGAAGAGAGATAATAGATAGTTAAAGAATATTTATTATATACTTAAGAATAAGATGCAGTGAAATAAAAGATAAGATTAGGGAGTAATAGATTATATACTAAAGAGTTTTCTGGCAGGGATAATGTATATAAATGCTGAAATGTATCTTTTGGATCTTTCTTTAGATAAAGAATATGTAGGTCCCTGAAAGAGGCCCTGAAGGACTGGTAAGAGCGGTGAGACGCCCATAAGTAGTCTTGGGTGAGCACAG
Organism: Aspergillus brasiliensis CBS 101740; assembly: GCF_001889945.1. Classification (NCBI taxonomy): domain Eukaryota; kingdom Fungi; phylum Ascomycota; class Eurotiomycetes; order Eurotiales; family Aspergillaceae; genus Aspergillus; species Aspergillus brasiliensis. The sequence goes on from NW_027137461.1 coordinate 17,579, forward strand.
TTATAGTAATCCTGTTGTATGTTTTTATCTCTTCTTTTTTTTTTTTTTTTTTTAATTTCTTTTTTTGTTACTTGTATCTGTCTACAAAGACAACATTATCTTAGAAATCAAATGAAATATAAGGACTTACGGGGTTTACGGGACCAGAGTAGGAGGTATAGGAGATTCCAGAGTGAAGCAGAGTGGCCCTCAAAGAAAAGGAAAAGTTATAAGTCCTACAGATGAAAGTTGAGGGTTAAAGTTATATATTTTAATTTTAAATCTAATTATTTGCTATATGGCTTTGTATTCTATGCTAGTACTATTATCACACCTGGAGTATTCTAAATATTTTTTTTATAACTTGATGATAGATTTGTTCGGCATGCGTATCGTCTGTCTGTATCACTGGGTTGTGAATAATCGATAACGTCAGAATTATACATATTGGCATTTAGTACAGAATAAATTAATGTGCAACATTCCTTTCCTGCAACTAAGCGAGCTCTATTTCATTCAACACTTGACTCATAAATGCAGCTACGGGCTAGTTCAATATTGTGAAGTGGACATTTTCCGGGATGTAGGACAAGTTCCGGATGCCATGGCAGACCACCAGCAGAGTCACCTTCCAGCTAGCGGATATTCTCCGGACTACGTCGAGACAACAGAATGACTCCTCACAAGGACTCATAATTGCCAACATATAAGAGACAAGTCAAAGTACATTCATCAAAAATAATTGCACAACAAAGAAGACTAAAACCCCCTGTTCTACCAAGCTACCTCAAAATGACCCAATCCGACCCCCAAACCACCAACATTTCCAATCCCTTCCGCACGCGCATCCTCTCCGGACAAATAACCCCCCTGCTTACAGCCAAATACCTAACCACCAATGAACTCCCCCTCCTCTGCAAAACCACCTCCATCCATGCCATCTTCATCGACATGGAGCACTCCGCCCTGGACATGCGCACCGTCTCGCAACTAATCCTCGCCTGCCACTGCGCCGGCATCTCGCCCGTTGTGCGCTCGCCCTCTAAATCCCACTTTCACATCAGCCGCATCCTGGATGCCGGCGCCTCCGCCGTGGTGATCCCTCACGTGGAGTCCGTCGAGGAAGTGAAAGAGATCGTGCAGCATGGGAAGTACGCTCCGCTGGGGAAGCGCGGCTGTACGAATAATCAGCCGGCGTTTGGGTTCCGACATGTGTCTACGAAGGTGCAGAATGCGGTGGTAAATGAGCAGACGATGTTGATTCCCATGATTGAGACGCCTGGGGCGGTGGAGATAGTCGAGGAGATTGTGGCGGTTGAGGGGGTAGATGGAATCTTGGTGGGCTCGAATGATCTTTGTTCGGATTTGGGGATCCCCGGGGGATATGATACTGCTGAGTATCAGGATGCTGTGAGGAGGGTTATTAAGGCTTGTGTGGATGTTGGAAAGCCTGTGGGTATTGGGGGCATTGGAGGAAGGTTGGATCTTTTGGAGATGTGGTTTCGGTTGGGGGCGACGTGGTCATTGGGTGGGCAGGATGGGGCGATGTTGCAGGCGGGCATGAGGCAGTTGAGTCAGAGGTATGAAGATATTAATGCGAAGTTGGAGAAGGAGTAGATGGGAGGGTTGTTTGTATATAGATTTTTATGTTTATAGTGACTTTATATGTCGTTCAGGAATTGACCAGCGACGGATGATCCATACACGTACTCCCCTAGCATGCCGGCCTCCATACTCCAGAATATATTGTCTCCAAATATATCCCAGGATAATAGCTGGTTTTCCATGGCAGTGTCTTGGATCTGTATCGAATGTACCTCGTTTGCTGTCCCATCAGGCGTCAGTATGGGCCACGAGTCATGCTGGATGGCTGGTCCATGAACATCGACTCCAGGATTCATAATACCGTCGAGTTGAAACTGTCTGCTGTCTCCACCTTGGTTTGCGAAACTTGATGGGATATGTTGCTCGCTATGCACTGCGTCTGGTCGTTGATTTCTTGTTTTGCGCAGAATGTCCGCTCGCAATGCTTCATACAAAGCAACATAGTGGACTGCATCAGGTAATCCCTCAACCATCAGCTTTAACGTCTTCTCGCCCTTCTTTACTGCATCAGAAGCGTCCTTGATAGTATGGTAATCAAGGTCCTCCACAACTGAAACACAGAACATGACAGACAAGCCCGCGGTGAACAAGGTTTGGAAGTAACTGCGGGTGTATGTCACAAGCGCTTGGTCGAACAATGCACAAAACGTAGTGATGGTCCCCACAGAATATTCAAGACAGATGTTGAGAAGGTCCCGCGGGGGTACATTATTCTGCTTGGGGACGAGATCAATCGCTTTGCGGATAATAAGTAATCGCTCTCGCATCAGGAGCAGATCGTACCACTCCTGCCTCTCAAAGAGGCATTTCGGGTTAGGAAAGACCGGAGCAGAGCTTCTCCAACCCTCTAGCTCGTTCAGTAGCTCATCCAGATCCAAATATATGGTTCCGCTGGCTGTGGCAAGTTCCATTTGTGACATGATCTGCTGGCCCGATTCCTTTGTCTTTTGTTGGAATTTGGTATGGATCTTTGAAGTGATCTTGCGCAGTCGCAGGCATAGTAAGAATACAGAAGTCTCGGTCGTATGGCTAGCACCTAGCTGCGTTGTGCCCAGTCGATAGAAAGAATCTAGATCCGCAAATACACCAGACTCACCCGCAAGGTCGAGCTCCTCGTCATCTGCGTCAACAGGGAAACCAACCTGGATATCTTTGTCAGCTATAGCGGGCGGGCGATCCAGCATCACCGAGGTATATCTATCCATCATGTAACACTGCCAGAATACCCGTCTCCGCAGTTGCTCATCTAGCAGATGGCCATCTGGGCTTTTTGTAGTGCGACATCTATGTAGACCCTGCTCGATACACATTCTGGTACTCAATTGGATCAATTCCCATATAGAGGTACCTGCAGTGGCGTGTGTCAGTCCTCTATATCCTCTCTGGGGAGTGGGATACCGCACCAATATGATAGTAAATGCCAAACCTGCTTACAAGCAAGAGGTCTTGGATAGACTCCAGGCCTCTTAGGAGGAAGCCCGCTTCAAGATGATTTAAGGCAGCAAGGAAATAGCCGTAAGGATGGTATTGGTGCTTGCCATTTCGGTAAAGTGGGATGGCACCAATGGCAAGAATCATAAATGCCCGAAATAGCTGGTGCTCTGATACTTGGCTGCCACTGGTATGTCCATTCTGCCGTTCCGAGAATAGTGCTTTGTATAGATCTTGCACGTATCGGCGCAGCAGAAACGGGTTCTGAACATGAGATGCTCCCAAGCTATGGTCGTCAGCGTGATAGTTATTGTTGTCTCTAATCAACAGAGATGCATACTAACTATCAAACACAGCCAAGGCCTCTTCGGCTGATGGCAGTGGATTCTGTTGCACACTTGTCTCTAGGATTGTAGCCCTCTTGGATAAATTGTGTAACAGCTTCTGGTTTTGCTCCCTCCATCGAGGATCGGTGAATAGGAAACTCATGAAACTATTGGTTGATGTCAATTTGCGGTCCATGCTTTCAAAGGACTATGAACCCCTACCTAATTCCAGCGCCCTCGGTATAATTGGGGGACAAGCTTGTATCTGTGTCGTGTGTGTCGTGTGCATTCTCGGTTTCAACAATCCGATCTGAGCTGCTATATGAAGTGGACACTAGATTCCTGCTGTCTTCCGGCGAATGATGCTCTGTATCATGCGTCAAGGGTTCTATGTCGATAGCTCCTGTTTGAAGGCTTAGAACCTTCTGTTCCAATTCGTATATATACCTTAAGAAAGTCAGTATCTACTTCTAAAGGTAGATGGAGGCGACTTACTCGCGCGAAACTGGCTCACTGCTATTCAGGCTCACGGTCAAACAAGCCTGGCCATTTTTCATACACGGTGAGCATTTTGGACGAGCGTTGTCACACTAATGCCGTCCCTTGGTCAGATCCCAAGCTCTATTGATGAGATTCACTTCTACACTATCAAATTCATTACCTTGGCCTTTTTTGTGTAGCACGACTGACATGCTGGGAGTCGTGGGAGTTGCCTGTTTCCAACTTCGCTGGTCATATTGCTCAGGCAGTTGGGAGGGATAAAATTGACGGTCATTACCACTACGGAGATCAAAATCGGTCGATTAGTTATTCCCTTCTTCCTGCTACTGCATCTTCTTACCCCCAGAAACCCACTGTCAGAAACTGTGGGGAAATAATCTGGGGAAGTGAATAGCCTCGGCTATCTCCTGGCCATGCGTTGCACCTTTCCCGTAGGTCACTGGGACTGGTCTACAGGCAGTGTACTGGTTACTGTACCGCTTAGGCGTGTTACATGCATATTATTATCATTAGAAGTAGCTAATGCAGCAAATGGCAAGATCATATGGTAATTATTGCCGTCAAGACGCACATCTCTGCATCGGACAATGTCCGCAGGATCAATCACCCGCTTTGAGGCTTCGGAAAATCTCCGTCGCACAGCTTCCCCGCATCCAAGAAAAGGATACTCCCCGGGAATAGCGCACGTCTTCCACCACTATAGCACAATGGCCATCTTACATGCTCTAATGTTTCATGTCTAGCCATTGAGCCATGGAGGAAGGCCGTCGGACAAGTCCTACGCCCGGGAGTCCCACGGCACAACGGAGAGTCCAGGCCTGCGAGAGATGCTGGAAACGGAAGCAGAAGGTGATCGGTCCACTTCAACTATTTGCATAAGCCTTTGCTAAGCCGGTATAACAGTGCGATAGATTGTTGCCTGTATGCACAGCCTGCATTGAAGCGAAGGCCAAGTGCTGTCCTCGCAGCGTCCAGTTAGGGGGCACCGCAGAAGATGCAAGCGGACTATCGAATGCTGCGCTTCCAGAGTAAGCGCCCCCACTGACTCTGCCATCGTCTGGATTATTCCATAGCACCTCTTGACATGATTCAGTTACATTGAGACGCTTAAGAGGAAGGTGGAAGATCTGGAGAGTGAGTCTCGGCGCCAGCGGCCTCGTCTTGCAACCGACACAAGCGATGGAAGAACATCACAATCACCGAACAACCCGACGGAGGCCGCACAAAATAGCCCACAAACCTCTCATGACACCCCATTGACGGAGCAATCCAGTCTCACTGAAAGATCGGTGCAGGCAGCGATGGGGGAAATCGAATTCTTGTCCCGCAATGCTATGGCAGAACCTCGTGGTGAGGCAAGTGGGTTTCCCCAGGAACTGGCGATAGGAAGTATGATCAAAGCTTCCCTTGCTATTTCAGGGAGAGATCCAACACGGTCCTTATGTTCTTTGTCCCCCAAGCCAAGCTACACAGCCATGTTGGGACAGGCCCCTACACTCACCAGAGAAATTGCGGTTGATTGTATGGATCGTTTCTTCGACGGAACCAAAGCTCTCTGTCCGTATATCGACGAGGGAGAACTGCTAGGATATCGTGATTCTTTCTTCAATAGTAGCCAGGAACCCCAAAAGACGTCGTATACCGCCTTCCGAGATTTTAACGTGTATATGGCAGCAGCGATTGGGATCCTACTTTCTCCCGAATCGAGTGTTGAAATGTTCGCCAGTAGCTTGCACAGCGCAGCCATGCAGAGATTCCCTAGTATACTCGGGGGCAACGATGACATGAACATGTTGCATTCTTTGGTGTTGTTGATCATTTACTCGATGTTTTCATCGACTGGGGGGTCCACATGGCATCTTGTTGGCTTGGCCATGAAGAAGGCGATATCGTACAGGTTTCACAAAGAGCCACTTTCCGACCTTAGCATACCCGAGGAAAAGCTCAATCGGAGACGAAGTATATTTTGGAATTTATACATACTTGATAGGTATGTGCTTCTTCGGCTTCCATCGGCAGTGGCTTACAATCTGCAGGACTATTAGCTGCGCCATGGATCGGCCATTCAGCATCGAGGATGAAGACATCACGCTTCAGGTACGTCTCAGGAAGTACCCTCAGACGTGTGCTAACGTCATTGAAGCACCCATCCTATGGTGGAGGTATTCATTCGTCAGACTCGCTTGACTTCCCGGCGTACGTTGTCATGCACGCTCGACTAATGTCGAAGATGCGAGGCTCTTCACGTCAGCAGTCAATCTTCCGCTACGGAAGCCTCTCCTACTGGAGAGACATACCAAGGGGAATGATGGGGCCAACTATATCACCGGCTTGCTCTCGAGCAATACGGCAGCTCACCTGTAGGGCAATGGTCTGCTTAGCGCAAGTAAGTGGTTTCGAGCGAACCACAATAGGACTTTTTGGGACAGCCCGTACAGTTCGACAAGATGTAATGAATACTTGTAATGATTATATCAACAACGAGTATATGGCCGTGGAGAACGATTGTTTCACAGGATCGTTTGTCGACGCTTTCGATATCTTTTCTGCGGGTGTGGTGATTATTTGCCTCAGAAGAATATCGCCATCGTTTGGGCCGTCAGACGCAGCCAGCGTTCTCAACAAATGTACTGCTCTGTTGACTCTTCTCGGAAAGAGATTCTCGGGACTGAAAGCTTTTTGCAAAGTACTATGGTGCTTGCAGGAGTCGGCAGACATGGTAGGTGACGAGTATCATCAAATAGCGCTTGCATCAGACCTTCAGAACTGACAAAATGAGTCACAGATAATTGACGAGTTACCGGGAATAGTCCCTCATGGCCTCCAAGTAATGATTGAGGGTGCATTCCGCAGTAATCGCGCAGTTCGTTGACTTGCGGATTGGCCTTCGGAGAATGCCCGCCGGACAGAATCCGTATCACTCGAACATATATTATGGCAACAAATGCCTATCAATGAGGGGAATACAACTAGTTACATTGTTTATCTGAGAGCTTCGTTTCTACTCATTTCTCGATATCATGGCACCCAGCAGAGACGATGACTTGGTTTCTTCCTGCCAATCTGCTGCGGATAAACCAACAGTGTATGTCCTTGACACATTCCCTCCCAAGGCAATCGAACACGCCAAGACATTATTCAATATTATCCAGCCCCAAGACGAAGAGTTTCAAGACTGGAGACAGAATGCACGAGCTTTGTTGATCCGAGGTTCATATCTTACCGCCAAGGACGTTGCCAGTTGCCCGAATCTCATTGCCATTGGCAAGCACGGAGTGGGAATTGATAAGATCGACCAAAATGCCTGTGCCGAACGAGGTATCAAGATCCTCAACACCCCTGGAGCAAACGCGCGAGATGTTGCTGAGCTGGTCATTGCCCTTGCTCTATCGGTTGCTCGTGGCATTCGGTCCATCACAACTCGCCAAATGTCCAAGCCCGTCCCCAAGGAGACCTGCAACGGACTGACGCTGTACCGAAAGACCGTCGGAATCATCGGCATGGGAAATATTGGACGCACCGTCGCCGAGATATTCCGGGGCGGCTTTGAGACCGACATCATCGCATATGATGCTTATATGCCGGACAATATATGGACGCATATCCCGCACACCCGCGCCAACAGCATCGATGAAGTCATTACCCAAGCAGATGTCCTCTCTATACATGTCCCTCTCACCGACGAAACACGAGGCATGATCTCTTACGACCAGATATGCATGATGAAGCCGGAAGCCATCCTGATCAATGCGGCTCGGGGAGGCATTGTCAACGAACAGGACCTCACCCGGGCACTATCAGAAGGCCGCCTTCGGGGTGCCGGGCTAGACTGCCACGAACAGGAGCCTCCTAGCTTTGAGAAGTACGGTCAACTGTGGGAGAACCTGAATGTGATCAGTACACCGCACATTGGAGCTGCCACGTCGAGGGCACAATTAGCGAGTGCTACCGCGGCGATTGACAATTTGCACCAGTACCTGTCGTGTCTGTGATAGTTTACACAATAGATGCAATACTATTTCTCTCTTCATAATACTACATAATACGGAGTAACTAGATCATATTTTAGCTTTAGCAACCCTCCCCCCAACCACCCCCCTACAATGCCACCTCACAACCTGGACATTCCCCTCCAAACTATCCGTAATAAACAACGACCTCCCATCCTCCCCCCCAAACGTACAATTCGTCAAATTCCTCCCCCCATCCTTCGCAGTGACAATCCTCGCCTTGGGCACCCCCTCCCTATCCACCACAAACACACACCCCAGACTCGGATGACAGACGAACAAACTCCCCTCCTCATCCACCGCCAACCCATCCGGGCCCGCACATCCAAACGACTGGAAAAACAATCCCACCTTCGACGTACTCCCATCGCCATTCAAGGGTAATCTCCACACAGAATTCTGCCTCGTCATAGCAACATACAAGAACCGCTCATCGGGAGATAACACCAGTCCGTTCGGAGATATCCCGTTCGATACGAGACAATCTAGTTTCCCGTCGGGTGAGAGCCGGTATACCCTCCCGGAGGGATCCGTCATCCCTGTTTGGCCCTGGTCCGTGAAGTAGATCTCGTTCCGGGAGGAGATGATTAGGTCGTTGGGGCCTTTGAATCGTTCGAGGTTGCGTCGGGTGAGGAGGGGTGTTAGGGTTTGGGTTGTGGGGTTGAAGAGGAGGATGCCCTAGACTTTATTAACACTTTGCTTCTCGAAACTATGTGCAGGAGGGAGTTGTGATGGGGGTATGCACCTGCTTATAATCCGCAATCACTAAACATCCATCTTCTCGAACAACCAGCCCGTTGGGTTCCCCGTCGTAGCGGATACATTCGGTCACTTCCTTGTTCTTGTCTATCTTGAGGATCCTCCCGTAGGGAATTTCTACGACGTATAGATCACCGTCCCGGGTGTAGACCGGCCCCTCGAGGAAGATATCTGATGCTGGACGTGCCGAGCCGCTGCGCCACTCGGTTGGTTGGCCTGTGCAGCGAAGATGTGGGGGGATACGGACGTAGATTTCCGCTTGGATGGTTGGGGGTGGTGGATAGAAGTTCATTTTGCAGTGTAGTAGTGTTCAATGGGTTGATTATTATGATGTGGCTGGTTCGTGTTGACGAGTCTCGTTGGTTCCCGCAATTTCTCGCTTATATACTAACTACTGTAGTAGTGCCATTTCGTTGCAACAGGACTGGATCCGATCCGGATCGGACATTTCCCGATGGTGGACTCCGATTTGGGATGGTATGTTGTGGAGGTGCTAGGGTTATTTATAAATTGAAGATCTGGGGTTACCCCGTGCTAGTCAGTTGTTGGGGTCTGGGGAATCTGTTCGTCTCTGTGCCGTGTGGAGTGTTCAATCAGTTGTCAAAATGGGTCTGATTACTGAGACGAGAAAGGCGATTCAGGATGCTCCGAAGGGCATGTTTAATGCTTATGTGTTGATGTGTACGTGTGTGTTTGCGTTCGCTGGTATAGCTAAGGGGTTTGATGAAGGTATTTACAACATTCAGCGTGTGGGATGTTGGATAGCTAATTGTTGTCTGCTGTTTATAGGAAACATTGCGTCGCTTGTTACCCAGCCGCACTTCAAGGGGAAATTCGGCATTGATCATTTGGCGGAGGACGAGTATGCGAACACGAAAGGGTGGATTGTCTCTATCACTACTGCTGGTGCGGTTTTCGGATGTCTCGGGGTATGCTTCGTTGCGATATACGTTTGTGGTCTGGCAGCACTAACGTGGTGCAGTGTCCTCGAATTAATGATCAGCTCGGACGACGATGGACTTTTCGGCTCTCGACTCTCATCTATATTGCGGGAATTCTCGGGCAAGGACTGTGTAATGGGAATCTTTCAGGGTTGTATGCTTCGAGGTTTATTGCAGGACTGGGGTTGGGGGTGCTTACTATTGTGCCGCCTATCTATATTTCGGAGGTATACACCCCAAATCAATGAAGTCTGCATCGTGCTAACAGTCATAGATTGCACCTAAGACGATCCGTGGTCTTCTTACACTGCAGCATGCTGCCTGTCAGCAGCTAGGCGTTGTATTCGGCTTCTTCATCAACTACGGAGTGACCAAAAGCTACCCTGGCGGTGATAAACAATGGATGCTCCCTACACTACTACAACTTCTGCCTGCCACAATATGGCTACTTGGATCATTCCTCTGTTGCGAATCACCCCGGTGGCTACTATACAAAGGCAAACGGCACGAAGCAGCCGCGAACCTAGTCAAACTCCGCCACCTACCACTCGATCACCCCATCATCGTAGCCGAACTAGCAGGCATGGACGCCCAACTTCTCTTGGAGACTGAATCAGTCGGCGAAGCCACAATATGGGAATTACTAAAGGAGACACTCATCCCAGTTGAAAACCGACGTCGCTTCTTCCTCATCTTCATGGCAAACCTCCTCTCCCAATGGTCCGGAGCCAACGCCATCACGCAATACTCACCCACTATCTTCGGCTACCTCGGCATATCCGGCGACGAGTCCACCTTTCTAGCAACGGGAATCTACGGCGTCGTCAAATTCGCCAGTACACTCGCCTTTGCCCTGTTCATCGTTGACTTTATCGGTCGACGTCGATCCCTCATTACAGGCATCTCCCTGCAGATAATCACATTAGTCTACGTGGGAGCTTACCTCGGCGCTACGAAGGACATGACCTCAGTCCAAATCAGCAATACACCCAGTGCCTCGCGTGCTTCGACAGCAGCTATCGTGGCGATTTACATCCATGCCGTGGCGTGGAGTATTGGGTGGTTCGGGATTCCCTATCTGATCGGGTCGGAGATTTTCCCGATCAGAATCCGGTCGTTGAATGTGTCCATTTCGATGGCGTTCCATTGGGCATTCTATTTTGGGTGTTCGAGGGCCATGCCGAGTTTGTTGGCTGCGACGCATCGGTGGGGTGCGTTTGTGTTCTTTGGTTGTATTTGTGTGGTCGGGTTGGTGTATGTGTTTTTTGCTATGCCGGTGAGTATACCCTATTGTTTGGGTGGGTTGAAGTGGGAGCTAATCGGGTATACAGGATACGACAGGACGGTCATTGGAGGCATTGGATAGTCTGTTTCAGCGTCCTTGGTATACGGTGTATCGGGTGGCATATCCGTCTAGTGAGGCTGTTCGTGTGGAGAGGGAGGATGCGAAGTTGGGGATGGGGGCGGAGGCAGAGCATGTTGAGCGGGCGTGAAGGACTCTTAACGTAGTTAGTTTGAGTAAATACTACTTTGCAATGTATTCATTTTGGCTTATCACTGTAAATAGTGAATACCCACCATGAACACATCCATAGCAAATGAATAACACATATTCAATCTACCCCAAGTGATCTCGCCGCCAGATCAGATAAGATAACAATATCGATCACCCCAAAGCAGTAAAGCCCCGCGCCAATAATGACATCTTCTCGCCCAGTTTCCTTCCGTCGCATCAGTTCTCCCTCTTCCTCTCCTCCCACACAACAGCCCGTATTTCATCACCCATTGAACTTATCCCATGGCTGGAACCAAACGCACTTGGGACGGACAACCATCACCCACCACCATCACAACCACAACCGCCCCTCAACCACCCACCATGGCAGACTCAGACTCCGCCACAGACCAACAACAGCAGCAGCAGCAGCAGCAACAACCCAACCCATTCATCAACATCTTCACCACCTTCCGTGACGAACTCGACGAACACCACGACCGTCGCGAACGCATAATAAAAGCCAGTCGCGACATCACCGCCCTCAGCAAGAAGATAATCTTTGCTTTGCAGAGGTATGCCCCCACCAATGCCTCCTCCCCACCACTAACACACACACACACCTATACACCTACTAACATCCCCTTGATACTACATAGAATCCGAACCCTCAACACCCCCCTCCCCCCCTCCCTCACCAAAGAAACCACCACCCGCTTCACCCAAATAACCACGCACTTCACCTCCCTCCTCCCGGACCTTACCCCGGCACCCAACACCCACCGGTACATGCGCCAACTCAGCCCGGCAATTCAGGAATTTATCGAAGCGGTATCCTTCCACCATTACTTGACCACGCAGTCACTGATTACTCTCGAGGAAGTGAGGAAGCTGCTTCCTGAAGGGATTCTGGTCACCGAGGAGGATTATCTGCTAGGACTGTTTGATTTAACCGGGGAGATGATGCGGTTTGCGGTTACGGGGTTGTCTGCTGGTACTTCTACTTCTGAGGATGGTGAAGGTGGTGGTGGTGGATTGGGACCAGAGCAGAGAGGTATCGTGGTGGATTTGAGGGAGATGAGGTGCGGGTTTGAAGGGTTGAGTGTGCCCGGGAGACATCGTGGGGTTATGTTGAGGGATATGGGGAAGAAGGTGGATGTCATGCAGGGGAGTGTGGAGAAGGTGGAACGCGCGGCGTATGGGATTTTGGTCAGAGGGAGGGAGAGGCCGAAGGGATGGAGACCGGATTTGGTAGTTGCTGGTGGTGGTGGGGAGGATGAGTATTGATCCATGGTCTTGGGGGATGTGATTATCTACACACTGGATGATGAGTATCCATAATGATGTATGTACGATGTACATTGAGCATCGAACTATCCACAAAATCATGAAAATAACCACTGCATGAACATGAACATGAACATTTACTCATCAATCGTGTACGAGTATACTAGGTACTCATTATCTTAAAAATCATCAATCAATCAAATAAAATCAATCAAATCAAAACACCAAACACCATATCCATCCATCAATCATATCATCTCTTCTCGTCCCCTAAACAGTCGGAACCCTCGGATCCTCATCCTCCGTCAAAATGCCCTGCGAGATCAGATCCTCAGGATTCGGCCGATTCTGAATCTTCTGGTCAAGGTGATCAGCCAGCATATGTTTCTCGAGTTCACGAGCATTCGCCTGCAGTGCGGGGGCAGCATGAGTAGTCGGGAGGATGTTTCCTGTATCAATATCATTACCAGCAGTCAGTAGTGCTCTTCTCGAAGCCTATAAGGTAGATGATGGTCATACGCTCAACCAGCTCCTCACGCTCAGGACGGTGTTCGAGATGTTTCTTGAGGGTGTCTGTGGTGACTTGGCGGGCGAGTTCTTGTTGGGTTGCTTGGAGGGAGCTACTACTGTTAGGTATTCCTCTTGAAGATCATGTAGATATGACGTATGTATAAATATAGATAGGGAGGGGAAGCGTACGGAGCAACATTCGTATTCAGAAGAATATGTCTATCTTTGAGATCCTGCACGTCGGGCCGTCTCTGGAGATGCTTCTCCAAGGAACTGCGACGTTCTGGGGATGCGGAGAGAGGGGTCTCGTCGATGCTGGTAGCTGTGTTGGTATCCATTGCGGGGGTAAAGTTATGTAGCTGTATCTTGGCTGCAGTTATGGGATGGGGTGGGATCAAGTATGCTATGTTGTGGGTAGAACGCTGAGAGATGGGGCTAGTATATATACAGCAGGAGGCAGAGTGAGTGGGCTGACTGACGTAGGAAATAAAGAAATGGTGGTTGTCCAGGGGATTTAAGAGGGGAGGTCAAGTGATGCGTGCGGAGGACGAATCCACGGGACTGCCGCCGAGGCTCCACTGGACGATGTCATCACACCTGATCTTCACTACAACATTCAGGATTCGGATTCAGTCAGTCACACTGTTGCATTCGTACTGCACGAGGATAGTTAACTAGTTAGCTAAGTAGCAAGTAGCAAGCAGCAAAGCAAGTTGCATTGCAGTTAAGGTAAGCTCGTTAACATATCGCCAATCTGCTTCCTCCCAATTATCTCCGTAGCAATCGAAAACATGTCCAACAAAGTAACGCAAAGAATGACTGCTATATCTGTTTTGTAACTGCAGAGTAGAATGTCGAAAAGCGGCCTGAGAAATTGCCCACCACAAAACGTGGCTAGGAGAAAAAGTTTCTGCTCGAATTCTCCCAGTAGCTGGAAGGAATTGAAAGCAAACCGCCTGTCCCTCCATCCTGAACGGAAAGCAACGCCATATGATGAGGACCAGTGAGCAACCCAGCATCTACTACGCCTCTCGCAGCCTCAGCGACGCCCAGAGACTTCACCCGGAAGATGGCCATGCTGGATCGAAAGTCCCGTATTCGATTTCCTCGCGTCTACCGCATTTTCGCATCCATGCCGTCTGTCCAGGACCTGTCGCCCATCAACGTAGCCAGTCGAATCCGACACCAAGCCTGACCTTAGGCAGCCCGGGAATGGCAGAACATATTCCTTCTGCTTCGTGTAACAACCACAATGGTCTATTTCAAGTTTGAGAAATATTCAATCCGTCCATCTGCACAGACTGACGGACCCAACCATCCGGTCAAGGAACCCAGAGCTTACCACGGCCGCGGCTGCTACCGCGCGAAGGACCCCGAGAACCACCACGGCGACTGTTCGAATAGTTCCGAGATGCCCCCGCCATGCCCCGTGCGGCCCCAGACTGGGTGCTCAGATCAACCGTGGGCTGCTGCTTGGTTACACCCAGCGATCGGCTAAACGAGTTGGGGTCAATGGGCTGCGTGGGAATCTCCATCGTAGCCTCCACCGGCGGGGCGACAGACTTGAACGCAGCGGCCTTGCGAGTAGTGCCGCCGCGCGAGCCACCCCCTCTCGTAGATCCTTTGCCGCGACCGCGGGGAACGAAAACAAGCTCATCCTCATCGCTTTCATCCTCGTAAGAGAGAAGAGACTTCGGTTCGGTGGTAGTCGTCTGGGTCTTCTCCACGTACTTGCACCGGTTCTTGTACTCCCGCTCCTCGTACTGGATAGATGTCCGCAGCTGATGGATGTTCTTGACTCCGATACCGAATTTCTGCGCCCAGACCTGAGTGGGCCGATCGTTGCTGATTAGAATACAGGTCTTTGCTGCGTTGGCTGCATCAGGGCCGCTGTGCAACCGCCACAAGAGGGCACTGAGCAGCGGTCGGAGCATCAAAGGAACCGTCGGGATAGTGGACCCCGACGCAGAACGACGGTGCCCACTCTCTGGCTTCTTTTTCGCATCCTTGCCGACTCCATTGACAACGTGAGAACTCGCACACTCGGGGCTGGTCCGGGAGCTCCTGGAGGACGGTCGGGATGCAGGGGCGCTATGAGTGCCGTTGGACGTGATCGAGACGGCATCGGATTCCTTCTTGAAATTCAACTTGTTGAGAAGCATTTGCGACAGATCGTCGGGGACGGCGCCGTTCTTCTTCGTCTCTTTGGTCTTATCCTCGCGGTTCCGCTGCGCCACCTGGTCGTCCGGAAGAACTCCATTGGTGGCCTCGGGTTCCTCCTCAAACTCCGGGAGGAAGTACTTCTCTGCTTCGGCCCAGTTCTCATACTGTTCCATGGGGCCTTGTAGGATGACTCGTTCGGCGGAAATGTTATCTTTGCCGGAGGTAACACGATCGAGGAAACGGACAGCCTCCCGGGCATTGATGGCGACTTGGGATCCGGCTCTCTTCAAGGCGTGGAGGCGTTCGAGGGCTAAGGAGGCATCGGGTCAGCAGATATAGGCTGCGTGTCATCAAGTCACTCACTGTAGAGAGGAACGATAAGAGTAATGGCGCCATTAGTGGTCCATTTTTTAATTTCGCTGATATTGGTGGTTAACGCCGTCTCGTCGACGGCACAGTGGAAGACCTTGCGTCCGGTCGACATGGCGGGCTCAGGTAAGGTCGACAGGACCGGTCGCGTAGGTGAAGGGTAAAAGACTGGAAAGCCACAAAGGGCCCTAGACCGAACAGCTTGCTGTAACGACTGCGACCGAGCCGCAGGCGTGGTTAGCGTGGTGCTGGAAGCCCGCGAGGGAGGTTTGGATTGGGATTGATGGAGGCGGAGGGCCTGGGAATGTGGGGGCCCTGGCTCGAGGACCAGAACCATAGCCATTCACGGCTCTGATAACCGGCCAGATGCCCGAGTAACAGAGATGAATCACTTACAATGAAAACCTCGCTCACTAGGGAAGATCATCTGCAGCATTTTGGGGTGTAAAAAAAGCGATCGTCGATGGCAAAGAATCGAGGCGAGATGGTGAGCGAGGAATGAATCCATCAGCGGATCAACTGAAAGCCGCGGGATTCGCCTGGGCCTGACTAAGCGCCAGACGGACTCGACCGAATTTCTGGTCATCATCGTCATATTCACCACCATCGATTGTTCCCTCAGAACACAACACGCCGCTGTCATACCCCAATGACTCAATGGTCGCCCGGAAGTGATCATCATGTTTACCCATTACTACACGCTTATCTTATTTGGGTTTCCCCGTGTACATTCTAGACGGTTCGATCTATATCTGGTATATCTGGTATAACTGCGGTTGCGAAAATCGAGGAGGGGAAGAACGCTATGTCATACAAGACCCGATGATCATCAGGCCAAACCAATTTCCTCATCTTCACCCCCAACGTCAGCTGTCCTATCCTCCCGTCCTTACGTTGCCTTCTTGATGAGACCCTCCTCCGGCTTGACACGTTGTGCCCACTCACTGTCGCCAATGTCAGCCACTGCACCTTGGTAGAACGCCAGGGATTGGGTAAGAACTTACGTCCAGCTGCCATCGTATACTCTCCGTAGGTTGGGCTCTCCAAATTCCGCTTCACCTAGTGCCGTCTCAATGATCGTCGCTGTTACACCAGTGCCACACGAGCTGATAATGGACTTGGACTCATCGATATCCTTTCCTTCAAAGATCTTGCGTAGCTCAGGCCCCGGAAGATAGGTCTTGGTCTCCGGGTCCAGGAGCTGTTGGAAGGCCAAGCTCTGGGATCCAGGAATATGGCCCGACGACAGGCCCGGACGTGGCTCCGGATCAGTTCCCGCCCAGCGGCCGTACGAGCGTGCGTCCAGGATCTCCACTTCCTTTGCGCCCTCCTTTCTATGCTCCTTGGCAATCTCCTTCAGCTCCCGGTAAGGGATCACGAGCTTCGAGTCATACGTAGGTACCGGGTAGTTGGTCCTCTCCGGCTGAGAGGGCTCCCCAGTCTCCGTCGGGTATCCTTCGCGAACCCACAGCCTGTAATTGTTGAGGAGATGAACTCGAGGGTGACCAAAGACCCGCAGGGTCCATCCGACACGGGGAGCACTGAAGATGCCCAGCTCTTCTGTATCGTAGACCACCACCTCATCGTCGCGTCGAATGCCAAGCTCACTCATGGCTTCGGCAAACGTTTCGGCGGTAGGAAGCATATGCGGGTAGGGCGACTCGTGGTCCTTGACTCCATCTAGGTCGAAGAAGCGAGCCTCGGGGATGCGATGCTTGCGGAAGATGTCAATGCCTTTGCGACCCTCAGGGTCGTTCGGCATGAACCAGGCGGCGCATAGTGGTACCACGCGAGGCGAGGTGGAGATCTTCGTGCGCGGGTTCTTCTTGAGCGCGGTATCCAGCTCCTTGGGGGTAATCAAATATGAGGAGAAAGAGAATTGGCGACATTGGGCCGGTTGTCGGGCTTGGTGTGCAATGGACATGGTGGACCGAACTAGGCGAGTCGGTGAAGGGATGGAATTCCGAAGAGTTACAAACGCCATATTGCGAGGCGGGGGGGAGATGCAGTAGTTATGGGAATAAACTTGTCAAGGATTATTTACATTCCGCTCAGACCGTAATGTCTGATTAACCCACCTGCAGGTCCGGAAGATGAATGAGGGGGGGAAGAAAGGAAGAGGAATTAGTGGGAAGCGCAAGATCAATGGACAATGACGGGAGCTTCGCTATCAGTGCGTCTCCTCGCAAATGCGGAGGTGGCCATGTGAACTTCGGGAAAGTCTGTCCGCTTATCGCCCCGGTCCACTTCCACCACCTTCCCTTGACTCCCCCTTCGTCCCGACACTAAACGAGAAACCCCCAGTTGCAATCCAATCATCCTCAGCCATGAAAGTCACCATCAAAGAGTGGAACGCCGTTGCTACTTGGCGCTGGGATATGCCCGACGATGAAGTGTGTGGTATTTGTCGGGTGCAGTTTGATGGTACCTGTCCGACCTGTAAATTTCCAGGTGATGATTGCTCGCTATGTATGTCAACCACAGTCTCCCTTTTCAGCTGCCATGGTTATTAACCGGATATTTTCCACAGTACTGGGAAAGTGTGGCCACTCTTTTCATATGGTGCGATTGTGGATCTTGATGTTCTCATCCTGAAGACGAAACACTAACAAACCCAGCACTGCCTCATGACCTGGATCCAACAAGAGTCCTCCAAGGGACTCTGTCCCATGTGCAGACAGAGTATGTCAAGGAGGTTCCTGCATTTATCGACGAGTGCTAAATCTGGCTGCAGAATTCGAGTGGAAGCAAAACGACGAGGAAGATGAATAGCAACTTCAGTACTCTCCAAGCGAAGTGGGCTATTGAAGGCGTTGGTGGCTCCTTGCAAACTATGATACCCTGCGACTGTATTCCTTCTTCTAATATAGAACTATTATTCTTATACTACTCATGATTTAAATATATATTTGAGCATGGATACTCGAGTATCCGTGCACATAAACAACCTCTGTTTACCGCCGATCGGGGTCACCTGACGCTATCGATAAGGCAGCAGATGATCCGCGACGAATGCGGCGAGTTCCCCAGAGATAAGTACTTAATGTTAGTTAACTACGGGAAGCTTTGCTTGCCACTCCCGAGCATCTCAGGTACCGGCCCTGCCCTGTCACGCTCACGTTCCATCACCTCTCCCTCTTTGTCTCCCTCCCTGTCAACTTCCTTCTAACCATGTAGCTCCCCCCCCAGACATGTCTCTGCCCAAACACACCTCTCCATCTCCCTTATCCTCCTCACCCTCCCGCCAATCAGTCCGCCGTACCTCAGGATCTCGCCCCCAGAGCATCATCGACCGGCCCGGCACCGCCCAGCAGGTCACCGACATTCCGGAGGAGCACAATACTCACGAAGCTGCGCCTGCACCAACCTCAGCTCCAGCGTCAACTCCAACTCCACAAGTACATCCCCCTGCAGAGCACGAACGACCCCACGAGACAACACCCACCTTCCAACCCTTCTTCACCTTAATCGAAGACGCCAACTCCTCCGAATACCACCACCCCACAGTCCACTACATCTTCTCCGACGATGACACGGACATCGTAACCGAAGCGGCCCTACGCGCCCTAGAATCAGAGGCCGACCCCTTCTTAACCAACGGAAAGCGGAAATCCAAACCGACGCAAGACCCCAGTCACCACCCGCACGAAGCAGACGGTACACAGGGCACATACCCGGAAGACGAGGAATACGCCCACCAGAGGAAGGAATCCCTCCTCCCGGACCCTATCCCAGGCGTCCGTGATAATTATGTGATCCTCGATATAGACTATGCGTCCCCAGACGGTGCACAGACCGAGACGGCAGGCTCGAACCCCGATGGCGCGGCCAGCGCTCACGAAGCCCAAGGAACAGGACCTTCGCTGCCGCAACAGCAACAGCAGGGTCAGAATCAATCATCTGCGCAGAAATACACCGTGACCTCTGCACATAGTTTATCGCCCGCATGGCAGGTTCTGAATACGCAACTGGTTCCGGCTCCTACCTTCGAGAATAACAACTCAACCGGGGGACAACCGCCTAACGGGAGTCTGATGCTCAAGATCAAAGGCACGGCCGGTCTGCCTATGAATATGCCGGGGAAGGATAAAGATAGAGAGAGGAGTAGTCAGCGGTTGGAGGATATGATGGATCAATTCGCGAAAAGATTAACGGAACTGAGACAAGTAATTGGTGCGGAGGAGCAGGCGGAAGATGCGGAACGGGAAGTAGAGGGCGACGTGACACTGCCTGAGGAAGGAGATCCTGAAAGTGCTCCTGCGGTTGATACTGAAGAGCCGATCGGAGACCAGACTCATGTTGAGGGTGGTGGGAATGAAGGACAATCTGCAGAAAGTTGAGCTGGCGAGTGTACACGGCCTTGGACTAGTCACGGAATCATCCAGTTCGCAATTACACATTAAATGCACTTGGCTCCTAGAGAGTGCGCTCTTAGGCACCATATTACTTATCCTTGGGTCTTATGTTATGAGAATATTGTGACGCATTCATAGCCACGAATAGCTAAGCTCCATGGTATCAAACGACGAGGTATCTATACCAGTAACGAAACATTTGTAACACAAACTCCCAAACACCAGATTGCAAAGTCTCAGAAAAATCACCCATCCTGCATTTAAAAATCAAGTACCCAGCCAGTGTCCGTCTCCAGCCATCCAGCCAAAATACAATGCCAAGCAACCTATCGTTCCTTCATATCGGCCAAATCCCAGGGTATCGGGTATCCCATAACGCCTGCCACCATCAAGCGAGACATGTGGTATTCATGTACAGAGCAAAACAAAAGAGGGGGTGAGCATGCAAGATCAATTCAAGGGCTGGTTTCTCAGCCTTCTAGCGCTGGAAGGGGGAGGAACATTCTCCGGTCCCTCCATCATTCCAGCCATCTTCCTCGTGAGCTTCCTCTGCGAGAGCTTGGTATCAGTCGAGGTGAGATTGGAGCAGCGTCTTTTCGCAGGCGGTTGGTCGGTGTCCTCGGTTTCCGGTGTGGGGTCCATGATGGTCCGAGGTGTTTCTGCGCTGGCAGTAGAGGACTTGCGGTCTCCAGCACTAGATGCGCGCGGTTTTCCGACGTTTGCATCGACTTCCCTAAGGCCCGTGTTGGAAGGAGTAACCGCGGTTTTGGGTGGTACAGATCCTACCTCGTCCGAGGTGTCGTTAAAAACGAACCCTTTAGATGGGGGCGTTCCGGGAGAGCTATCAAGGGTGGGAAGCTGGTCTTCACCACTGAACGGCAGTGCCGTGAACTGTCTTGAAGTCCTCATCCGGCTCTTCAAGGAATCATGGCCTTCCGTCCGGGGTAGGTCAGCGGGGTAGTCGTAGGCGCGCTTCCTGGGAGTCACGCCAGTAGAGACGTAATCCTCAAATACGCGATTCCTGATGTTCTCCCGAAGGTCGGTCAACGGCTTCCGGACTTCATCCGACAGTGGCATCGCCGACTCTTGCAGATTGAGTTGTTGCTGGATGGCGCCCTCTTGGAGCTCGCTTAGACGGCCACCAAGCTCTATGAACTGTGTGTTCACCGAATCATATGACTGGTGCACATTGGATGCCATGTTCTGCAGGCTCGAAATGTGAGCGTCACGGTAAAGGCCATTCTGGGAGCGCGCCTTGGCGACGAAATCATCCAGTGCCTCCATTTGCTTGCTCATGTTGTTCACCTGAGCGTCAACAATACGGACCGTTTCTTCGTGAACCGACTCGGTTGCTTTTTGGATAGAAGCATTGCGTTGATCGAAGACCTACAATATTAGCATAAGTGGGCACAAGTATCCATGGAGCAAAACTTACTTCCCAGTCACTTTGCATCCGTGATCTGATGTCGTCTTTAGATGCAGTGACATCCTTTGCAAACTGCTCCGACTTGAACACCCATTCATCAACGTGACGGTCATACTGCGTAGTGGCGTGCTCTAGGAAGTCGCCAGAGGATGTAAGGTCTGTGCGCATTGTCTCCACCCTACCCTTCAAGCGGCCAAATTGCCTCTGACGAGACTCTTCAATCAATGATTTCATCTGCGACAGCAAGAGGTCACGCTCGGCGTCAGCATTGGCACTTTCTTCTTCAAGAGTCTGTGCCAAGTGGGAAGATGCCCTGCGGTTGGCCTCTACCGCCTTGGTGTTAGCCTCCTGGAGTTCCAATCGCAACTTATGGATCTCTTCTTTTTGTCCATTGAGATGCGTGACCATATCCTCAAACACGGTCTTCAGGTCCTTGCCCAGAGCACTGTAAGAGGAATGCAATTGAGCGTGGAACTCGGAGAACTCGCCAATAACCTCTTTGGATATGCGAGCGGCTGCAGCTGAGAGGCCATTCAGTCCTTCGCCAACCTTACGCTTCACTTCCTCGCGTAGATCCTTGATCTCTTCGAGGACTTCGTTCATCTCATCGTGGGCGCCCGAGGTCTGAGCATTTGCCTCACGCTCCGCCTTTTCGAACAAGCCTGCAGATTGGAGCAATTGGGATTGATTTGATTCGATATTGCCGAGTTCACGTGTGACAAACTCGTTGATCTTTTCGGACATAGCTTCCACCAGTTCGGAATGCTGCTCCTGGAACGCCTCGACCTTGGAATCAATGACAGTGGTCACATTGGATACCTCCGCAGTAGACACCTGCCAGGCCCGCTTGTTGGTGGTATCGAGATCAGACTTGCGTTGTATCTTGGCATGCAGGCCATTGATGTCCTCCACCGTAGTGTCCAAAGTAGAGAGCAGACCGGCGCCGATATCGCGAAGTTTCGCTTCCGTGTCCTCATGCGCTTTTCGCAGCATCTCCTCTTCCTCAAGCTGAGCTTTGGTATCCTTGAGAACAATCTCGGTCTGCTCAAGTAAATCGTTGGTATTAGCGAGAGCAGCACGTGTCTCTTCATTGTCCTTCTTCAGATCATTGAAATTGCTTGTGAGTGTGAACAGTTCCTGAACCTTGTGTCGTAGGCTCGATTCCATCGACTCGATCTTGGCACGCTGTTCCTCATTGACGATCCTTCGTGATTCGCTTTCCATATGCATCTCTTCCCAGGAATCGACGCTCATATACACGCCGTTTCGGTGTCGCGTAGCGATAAGCTCTCCTTTCAGTTTTTCGATTTCTGCCGTGAATTCACGAAGGAGCGTCTTCTTCGGCATTGTCGAGTTGATCTGCGGCTTGTTGCGGATATTCTTCGCTCTAAATGCATAATCCAGCGTGGAAATGGTTTCCTCCAGGTTACTGCGGGATGGTGAGACCGTAGCAATGATGCACGTTTTGGTTCGACCTCCGAGAGAGTCTTGCAGCAGGCGGGTGAGTTTGGATTCTCGGTACGGTATATGGGCGCTTTTGTCGACCAAGGCATTGATCACGCGACCCAACGTGAGCAAGCTCTTGTTGATGAGACCAGCTTCGGTCGCACGCTTGTTTTCAGCACCGCTGCGCTGGATATTCTCACTACCTGCCAAATCGACCAAGTTCAGCTTTCCGTTGCTGATATACTCCTCGCCGGACTCTGTCGTTCGTTTCGTAAGGACGGTGATAGTAAAGACAGTATGACTCCGCGAACTCAGGTCGTTGCATTTGGTTGCTGCCACTTGCCGCTTGTGACTGCCCTGCTGAAGCAGCTTGATTCCGGCCGACGCAGAGTCAATAAATGTCTCCTCCATTCCCTGCACAAGCGTGCTTCCGTGGCCTTTTTTGGACTCGTTTTCATAGATCTTGAGTTTCGGGTTTTCCTCGTATGCAAGCAGATCGCGAAGCTCTTCATTGTATAACTCGATGAAGGAACACTTCACAGTGCTCTCTGTTTCCTGGAGCTTGTGGAATAATGAGTAGAGAACACGCGGAATGATACCAGCATTGTCTGATAGTATTCCCAGGGTATCCGTCATATCGCCTGACATTGTGTAGGTCTTTCCGGTTCCCGTCTGTCCATAGGCGAAGATTGTGCAATTGTATCCAGCAAGCATTTCGTTAACAATAGGCAATACAACATCTTCATACACAGTGACCTGATCAGCAGCTGCTGAGAAAACCTTGTCAAATGTGTAAGCCTTGTTGGCCAAGGCATTTGGGCCCATAGATAATTCAACGCATTTGCCTTTTACTCCCTCCGGAGTAGACACGACGACTCCGCTCTTTTCCTGGATCTCTCTATCGTTGCGGCCGCGACACCGTACTACAACATGAATACTGGTGTCTTCGTTGATTTCACGCTCGAAGTCTCTTTCTTTGCGCTTCGCAATAAGACTGGTGGTGGATGATTCGGTCGGCGATTTCACCGCGCGCGAGTTACTAGGGGTCACTTTCGCGGTAACTGCTGGAGTACTGGCTCTGGTCGAAGAGGCCACCGTCGACCCCGCTCGTCGTGTCGATGGGCGTGTAGTCGTAGTCGTCGTACGTCTTGTTGGCAGCCCAGAGGCAGGCCGTTGTGGGCCGGCCATAGTGGACTATGAAATAGAAGGTAACAGATCTCGTGTCGGTTGAATGCAGCAAGTGTCAATGCTGTATATTATCAAATCAAATGCGCAACATGAGGCGACAAGGTTGGCGGCGACTGTGGGGGATGTCGGATAAGGAGGTCGAGGGTTGGAGTATTTACCGATGTTGTTGCGGGATTCTCAAAACGGAAAACGTAAACAAACCCGCCACACCGCCCACGTGCCGGCCCCGGTCATTCCCCCCTCTCACATGATCCTATGCGTTCATCGCCTTCCCCCCACTGCTGCTTCCCTCCTGACTATCGCAACTCTTCCCAGACAGTATTCGGTGTTCCAGAGCATCAGCTTGTCATTAGCTTGGGATACTGCTTCTTTGTAAACTAGAACCCTTGGGTGGTGTTTTGTCCATCCCCCATACAGTACTTCTAACATATATATACTTGCCGACTACTAACACCCACCGCCTCCTCAGTCGGCCGCTCAGTATGAGAATCGGCCGTAACTCAACATGACTTCCTCCAGACCTTCGCCGCAGGCTCAGATCTACCCTGGGAAAGGGTTGGGATTCATAAGCATGTTGAGTCACCACCTCAGTTTTGGGCATGGCTAATCGGTGTCGCATAGCTCTTGGAGCCTCCCTTCATAATGTCCTCAGCCGCGTCAAGGCCCATCCCCAGATATACCCCGCTATTGATATTGCGTACTCCTCTGCAGAGCCTCTGAACAAACCAGTAACTTTGCAACTGCCGTCGAGCGGTCTTCGCCTACGCTTTGATGGTCCCGACCAGCGACTTCGCCTGATTGAGGTGCTGGACTTCTCCAAGATCGCACTTGTCTACAAGAACCAGGAAGTACTGAAAGGCGTGAAACCCGGGGAGCAGTCGGTGACACAGCAAGGTCCCAACTTTCGCCATGTCTACAACCGGCTCTTTGGACCTTCTTATCCTGGAGAGTATATACCTCCGGATAGCCCCCAGTCGCCATACGGCACGTACGTGCTCTCATACCCTGGAGTAGCATTCTCCTTCCCACTGCAGAACTCGGCATGGTCCGATCAATGTGATTTTGTAGCATTGCTTTCCTCCTCAGCAGCCTTGCCAGCAACCTCTATGGCCATTTTCCAGGGCCCATCTTGGCCTGAATCTCGAAACAAATTATTCACGCAGCAACCGCAATTTCCGCGTTCGCCGGCGTTGGCAAGTAAGAGCAGAGAATCGGTTCCGGATGAAATCGAGGAGTTTCTCATACTTGGCGCCGGCAAGATCGAAGTGGTGCGAAGATCGAGTCCACCTGCACTTATTACGCTGTCAGAAACCACTCCTCAGGACCTGGTCGCGGAGTTTGGGCCACCCGATGCCATCTACCGTAAACATGACCGGAGAATAGCTATTCATCGAGCTGCCGGCCGTAGCGGTGGCGAGGATGCTCTTCACATAGGCGCTTCTCCGGGCAGAGCGATAGATGTTACTGACATCGATCAATCTTCAAACAACAGTGTTTCTGATGATTCGGATGACGAACTCTTCCAACCGAACGCATCGGATCCTTCATCACTACCGTCAGAATGCTTTTTCAACTACTTCCACCATGGCTTTGATGCGTTCATTTCCTTTCCGACCACGCCAGGCCCAGCCTTTCCAGAATCTGACCAGAGAGACCCCACACCACCACCGCCTCATTCGCAGTTGGTGGTTACCAAGATTATTCTACATGGAAATGTGCCGGGTTCATATCCTTTCAATCGTCACCGCCGAAGCCGGTGGAGGATCATTTTCAGTTCGCCTGATGATTTCGTCACTTCCGAGACTCGTTATGAAGAGGTCTCAGAGCGTCTCAGGGCAACCTGGAAGGGATCTTATGCAAGCCCTGCGGAGGAACGGGCTCTACAACGGCCCATGGTTTTGAACCGAGGGTGGGGCGACAGCCCAGAGAGCAGCGTTGAATTTCTCGGCGGATGGGAAGAGAGCACGGGCAAAGGGCAGCGGACGGGCCATGATGGGCATGATGGCGGACTTGGTAACACGGAGCTTTTCGGCTTCCCCGGTCTGCTGTTCGAGGTGATGAAGAATGGCGCGGTGAGCTGCTTGACTATCTATTAATCTGATCGTTTCATCGCAAGGGTGGACCGGAGTTTGGGTGGTGTATCTTCTGGCAAGGCATCAGTACCAGCATGAGTATTGCATACATCGATAGAAATATTGTACTAATTCAAGCCAATGTTGCTTCAAGAGAAGTTGATTTTCGGGTTTACTATGTGTATCTAATTTTGGCTACCGTATTGAATGACCATTCCTCCAATAGTCTATGATTGTGATTGGTAGTCCATGTAACTTACAGTAATACAAATACCCGCCTTTTGCGGCGCATCGGAGATGGGTGGACATTATTTGAATCTCCGCTTTCCAACCAAGAGTCACCTCACCCTCTCGTCAATCACCACCAACTCAGACAGTGGGATATGATACAGCGGTAGTATGCCGGACCTGCCACGGACGCTCGCTCGGTCCTGGTCGTCGACGCTCAAGCTCCCCAAATCGACGTTTCCTGCACGCGTGACGCCGGCCGATCGGACAAAATACCTGCAGCGATGCACCGACGACCTCTACGCCTGGCAACAGCGTGAAAGACCGGCCAGCCAGCCGTTCGTACTGCACGATGGACCACCATACGCAAACGGCGATCTTCACATCGGCCATGCCCTCAACAAAGTGCTAAAAGACATTATTTGTCGTGTGCAACTCGGTCTGGGAAAGCGGATACGATACGTACCGGGATGGGACTGTCACGGCTTGCCGATAGAGCTCAAGGCTCTGGAAGCGCAAAAGGAACTACAGCAACAGGAACACAATGGACCCGTCAGCGCGGCGCTGGTACGGAAGGCTGCGCGGAAACTGGCTGATCGGACAGTCAAAGCGCAGATGAAGGGATTCCGGAGCTTCGCGGTCATGGCGGATTGGGAGAACCATTGGAAGACTATGGACAAGGCGTTTGAGAAGAGACAACTTGGCGTTTTTCGGGAAATGGTTGACAAGGGATTGATCTATCGGAGATTCAAGCCGGTTTACTGGTCGCCGTCTACTGGTACGGCGCTGGCGGAGGCGGAGCTGGAATACAAGGAAGATCATGTGTCAACGGCTGCTTTGGTGAAATACCCTCTTGCTAGCATCCCGGAGCATCTGGCACAGGATCCTCTACTCAAGGATAAGGAAATCAGCGCTGTTATTTGGACTACGACTCCCTGGACTCTTCCGGCCAACGCGGCTATCTCCGTTCACCCATCTTTGGATTACACGATCGTCGACTCGGATACGCAGGGTTATCTCCTCATCGCGCAGTCTCGGCTAGAATACCTTGAGGGCATTCTGAAGGAGGATCTGTCGGTCATTGTGCCGGCTATCCCTGGCTCGAAGTTGGCTGACCAAACTACGTACCGGCCACTGTTCAAGGGACCCGATGCGGAGCCGCAACCGATCATTGCCGCGGACTTCGTCACTGCCGACTCTGGATCGGGCCTTGTCCATTGCGCCCCCGGCCATGGTATGGAGGACTACGAAGCCTGCTTGTCGCGAGGCATCCCCGCTTTCGCTCCCGTGGACGACAATGGCAGATTCACCGACAAAGCTATGCCCAGTGACCCGACCAGGCTCAGTGGAAAGAGCGTCCTGGGTGATGGAAATGCCGCTGTTCTCGAATACGTCGAATCTCAAGGCCTGCTGATCACGAAGCACCGGTATGAGCACAAGTATCCCTACGACTGGCGGTCTAAGCTTCCGATCATCATTCGTGCCACGGAGCAATGGTTCGCCGACGTCGCCGACATCCGTGGCAGCGCCATGACTGCACTGGAGGATGTCAACTTCGTGCCTACTGCCGGAAGACAGCGACTGGAGAACTTCGTCAAGAACCGCAGCGAATGGTGTATCTCACGTCAGCGCGCCTGGGGTGTCCCTATCCCGGCGCTCTACCACCGCGGTATAGGCGATGCCTTGCTCACGAAGGACAGCGTATCCCATATCATGAGCGTCATCGAAGAGCGTGGCATTGACGCATGGTGGACAGACGACGCCAACGACGCGGCATGGATCCCACCAGCTCTCCGAGATGCCTCCGAGCCCGGCTACAGACGCGGAACCGATACCATGGATGTGTGGTTTGACAGCGGCACCAGCTGGACCGAGATCGACCTCCCCTACCGCGACGGTGGATATCCCGCAGACGTCTACCTGGAGGGCACCGATCAACACCGTGGATGGTTCCAGTCTGGACTCCTCACCTTCGTTGCCCACCAGCTCGCCTCCGGACAGACCGCTTCCCCTCGCGCGCCGTTCAAGAACCTCGTCACTCATGGATTCACCCTGGACGAGGAGGGACGCAAGATGAGCAAGTCGATCGGCAACGTGATCCATCCGGAATCGATCATGGATGGCACGCTCTTGCCGCCCCTGAAGCCGAGAAAGGGCAAGGGGAAGAAGCAGGCGGAGAACCAGGCACCTGTCTACGACGCGCTTGGCCCGGATGCTCTGCGAATGTGGGTTGCGAGCAGCGACTACACGCGGGATGTTGTCATTGGCAAGCAAGTCCTCCAGACGGTCAACACGAGTCTGCACAAGTACCGTGTGACGTTCAAGCTGCTGCTGGGTGCCTTGTCGGACTTCCGTCTGGAGGATCGTCTTCCCTACGACCAGCTGCAACAGGTGGATCGCATCGCTTTGAAGCATCTCTCCGACACAGTCTTGGCCTGCCAGAAGGCTTGCGAGAATTTCGAGTTCTACAAGGCCGTGAATGCCATTAACCGCTGGGCCAACCTGGAGTTCTCTGCTTTCTACATGGAAGCCATCAAAGACCGTCTTTACACCTACGCGGAGAACAGCACCAGCAGACGAGCTGCCCAGACCACCTTGTTCCACATCTACCACCACCTCCAAGAGGTGCTAGCTCCGATCACCCCCTTGTTGGTAGAAGAGACCTGGGAGCACACGCCCGAGGCCATCAAGACCCACTGCGAGCATCCGCTGAAACGAATTGTTTCTGCGCCCGCCTCTGAATGGCAGAACCAGGCTCTGGATGCCGACTACCAGGATATCGTGGCCGTCAACTCCGTGGTCAAGGCGATTCAAGAAAAGGCCCGTGGTCAGAAGCAGATGGGCTCTTCCCTGCAATCGTTCGTCCACATCGTTCTTCCCAACGGCGCCACGAGCGAATCGGTTTTCGCGCGCCTCCAGTCCGAGCTACCTGATGTGTTTGTTGTCTCGTCGGTTAGCCTCGGAGCGCACGAGGAGCCGATCCCGGAGGCCATCCGCAACGCGGAGTGGCAGTATAGTGAGGAGTACGAGCTGCCGAGCGGAGGCACAGGCACAGTACATGTGTATACCCCGCAAGCGAGCAAGTGTCCGCGCTGCTGGCGTTATGTAGTGCCCGAGACAGAAGCGAAGGAAGAAGAATCGGTGTGTGGGCGCTGCGAGGAGGTGGTGCAGGAGTTGGATGCATCGACCTAAGCTGAGTGGTCAGTTCCTTGTTAGCATTTGAATCGTACAAGCCAGTGCTGCATGTATAATATAATAGTAACAAATAGGATATATTCGGGTCAGTGTTCCCTGGCACGCCAGCATTAGCGGCATCTGTAGCACATACATACATAGTAGTTAGGATCCTTGCAAAGTCGATCGAGCAACATTCCCTGTCCGCTGGCCTGCGCTGTAAGCCCGGAGCAGAGGTAAACCTGGAAGTGTATGTCCTATAATTGATTCGGGACCAACTGAACTCAGTGAAACAACTCACCAAAGCCATTCAGGAGATGATCCAGGAGATGATCCGGGTTGAACACAGTATCATGCAGCCCCCTCCGCGACGTTCATCTGCCTGCTTCGCTGCTTGCATGGTACCATGTGATGACCAGTTAGACAACTAAGAAACGATCAGACTCCATCGTGAACGAAGATGTGAGACTAGCGAAGAGACGCTGCTGCTCAGTGTGTAGTTCGTACTTGGTTTGTTTGTGTGTAGGGACTTTCGAACGTGGATGAAGCGTGCGAGGCGCCACGTTAGTACTAGTCACGGGGCAGCCACACATGTTATGCCATGGAAAATATGGCTTTGAGTCTTGGATTGAGGTATCTTAGGAACAGTAGTAGCTAGTAAATTGTGAATGTGTATACATTTATGTAAGATAGTAACATATTTATGGAGATTTTTCGAGAATTTTCTGGGGAAGTGCTATATCAGTATAGTGGTTTGATTATATATTGTATATTTTGGATCTTTCACTGTTAGGAAAAATGTGAGAAAATAATGTCATAATTATATGTGGTATATATAAGTCATATACAAGATTCTAGGCTTTATAGAGCATGGTTGATGAAGATTTCTCTACATTAAAAATGCTTCTCCTGCAGGACTTGACAGCCACTCAGGCTGCCCACTACGACTCCGTCCTGGAGGGGCGGCTTGTCCAAACCATCTTCCCTGCCCACACACACACACCTGACTTGTCACACCCCCTGGTAAACAAGATGTTCCACAGACTCCCAGCTGAACTTGTTTTCGAGTTTCTGCCCTTTCTGGCACAGCATGACCTCACACAGATGGTGCTGGTGTCCAGGCTGTGGTACAACCTGTTTATCTCGCAGCTGTACCGCCAGGTCATGCTTCCATTGCATGATTACTGTGACACCGAACATGATTCCATTCGCTGGAGCAAAGATCTTCCTGTGCGTCGGTTTACCACCGCCCTGCTCAACAACCCGGCCCTCGCTCCCTTCATCCGCTCCCTGAAGCTATACGCTAGCGACGGCGAGGGGAATCAGCAATATCGATCCCCACTGCAGCCAGTGGCAGAAGCAACGTACCGCCATTTTATGTTGCCCTATGGCGATGCTAGACGCAAACATCGTCGCAAGTTCCACATCTGGCAACGAGATTTGACACACTCATCCGAACGACAGGACGGGTATCAGACCCACCGATATGAAGATGCCTGGCTCGCCTTGCTCATGGTGCAGCTGAATAATCTGGAGGAGTTTGCTATCGCCTTGGCTGAGGAATGGGACCACAATGTTGACGAAGGGGAAGTCCGACTCAAGAAGTCTATCCACTTTGAAAGGGTCCTTCAATGGGCGAGCAACTCAAAGTTGGGGATTCTAACACGCCTAAAGCACGTCTCGCTATCAAATGGCCCGGCGTTTTGGCAAGGAGGGACTGCCGTAAATGCTGTTTCCTTGAACCGAATACTTCCCTTTATCCGACTCCCCTCCGTGCGAAAGCTTTGTGTAAAGGACGTGTGTGATCGGGCCCAGTTCCACTTGCCCAAAGGCTTGGTCTTTCCACTGACCCATCTGGATCTTCGGATGCCCAATGATGGCCTCCCTCATCTCCCCCGTCTTCTGGAAAGATGCCCCAAGCTGCAATTATTGACTCTCGAGATGGGTGATTGGGGAGAAGATCGAACGCACGATTACCTGGACTACTCTGCCCTGCATCGGCCCCTACAACGGTCTAAAGATTCGTTGCGTCACCTCAACCTGACTTTCCAAGAACACCAGACCTGGCAAGAGGCTGACATCCCAACGCCTGCCTTCTTCGGGAGTCTGGCCGAGTTTGCTAATCTTCAGACCGTTCACATGCGATGGAGCAACTTGATGCCGTTTCTCAAGAAGAAGGTCCACAACCCCACTATATCTCTTCGGAAGGTGCTACCCTATTCGCTGCAACATCTTTGGATCGATGATTGTCTGATGCAGTGCTCCTTGTCCTTGTGCACGGAAATCGAATCCCTACTAGTTGACTTGTCAATGACCTTTCCATTGCTCGAGACCCTTTATATTCGGTATGCTGCCAAAGAGTATGCATATGGAGAAAGATGTATACGCGGAGTCGGTGGCAATGGGTCCGACTGGCGAGTAATGAAAGCAGACCCCATCATCGGTCACCGCTTGTTGGAATTGCAGGGGGAGTTCCGTGCATTGGGCGTGCTATTTTGGGTCATCCAGACTGCAGATACGGTGGTGTCGTTCCCTCCGGACGGCGCGATCAGGAAGAAGTGGGATGAAGGAAGCTCCGATAGACTTTTAGAGTAGACTTTTCCATTGATTATGCTTCTTCAGGGGCTGTGGCAGTCAGCTAATTCCAACCAATAAGTCTTTTTGGTGGAGAATATGTGTGAGTGATATCACAGTACAGATATCATTCTTAACAGAAAAGGTCATTGTGGCTTATCTATGTGCTCATTTGTGAACAGGTTCAGATGAGGAGCACAGGGCGTCCGTTGTGGGGGAAGATTCTGGGGAATCGGAAGGTGTTACTGGAGTATGCAAGCTCGATCTACAGGATTCTGCACATCACGTGGACGAGCCTGTTTGGTGCAGTGACTTGCAACCAGTTGATGTCGGGCAGTCTAGGCATTGGTGGATCAAGGGATCACCATGTGTAACTGGGGCCGGACCAGAGATGAATCCCAGTGACCAGACCTCTTTACAATATTAGACTTTCACCAGAGCTTCCCCATCATCACTCATCTTCTGAATTAACTATAAAACTAGGAGTACAACATTGATCTAGAATTAATGAGAATTCCATCAAATGGATAGTTAACTAGTTAACAAGCTGGTACCTTGTAGCTGAGTCATGACGGATTTGGGAATGGCGTCATTCCGCGGGGAGTGCAACGTCTCGGTGGAGCTTCACCTCTTCACCTCTTCACAGCTTCACCATCTCCCCATCTGCACCAAACCGGAGACGCATTCGTATCATGCAATCAACTGCTGACCAGGCAGCATTCCAAGTTCTAGACAAAACATGGACGCGGCCCCGATTCCCTTCCGGTTACACGGTTCCCCCTCAAGTCCGCGGTCGCATTCACCGTGATTGGTTCCGTGCCGCTCTCGAATCTCAATGACGACAGCATCGAGGTCAGCATGACGCTCGTCGCTGGGCAATGGTGATGCCCCCAATCGTCGCGCCTCTTTTCCTTCACGGCAGTGGATCATGGCCAGCCTGCATCTCGGCTCTCCCGGTTCCCGTTAAATACCCAGTCGATCCCCGTCATATAGGCTCTCTTCCCCCCCCCGCAATAACCTTTTTGCATCGGACTGTCTCTATACCATCATCAGTGTCGATAGTTCTGTCGAAATCTGTCAACATGATCGAGTCCTTCATCAAGGAGACTCCGACTCTCCCTTGGCCTGAGCCATCGCCCACCTCGTCGGTGGCGCCCATTCCCACCGTCGTTCCCGGCAGTGACCCCATCTTCCAGGTGCTGCATGACACTGGAAAGCGGACACTATGGTAGGACCGCTGTTCACGCAAAGCTGACCAGTAAAGCTAATGTCGAGTTACACAGGGTGGTTACCGTGCTCATGGGTATCTCGTCTCTGGTGTTCTACGTTCTAGGTGCTCGGGTTCCTATCGTAAGTTCTCTGCAGAGATCCCAACGAGACTACAAAACAAGCAACTAATCATGGTCTCGTTAGAATAAACGCGTGTTCCACGTTCTTGTTTCTCTCGCAAGCACCATCTCCTTTATCGTCTACCTCGCTCTGGCTACCGGACAAGGCATGGACTGGAAGCTCGACGTCCTCAAAGAGCACAACAAGCACGTCCCCAACACCACCCAGGAATACTACCGCCAGGTCCTTTGGCTCCGCTATGTCCTTTGGTTCTTGACGGAGCCGTTGGGTCTCATCAGCTTGTCGCTGCTCTCCGGTCTGCCTGGCGCCCACCTGCTCATCGCCATCGCGGCCGACTTTATCATGCTGGGCTCGGGCATTCTGGGCACCTATGCGGGCCATACCTCGCGCAGATGGGTCTGGTTCACTATTAGTGCCATTGGCTACCTGACAACGGTCTACCACATCAGTGTCCATGGAAGCCGGGCAGCCAGCAACAAGGACAATCAGACCAAGCGGTTTTTCGGAACTCTGTCGGGCGTCATGTTGTTTGTCAAGCTCTTGTACCCAGTGTATGTTCCCTTAACTCGAAGATGATTCAGCGATGTACTAATGTGGACTAGGACCCTCGCTGCTGGAGCTTTGGCTCTGAAGATCAACGTCGACGTCGAGACCATCCTCTTCGCCATCTACGATATCTTCTCCCAGGGTATTCTCGGATACTGGCTGCTTATTGCGCATGACGGCGCTCCTGGAATGTATGTACCAACTCATTGGTCTTGAACGCTAGCATTATACTAACTGCCACATCAGTACCCTCAACGTTGATGGCTTCTGGTCCCACGGCGTGGGTAACGAGGGTGCCATTCGCATTAGCGAAGAAGACGGAGCATAAACAAGCCGCCCTGTTTTGGAGGTGCAGGGTGATGCGTCGTCGGTGATACATTGTCTTGGCCCGCCAACCAATGTGCCAGTCGCTACAGTCCTTCCACATCTACTTTCCTTCTACGATCTCACCCCTCCATTTACACTCCTTGATGATCACGACATGACACGACATGACATGACACTTGCAGCATCATATGAAACCAAGTATAACACTAATATGCCCCGAATACTACGCAGTGGAAAAGTTTCGGATTTGAATGGTGGCACTCATTCACCTGAAGGATAATAATGAATACGACTTCTTTTGCAGGTCCACTGTCTTTTTGAACAAGTTCAATGCACATTGTGTATAGCTGTCTTCACCTCAGTCTGATATTGGGCGTTTGGATGTTTATCTATCTTTCGACATCTGTGTGCTTTTGTACTGTTTACTGGTCTTAGTTCAGTCCAGCAATGTATCCACAAGATCAGAATGTGATGACAATAAACTCGAGCTCTATTGGAGTACAAACAGAAATCAAGATAGCAGATAGCAGTAGTTGGTTCCGAAACCAACCACCTTTCGACCAAGTTATTGATCTCTGTACCACCACCATCATCACTCTCGTCATCTGATCAATAAATCAACACAGCAGGGATTATTCCTAGTTCTGAGCCCCTGTCTGGTCTGGATGGGGATTGAATACTTTCAAACCGATCTGTAGTCCATCACGACAACTTCTACAGGTCATGCAGTACTAGCTCCAATTTACAATTTGAAGTCCTATCCCGTACTATAGATTCCTTTCAAAACCTTGAGATCAGCACGTACGAATATAGAACAGATATATCTCTTATCTGGTACATCAACCCATCTTCTTATCTTTCCCAAGATAGAACATACGGTTGCCTTGTTCAGTATTAAGCCCTTGCATCCGTGAGGGCATATGACTGTCTATTTTGACTTGGATGGAGTTGGCAGCTCCTGAATCTCCACCGAGCCCCACAGATCGTCGCTATAAGGTTGATTGACACCATTCCTCTCCTTCAGTCAGTCCCCGGTGTGGTCTAGGTTGCTCTATCTCAATATACTGACAGCAGACTCCGAGCTCTACAGTATCAATCTAGTAAATTATTGGTTTATCAAGCTAATGTTAGCGGACCGCACTATTATAGTGGGGCGGACCCTTTATTATGGGTTTAGATAGCTTACCCCATCTTACATCCTATTTTTCTCTCATTTCTTTTCTCTTCTTTCCCCTCATATCTGATTCCCCAATTTCATTTCCATCTCATCTCCAGGGCTTAAGTACCGAGACGATTTCGAATAACTCTCTCACTCTGTCCCACCAGCATCCTTCACAATACTCTGCAAGATGTCAACCTTTACAGCCTGGCAGGCTGATCTGTTCCTTCTAGTAAGACCTATTCCTCAGCGATTATAACTACGCATGGTTTGACGATAATCTAGGAGCATTGGCAAGAAGACTCTCCGCTCTCCGTTGATGCCCAACGCGAGGAAATTTTCGCGAAATATGTGGCACTCGGAGTCTGCGGTCGTGAAGTAAGTTGATTTTGACCCCCTCATTGCTCCAACCAGAAAAAAAAAAAAAGAAACTAACCTATCGGATTAGCCATATCGAAATAAGCAGCGAAGACTAGAGAAGAGGTCTGTTCGAGGCCTTCCAGTACCTAGTCAAGAGCTATTGGATCGTATCCGCCTCCCTGCTGAGCGTGACTTGAACGAGAATCCATGTTGGCTCCGCACCTGCTACGACCCTTCGACAGAAGGCTCGTGGGCCCGGATTCAAGAGTACATCGATACCAAGGTCGGCGGCGGCTCAGATACCGTGTTCAACGACTCATCGTTGTATAACTTTGGTTCCAACTGGGAGAAGATCTTTCTGCGTGTTCCCCAGCTACTGGATAATACATGTTTATTCGAAGAATACGAAGAGAATGTCCAGGAGGCTCTAGAGGAGGGAATTGAATCCGAGAAGACAGATCCCCAGCGTGCCGAGGAAAGTGGTTATGACCCCGAGGAGGATGGCAACCCTTGGATTTGCTTTTATTCGGAGTACCTCTTCCGTTTAGCGGCGGGACACATCTACATCGTGGATGAAAAGACGTTGGCCTCCGAAGGCGGCCCTGACGCCGGGACGGTCCTCATCATCTGGTACGACGAGTGTGGACGGGTGATCCGTTACTATCGCGAGGATGCGATGCACGCCGCCGAAATTGCGAATCTCGACCCTTGTTATCTCAAGGAACGTGCATGCTGGACTCATGCGGAGATTGGCGAATCCTATCAGTGGGGTGCACCCTTAGGGCCTCCCTATAGCTTGGACAGTTTTAAGAAATATAAATAGATGAGCTGCTTTTAAAAATGGTAAGGTATAATATCAGTCATTATATCTATTAATCTAGGATAATATATACGGGGGGACACAGGGAGAAGAGGATACGGAAGAGATAATAAGGCATCAAGATTAAGGCATTAGTACTCCTAATCGGGCTAACATGGCGCGTGAGATTAGCCATCTTCATTATAAAACCAGCATCCGCTCATACACTACTACACTTTCCTAGACCCCCCCTCGACCTCATCATGAACACCACACCCGAACCAATCCTTGACATCGAAGATGCTCTCGTTTCCGACGAGAATCCCGCGCGCGATGAAGATACCCTCGATTATCAACGCTGCGCCAGACTGCACAACTACCTAGTCGCATATGCCTACATGGCCCGCAATGGAACAACTACGCCCGATCTCGACGCCCTAGCCGGCGAATCATGGTTCTTCAACCAGCCGCCCGAGAAGATCGAGGCTATTCGCGCCCGGCTGGACCCATCCTTAAACTCGTTCCTGGATTCCATCTATGATCCGCCGCCAGGATTCTTCTACTGGGTGAACAGGCTGCGCATGGACCTTGTTGATGAGTCGTTCCCCCTGGAAGACAAGAACGATTCCGAGGGTAAAGAGCGGTTTGTGGTCATCTACGACACATCTCCCGATCTAGGCCCCCACTGTCTGGGTGTTCTCTACGACCAGGTGAACCACCGTGCCTCATTCCCATTGACCATCGAGAATTCAGAAAGTATCGAGCCCGTGGCTGAACATTGGGATATGTGGCTTCCTCTCGAGACCATTCTGACCCAATGGATCCATATGCTCCGAATGGGGAAAATCACGGCTGATCCACGGAATCCGAGAGACTTGTCCGATGACGAAGCGAATTCGCGACATCAACTTGGTCTATGGTGTTGGCACCCCTACTGCCCTGCTCAGATCGATAGTACCGTTGCTGCGATGGACCGCTACACGGACGCGATCGAATCACGCATGCCGCAGCGGTCTCTTTTGCCGATACTATCCCCGGATGCACCATTATTCACCGATGCAGAGCTCGACGCGGCTCTAGTGCCAAAGGAATGCTTTCTTCGGTCTTTTCTGACTCGAGTCAGGACTCCACGCTTTAAGCGAATCGCGCCGGGGCTGGAGGTTCCGCATGACAATGATGCCTTCGCAGCGCGTCAGATGTTTAACAACGCGGAAGGTCAAGGCAGGGATGTGCCGTCATTCCTACTCTTCGCATGTGCGGATGATAGCCGCAAGATCGGTTTCAACGAAGAACTTCATCGTCTGTTCTTTGGATCGAGAAATGATGTGCCATTCAACGAAGGTGATCCGGTGCCCACAGGAGTATATAGTCCATCAGTCAATCGATTCGAATACGATGCTGAAGAAACTGGCTTCCACCTTCTACTGCCATTCGCACTCCGACCGAATCCTGCCGACGAGGATGGAGCCAGGCGGAGTGATGGCACATTAGTGCCATCGGGCTCATTCACGCAGCTTTTCCAGCATGGCATTTTTCATCCATTTGGCGGAGAGCACCGCGCACAGAGACTGGAGAGGCTGTTTGATCGATGGACTGAATTGGTCGAGTGTGGCGTGTGGACCGTAGACGACCATG
Organism: Aspergillus brasiliensis CBS 101740; assembly: GCF_001889945.1. Taxonomy (NCBI): domain Eukaryota; kingdom Fungi; phylum Ascomycota; class Eurotiomycetes; order Eurotiales; family Aspergillaceae; genus Aspergillus; species Aspergillus brasiliensis. Next base: position 55,594 of record NW_027137461.1, read on the forward strand.
GCGTCGAGGGAGACATCGACATGTTCCAAGATGCAGATCATGGCGCCTGGGAGGATTACTGGATTGCCCCATCCTGGTGAGATAGACAGACAGTACAATTGCACCAAGAGTGACCAGCAACATCAATGGAATTTGAAAAGTATCCTACGTACAAGCCCCACTATAACAATTCGAACCCTCGCAATACGCCGTAGAATTCCCACAATACCCACTCACCGAGCAACAATCCCCAAACAAAGAACCGGGACAAGTCATATTGCCTTCAAAGTTCGGCCCACACTCTCCATTCGTGGAAGTATACCCTGATGTCAGACACGCACCAGAGTAGCAGTTCGGCGGACTGCAATAATCCTCCGTACTTCCACAATACCCACTGGTGGAACAGCAACTCCCGAACTGTGTGCCGGTGCAGGTTTTGTTTCCGGCGAAATTGGGGCCGCATTCCCCGTTCAATGATGGGCCTCCGTTGTCTGTGGCACAGCTTCCTGCATAGCAGTTGCCGGCGCCGCAGAAGCTGGTGCTGTTTCCGCAATAGCCGTAGACTGTTGATTTTTTTTTATGTCAGCCATGCTGTTTGCTATAACTAAATAAAGTATCTCACTTACTGCTGCAGCAATCGCCAAACTCCGAGCCTGGACAAGTCATGTAGTTATTGTCTGGCCCACAGAGACCGTTGGTACTGATGGTTCCATTGCCCGCTGAGCCACAGTCATCCGTGCATGTACCGGCCGATGAACAGCATCTGAATTCAGCATATTAGCCCATATAATTATCACAAGCGATACCTTCATATACTTGACAATTTGGGCAGACATACGATCCAAAAGTACTCCCCGTACACGTCACCCCCAACCCACAAGATCCATCAGTCGACACCACCGGCGTCGAGACCGTCGCGACACAAACATCATACCCCAACCACAGATTCGAGCAAGTCTCCGTGAGGAAGGTATTCAACGACTGCAAGGTCGTAAAATTCAGACCGAATCGGAGATCCACCGTCGCGCAATCATCGCCCGTAGAGACTTGATAGTATTTCCCGCAGTCACTCGTCGTGCCGTTCTGGGTCGGATATGCGGGGATGGCGGTGGTATAGTAGGCGCTTGTCCCCGTGGGTGCGGTGATGGCCACTGGTGGTGTGGCCCATGTTCCTCCCGGAGCTTGTAGACATACTCGCTGGCCGTTGGCGACGCCGTCACAGCTGCCGAGGATGTTGGGGTTCCAGCTGAGGAATTGGCTTTCGGATACGTTGTAGGTGGAATTGGAGGCGAGATTGGCTAAAGCTGAACTGATGTTGTTTAGTTTCATAGTCAGTGTAATTCGATTCAAATGAAAATTGGGTTTCGTTTCTTACCAGCTTGGTGCATCCCATACTGTGGTGATTGGACAAGGTTGTGGTAGGCAGATGGGAGTGTTGAAGTAACAATCGGCGCTGCCTGTTGCGGAACGAGCATCACCAGTGGAAACGTTATATCTTAGGAAAAGATTTGTCAGTCACAAGACCCTCTTTCTTCAGTATAGTGTCATGAGAGGAGAGTTACTCACAAGTCACTTAGACTGTTACATGTTAGCCAATTCGTGATAGGCTGAACCAGCTGTCCCAGACAAGTTGGTGTGGCGGTGGTGGTCACTGTTGCTGTTGTCGCGGCGGTAGTAGTTGTTGTGGTAGTAGCTGTGGCTGTTTGGACGCTGACGTACAATGTGGAGGAGGACGTGGTATAGGGTAGCGAAGTTGAACAGTTCTGCTGCAAACTGTCGAATTGATCAATCAGATACCCCGTGAAATTAGTGGGTGCCAACCACGGGTCGAGCAGTCGCTTTCGATAAAGCTCCAGGAAACATTCGCTACAGAACTAAGACTCGTCAGTATCTTAGCTAGAAACAGCTGACCAGGGCACTCATACAAAAGAGGAATTGTACAGGTTTGTCATAGCCTGCATTTCCGGGGTTATTGAATTAAGGTCGAAGCCCGTTTGATTGCAGATTGCAGGACTATCGCTGTCATCAGAGCACATCAAGGAGTCATATCGGATGTAATCACTGCCTTGCCAATCCTGAGAATCAAAGAAACACCAATTGGATTGGCTGTAGACTGTTAGCGAGTTATGATTCCCGTTCCAGTGCGGCGAATGGATCATTACCTGTCCTGCAGACAAGCAATCTCGGCATTATACGTCAATGAGAGAGACAAAGCTTTGGCTTGAACCACCACGCCTTGCTCGACCACTGTCTGCCCTGCACACGCGGTTTCCACACTCGAGCCCCATGCTTGGAGCGAATTTTGACAGGTCGTCGTGCACAGGGTTGTGATGTTGTCCATGTACCAATCTGCATGTCAAAGATCAGTACAAATAACATCAAATATCTGGACCTGATCTGCAAGCACATACAATTATAGTCCACCCCTCCGCCGAGCAATGTTGACACGGATTGATCGCAAGCGACTGTAGCATTTCTTGATTGCTCAGTAGACGAACACGAACAATACGATTGATACGGAGACTTTGCACTTACAATGCATCAAGACATGAGTCGGTCACCCCGTATGATGCTAACAAAGTGTCCCTATCATAATAGGTATACAGCTGGAAGTCGGCCATAACCAGTGAAGCTAATGCGACACATGTGGTGACCACGAGCCTCAGTGGGCACAGCATCTTCAACATTGTCTTTCCGTGATACCCAAAGTAAAACTCCAAATTCATGCAGAAGAAGAAGATTCAGTGGTGATAATCTCAGAATTTGCTGAGCAAAACTACCACCTGCTGGAGGGAAATTGTCTATCAGGGCCATCGCCTATGATAGATCCTGTTTGGGGTCTAGTCACCTTTCCGTATGGATACCATGTATGAACGAGACAGAGACAGACAGATAGATAATACTCGGTGATTACTCCGGAGTCATCGCCGACTTGGCCCTGACGATGGGGGCCTCGTGATAGGGCCTCGCCTAAAGCACAAGCCTACAATCCCTGCATTAGAGCATGCTTAGCGTAATCTTGATGTCCTAAACCAATGATATCGGCTCCGTGTCTCACATTTTTGTCCCTTATCTGCAAGGTGATGGGGCGCCTAAATACCTCTGGTCCATACAACCACATCGTCCACCACATGTCACCTGCACATATCCGCCACAGGGTGTGATCGAGCTTTGGCAATATCTCTTCATACACCACTTCACCTATCGAAGTTTGAGGGCTCGCAAGGCCCGGCCCGAGGGGAGGTGCAACTCCGCGGAACACCATGCGTGTTGATAGACCTGTATAGCTTCCAATATGCATGAAAAAATAGATATCAATGGTTCCTAATATCTTCTGACTTACGGAATTATATCTGGTGAATTTAGTTGGATAATTCTTCCCTGGGACTTGGAGTGTCACGAGCCCTTCAGATCGATAGCCCTGCATTCAGCCATCGTTCAAGTAGGGGGGCTTAGAGGATTTGCGTCCCTCAGCTGATGCAGGAAAGCAGCCAATATCAAGCTTTCAGTACCTGGTTATTGGCTGAATGTGTGCGTTAGATTGTCCTCCGGGTTCGGACCGAGCCTGCAACTGAGGGGAATTGTCCTGTCGCTATAGATTTAGCCTTGAAATCTCACCACAAAGCCTCGACTGCATAGGCGAGATTAGCCCTGCGAATAACCCTTCGCAATTTATTCAGCCAAAGTTCTCTGTGGGCATGTTGGTGGCGCATAAGCTCACATGGACTCGGACTTTCTCGGGAATTCAACTGATCTATACCCTGTCTAGTTTCAATTCTCATTGCAACCCTCCAACTTTTCAGGGGATTGTGCACTCTACTAGGCTAGCTCTTGAGCCAAAGCAGTGCTTAACAGTCTCGCTGTATCTTAAGCGCCACAATGGAATGATGAGCCAGCGTATCGTCATGGGACAATCTGCATGAGGGAAAGACCCCGACGGCGAAGGATTTCCGAGCGACTTGTATAGTTCGTTTTGGATGGAACGAGCTGTATCGCAACTTATCCCCAAAACAAATCATTTCCTGACTAAACGAGCTGCTTGTCACTTGACAGCATTACACAGAGAGGTTCGCAAAAGATTCTTCTCCACAAGTCTGACCATCCATACTCTGTTCTTGCTCATCATCCGTTTCGTCTCTTTTATCGAATCTGAGCAGCGAAATGTGGCCCCCGGCTCTCTGGGTCTGTTTGTTGACCCTTTATTGCCTCGTGGCAATCTCCCACTCAGCTTCCATTGTCCATGCCACCAGCGCATCTTCGTCTACAAGCTCAGGAGTCGCGCCAACTTCATCAAAGGCTCAGCTCAAGACGTGGAACCTGACTCCTCAGCTTCCTCGGAACGCCTCTAAGTCTTTGCCAGCGCTTTTCCAGCCTTACTCGCCCAATACGCCAGTTTTCAAGGACCAAAATCTGCTCAGAGAGCTTTCAACACAGAGAAACCAGAATCAAACGAGCAAACGATCTCTCCATGACCGCAGCGCTCTCGAAAAGCGCGCCAGTCTCCCCACTGGATCCTGTGCCCCCGGCTCTCCCTGCGACAATGGTGCCTGCTGCAGTAACACCGGCGTCTGCTCTTATGCGCCATCAAGCTGTGCGCCAGATGTTTGCATATCCAACTGCAATGCAACTGCCCCATGCGGACAGTATGCAGCCGCGGGTGAGGGAAACTGTCCTCTGAATGTCTGTTGCTCGCAATATGGCTTCTGCGGTACGACCTCGCTATTCTGTGACGCCGGCTGCCAGAGCGGTTACGGATCCTGTGGACCGGTTAATCGACCTTCCTGTGCAGGCAGCTCGGCTGAAAGCGGTCGACGCATTGGCTACTATGAAAGCTGGGCTGATGATTCGAGTACTCGGTTATGTGATAAGAGATCACCAGATGATCTTGCGCTGGTCGGCTTGACGCATCTCAATTTCGCATTCACCTTCTTTGATCCCTCCACCTTTGAAATCTCGCCCATGACTTCCGCAGCTGCCGATCTATATAAGAGTTTTACCGGCCTCAAGAAGAAGAGCCCGAATCTTGAGACGTGGATTTCGCTGGGAGGGTGGTCATTTAACGATGACGGCAACACCCCCAACACTCGCACGGCTTTCAGCGATATGGTCAGCAATGCGTCCAATCGCCGCAAATTTATCTCGGCTTTGCAAAACTTCATGCAGTCATACGGCTTTGACGGCGTGGACATTGACTGGGAATATCCTGCAGCAACTGACCGTGGAGGCAAAGCCGCCGACACGGGCAACTTCGCTGAACTACTGGCTGAGATGAGATCTTCTTGGGGGACTTCGTACGGAATCAGTGTGACATTGCCCTCTTCCTATTGGTACTTGCAGGGCTTCGACGTCGTTACGATGTCAACCTACGTGGACTGGTTTAATTTCATGAGTTACGACATCCATGGAGTTTGGGATGCGACAAACCAATACACGGGGCCTTATATCCGTCCCCATACCAACCTCACCGAGATTGAAGAAGGACTTGATTTGCTTTGGATGGCGGGCGTCGAACCAAGCAAAGTCGTCCTGGGCTTGGGTTGGTATGGTCGGTCTTTCACGCTTCAGGATTCGTCTTGTACGTCTCCCAATGGAGTTTGTCAATTCACCCGAGGTGGCAACCCCGGCTCTTGTACAAACTCAGCGGGAACTCTTTCCATGGCGGAAATCAAGGCCATTCAAGCATCGGGCGTCGCAACTGAGCAATATGATGCTACTGCAGCTGTCAAATGGATCACCTGGGACGGTGACCAGTGGGTAAGCTTTGATGATGGTGTGACCATGCAACAAAAGATTCAAGCGGCGAACAATCTGTGTCTCGGGGGCGTCATGATCTGGTCAATCGACATGGATAATACCAATGGGGATGCAATGAATGATCTGCTGGGGATCGGGCAAGCTAACGGGGTGACTGAAGCCGAAGCCACCGATTACAAGAACCAGTTGGGAAATGCTACGCTGCAAAACTCCATCGCCGCTTCATGCTACTGGACGCTCTGCGGCGCCTCCTGTAACAGCACCTACTTCGATGTTACGGAAGCCCGCGGTCAGATTGCCAACGTCCAGCAGAACTCAGTGTGTCAGCCGGGCGAATATCAGACTCTATGCTGTGCGCCACAGACCACAATGGGCACATGTGGTTGGGAGGGCTTCCGTGGCGTAGGACTGCCATGTACTCCAGTTTGCGCGGATCCTGATGCCACCATCGTTGCTCAGAACAGTAATTCCTATGGAGTGGACGAGAATGGTCTGACCTCCGACCTCACCTGCACGGGCGGTTTCCAAGCGTACTGTTGCACCGGTTTCGTTCCGTCGTCGAAGACTAACACCGGAAACATGTTCTTATACGGCCAAGGTGTCTTCAGCAAGCGCAGCCTACCCGAGGGAGGAGTCGATCAGGCTCTTGAAGTTCTCAATCCCCGTGGTACTGGTGGTGGCACCATTGGAACGGTTGTCACGGCTTCCATCTGTGCCGCCGCGATCGTGGCTCTCATCGCGGAAGCGCCCTGGACATTTGGTCTCTCCCTGATTGGTATCCCAGTGGATATCGCGTTGTGTGCTGCGGCCGGTATTGCGGTAACTGCTTCTGGCTTCGTTAGTAAGCCATCGAGACCAGCTCAGGCGCCCCCCAAGGGCCAACCCAAGCCGAAGAAACCCAAGGTTGGCTCAGGCAGTAAGCCGAAGACGCAAATCGGTGGCTGGCCCGTCTTGAGTTATACCAAAGACGCGCATTGTGACTGCTCTGTCACCTATACGTGCAGATACGGCATGGGCTGGGATGAGGTTTGCGATAATCAGCGATGGGCCATCACCAAGAAACTCAATGGACAGACCGTCTTCCGACCAGGTGCAAACCGACCATATTCGCGGATGTATCGATGGTGGGCTAATAACCAACGGTCTCCGGAGTATCGTACACTCGTTCAACTTGCTCGTACGCAGCCCAGTGATGCGCATGCCCAGTGTCAGCTGGATGAATTCCCCATGGGCGATCTCTGGGAATCCGCAAATGACAACCCCCAGGCCTGTCGATTGGTCAATGGCCTTGCCAACGGACGGCAAGGGAATGACTTCAAGTTTTGGAAAGAGGCTCAGTGGATGCCTTGCTCGAAATATCGCGTGGGCACATGCAATAAACCTGCTCCTCCGGCAACATGGTACGTCGAAAGCATTAACCGTAATAATCTAGAACGTATGAATACTTACTACAAGTTTCATTGTGTTCTGGCAGGGAATTTGGCCCTTTGAATGGAAACCGTGGAATCGGTGCCGGTGCTCACTTCGTCACCGCATATGGCTTCGACTCGCAGACTGCAAACTCACTGTGCTTCGCCTCGTACACTTATACCGACGGCCAGGGCAAAATCCAAAACACCATGGTCCCTGACCATGGATTCCGTGTGCTGGATGATGATCCGTAAGCTCCCAGTTCCGAAGAAGACAGACAGTGAGTGTCTAACCACACCTTGACTCACTTCTCAACAGGCTATACGACCACCCATACAACTGGGGTCGGCAGAACTGGAAAGTCGATCCTGGTCCAGCCATTAATGCTGCTAATCGCCCGACTTCAATGAACAGTGCCAACTTCATGCGTAGAGGCCTCCCAATGACGTCCTACGGGAACCAAAGCACTCCATTCGAGGGCGACAGTCAAGATCTATCATCCAAACTGACCTGCAATGTCGCCGGTGACCGCAGCTACACACTCCCCGAGATGGGCAGCACCCTCGACTATGATAACTATGAGTTCGAAGATCTTTTCGGAAATCCAATCGACGGTCGTGCTTGTGATATTATATATACCGATGAGGACGAAGAGATGCAGCTTCTCGTCAATCCAGACGGCAGGGTTGAATATATCTGGGATGTCAAACCTTCGGAAGACACGTATGAAAGTCCAGTGACCAGTGCCGAAGTTTATGTTCCTACCGCAGAGCCTGCTCGTCCATCTGGATCTTTACCGTCAAGTGTGCCAGAGAGCACATCTATCAGCAATGAAGCGGTGGGGAGTAGAGCCACTGCATCTCCATATTTGGATGATATTGAATATTTTCTGAAACACCATCACAACACTTGAGCAGCGGCTCAGGCAAGACGGTCTAGAAATAACTCCGACCAAGCCAAATTGAACATTCTGCATTCGAAATAGTAAACCATGTGACCAGGATTATCATTAAATAAGCAAGTAGTTTGCAGCCCACATTCCTAATTCCCCAAATCATCTCCTGTATCCCAAGCTCTATAAGTTACCTCCGTCTCTCAGTAAGAAAGGGTCTCATTCTGCTAACTTGGATTCAATGATGAACACCTAATAGCATTCACTCTTTATCTAGTCTGATCCTATAGAAGCAAATGATCAAACACAGAACACCTCTACTGCAGCAGAATGTCCCGGTCAAGTCCGGTACATCTTGAGTCTTGGGAGCTCTTGTCCAACTGATGAGGTGTGTTCCCTTGCCTATTCGGCGGCTCACAGTTGTCGTCGATAAAAGTGGGCTCATTAAGTCCAACGTGGTGGCGATAAGACTTGTGATTCCATTTCGGTCGATGCGCAAAATGGTTATTCTTGGGACCCCTGGGTGACGAACGACTAGTTGTGGGTTTCTCGGCCAAAATATCGGGCACCTGTCACTTCTTTATGTGGTTCTCGCTTCCGTGGTACTCTTTTCTTATTCTTCTCCTGTTAGGTGGTCAAGGAGAGCTACTTCCAGCTTATAATTAATTCTAGAAGAAAGCACGCTGTATCTTAACTATCTTATAGCCATGAAAGATACATCTAAGGATCCTTTTTTTTTATATAGAACTGAAGTAATGTAGGTAGGAGATATATAATAAAGATATAGAATAGATAAAATATCTTCACGTGTAGATTTACAACTGGCTAAAACTTTTTGACGGATTTAAATATTTCACATGTATTATACAATAGAGAGCTTAATTAGAATAGATATTAATCTTTACTCTTTTATATCTTTAATATATTTATAAAGATTTAAAAGGTATAACTCCTTATTTATCTTTTTTAAAAAGAATATTATAGTGTGCGGTATTTCCTTTTTCTATAATATCAGAAAAATAACAGCTATATTATTGACAGAGACAGGGTAGAAAGTAGAAGTAGAACCATAACTAGAAATATATTAATTTTATAATATAGAGACTTTCCTATACTTTGTACTCATTCTATTATACAGCGCTCAGGTGTCAGCAATCTGCATGAATTTATCTTTCCATAACCCGGCCTTCGCCCGTAGCATCCGTAACTACATCAAGGTTGACCTTCCCATGATTTGCTGGTGTCCAGCTGACGAACGGAATCCGGTACAGGAGGCCACGCACGTTCTGATGATTTGTTGTAGCTTCAGAATAAAAATAAAAATAAAAGTCACTCCTGGTTTTAAAACAGCTATGCCAACAGAAATGTTCCATCGCAAACCCAAAACAACGAGCATACCGCCCTTGAGACTAATAACTCAACTCCATGCAATTAGGGACGCCGTTAATCAAGCTGCTGCCATCAACAAGGGATACTAGTAAGTGAATGCTGCCATGTAAGTTTCAGGTTCCTGCTTTGTGGTCTCACAGAAGGGATCATTCTTCCGAAAGAGCAAAAATGACCGGCACTGCCACATAACATGCGCCATTTCTCCCGCCCAGTAGGAAAGGCAAACATCTTGGGAATGCTATGTCTCTATATCTGGAATTGGCGCCTTAAGATTCCCTGCAAGATTATCAACATTGAAGATTTCATGTTCATAGTGATATAGGCCAAAAATTCGGCATCTGCATAGGATCCTGCAAAAACTGAGTAACAATAGATGTGTCTCTCGAGTCGAACAGCTCTCGTTATTTGTCTTGAGACAACAGTGACTTCCACGATTCAGGCTTACTGCCCTGATCCTTAAAGCGCTATAATTAGCCTCTCCCTTTCCCTCAAACAAACTCTCCACGCCGGTTGCAGACTGCTGCCGTGATCCCTTTTATCGTGCAGCTGCCAGACTTCTTTTACGGTCTCGTACAGCGATGCGATGTTACCGATGCGGTAGGTCAGCATTTGCTCCCACCATTCCATCCATCTAGGCCTATCCTCCCTCCGCGCCTCGCAGCACGCAATGAACCCTGGCCACAGGATCGAGGCCGCCTGGCTGCTGAAGATGCGAGGGTTCTGTCGCTTGATCGCCTCAATGTTCTGTAAATGGGATAAAACCTGCGAGATATGAAAGTGTAGTAGTTCCTGTGGTCTAGGCCGGTGCGCCTCGTCATGCGCAAGCAGGGGGAGCACAAGGTGAGTGAGGTGGAATATGCACGCGGCATGATAAAACGCTAGGATGTGTAACTTCATGACCTCTGTCGTGTGCGCATTGGGCAGATTGATGATGTTCTCGCACTCGAGAGTCCATGTGTGAAGCCGCTGGTCCAGGACTTGGATCGCGTGTTGCAGGGCGCTGGGGACTTCAGTCCCCGTGAGCGTGTAGTATGACGCCGATTGGAATAGAGTCACAATAGCGCGGATGAACGTGGTGAGGCGCTTCGTCGTCCCGTATGTATACTGAAGGCAATCCTCATCGATCCCGCAGTGCGCTACATCGAGGACAGTCGCAACGGGCGGACCCCGAGGGTCCGATGGCCAGGGGACGGGGGTGAAGTCGCAGTTTGTCGACAGGGAGAGGGTTGACTGGAGGAAGAACACGGTATTGAGATATCGTTCCACTGGGGACGATGTATCATCTAAGGAGCCCAGTTCTTTAGTTTGGCGCTGTTGGCGATATTGCACTTGCAAGGCGTGGAATGCGGAAAGGTGAATTGGGAATTCAGACATGGAACCGTGCATTACCTAGGTTTTGTTGTTTGTTTTGTATTTCAGTAAGATCTTTCGAGAAAAGGGACCAAACCGCTGGGATACTTACGTCTATGCTGATAAATGATAGAACGGCAGACATGGCTGCCTCCAGAGCCTCGGGGCAATTCAAGCCCTTGGCCAAAGCAGAGCGAAGATACCTGTACGCCATCATCCGACAAGACCTTCCGATCCTATCCATGTCCCTTGTCCTTGCCTTTTCCCCTTGGGAATAGGGCGGCGTCCCTACGGAAGCATGGTTGATTCCTCGAAGATGGAATGCCGAAGTCGCAAGGATCGAAAAGAAGATCGAGCGTGTACTCCAGGACGCCTCGGATGTTGACTTCATATTCCAAGCAAGGTCCCACGCTCCGCATATTGCTCGAGGAACATAGACGTCAGTGTAGAAGTTTCCAGCATGTAGAACAGGCTGGAGAAGGTTCGTAATGTGGCTGGTATAGTGGTGAAAGAGTTGGGCTACCAATGGCAACGCTGAGCCTGACGCAATCATGTCTGGAAGAATCTGCATCTGGGGACATGGGTGAAGTGACAACTTGGAGGCGAGTGACCCTGGCGCAGCTGAGAAAGGGGTGGTAGTAGTCTCTGCGTGACTCGTTTGGTTTAGGGATGAGACTGAATCTGGGGAGCCCCGACAGATCTGGAAGACGGAAAAGGGGCCGATCACTCGGTCGTCGCCGGGCTGTATTCTCTCGTCGATTCGTGTGAGTATCTCCGACACCCTGTCCATTGCGAGATGCCACGACGCAGATCCTAGCGGTTGCGTTAGTATCCCCTCTCAGGATTCCCAGCATGGCATGTGTGATACTCGGCGCCAGCATAACCTTGCGCTTGACTGCATTTCCGCGAACCAGGTAAAAGTTGTCTTCTCCCGTGCAGGAATTGGCCTCAGCCCAGTGGAGGAGTACTCCGTACCCATCGCAATGGTGGCCTCCTTTTGTGCAACGTCTGCACACGGGCCGGCCTTGGTCGCATTTGACTTTTCTTCGACGGCAGGTCCAGCAGCTAAGTATGTCCCTAAGCACAAGTTTGCGACGTGGGGAAGGAAGACCAAACCCTTCGAATGTGCGCGTTTTCTGGATGGGAGACTTCCGAACCCTCCGGATCTTACTCTTGGGACAGGCACTGCCACTCATGGCCTGAAATCTATGGACCGGGGAATTGCACCTGGAGTCAACGGGACAATGGGGAAGGCGGATAGTATATCTGTGGACCAGCTAGGGAACGCCCTTCTGTCTTCCACGTATCAAATGTCTCATTGCTTATCTCGCGGGCCTCCCGGAGTGGAGAAGGTGGATTCGGGGTTAAGCACGTACGATCAGATCTCCGAAATGCTGACATCCATGATCCAATGATATATTTGTTAGGAGCATTCTACTAGTAGGAAGCAAGGACGCAGAGGAATATGACTATATGAGTAATTATAAACTAGAGTAATAATGTTATCCTTATATTATAAGGGTATAGAATATTACATTTAAATAGAATCTCTTGTTTATCTAATTTCTTAAGATTGAAGATTTTATTAAGAATATAATAAAAATGGATAATTTAATTTATTTATAAGATTTTAAATACTATTAAAATCCTAATATAAGTATTATATCACTATTTAGGAATTGCACGGGCAGCACAGCGAGAGGCGCGTAGAAGAGGTGCGGCGGTGCATAGTATAGTACTAGCTAACCACCTGAACAAGCCTACTAGTATTACTGCCTCAACATTCATCAATGCTTTTAGACTAAGAGGCCTTGATTACGCCCAAAAGCTAGAGAAATAGATAGTTACGTCGGGAATAACATTCCGGCTAGATCCTCTCCGCCTGGTCCCTACTAAGCATCGCAAGTCTCTGGTATCGCTTCGCAGTAATCCCCCGAAGTCTTTTCCCCCACTTCAAAAGTACCACCGCGAACGACAGGATAAAGGTTGCGATGAGCGACATGGAGATGATGACATTCTGGATTCCAACAGCCGCGAACCATGGATCCAGCGCGAAGATGAATGCCGTGCTGACGCCGTTGCGAATAAAAGTGACTCCGACCATCGCGTCGCCGATTATCTGCAAGGCCATGAATAATAGCGATTACTAGGGTTGCTTGTAACTCTAGAGGGGAATGGGAGGGATCTCACATCATTATACGCATCTGAAATATAGGTTAGGAGGACAATGTTGATCGGGGCAATTCCGAAGGAGCAAATGCCCATGGCGACTGCGATGACTGGCCATGTGAGACCTTTCTGAAGTCCAATACCGTACAGCAGAGCACCTGCGAGGACACAGGGAATGAAGGGGAGCAGTAGCCAGAGGCGAACCTCGGGCTCATAAATGCCCTGGTTGCGACGAGCGCTGTACAGAATGAGTCGGTCGCTCAGAGGACCAACAATCAGGGACCCAATCGAGACTCCGATAAACTGCGGCAGGTTCATCAGACCGATTTGGTCCGAGGTGAAATTGTACGGCGGTAGTGTCATCTGGCTGGACATGGATGTGCTGAGGGTATTCTGCACCGCGACTTGGGCGCCGTAACTGAGGGCGCTGTAGAGGATGGCGGGCATTGTGGCGAGCATCACGAATGGAAGTCCCAAATGCCGGGTAAAAGTCGACCACTCGCCTGGTGTCGATGTGATCAGGGTCAGACGCTGTCGATATGTCTTTTGGGGGATGATGCCGCTGGCTATGGGTGATGAAAACCGTGTGGCGGGTTGATCCAGGGATCTCGTGATGACAACCTTGGTCATCTTGTCGTCGTCGTCGTCGTTGTCTCCCGTGCAAGGAGACTCTGTCACCAGCGCTGCAGGAGGAGAGATGTACTTGGTCTCCTCATAGAGGCCTGCAAATAATGCCAAGCACACACCTAGAAGGATCACATTCCACCACCACACCCATCGCCAGCCCTGCGACACCGTCACAAAGCCAGCAACAAGCGGACCCAAAGAGCCGCCGATCTGGGCCGTCCAGATAAAGATCGCATTCATGACTCCACGCTGATGCACGAAGAAGACGTCTGCAATCGTCATCTGGATCATGACTTCGGACAGGGCCCCGGATGCACATGAAAAGACGTTGACCAGCATGATGTCGACGGTCTTTTGCATTTTGGCGCTCCAGATGCCCACGGCGAAGACAATGAGAATACTGCTCAGATACAGGGGTCGCCGACCAAACTTGAGAGCAAGAGGTGTGAGGATCACAGCGCCAATTCCCAAGAACCCACAACCAATTGCATAGCTATTGTTCAAGGTGGCCCAGCTAAAGCCAAGTTGCTCATGCACGGGGCCCCAGGTGGGAGTGGCAGCACAGAGGAACTCGGTAATGAGCAGGACGTAGAGGCAGGTCAGGGCGAAGTTGAGGTTCTTGCGCCAGGGCTTCCAATTCAGAGGGTCGTTGGGATCATTCATTGGTTTCGGCTGAAGTACCATCTCCCTGGAGTGGTCTTGGTTGGTCTGCAAGAGCACCGTGCCGGGAGGCCATTGCTGGAGGTCCCCTTCCGATGCACGTTCCATGTTGAGCAAGTATAAAGGGGTTGGCTCGTCTGAGGAAGTAAAGTGCAGAGAAGTGAAGTCGAAGAAGCATCCTCACCTGAATCTACCATGATGAGCAGGTTTTATATTCAGCATGCGTTGGAGTCCAATCCACAACCGATAGATAAGCAAGCTATATGTGCAGAGCAGATGAAGCTGCGGAGTAACTTGGCTCAGTTTGTATCTTATCTCATCTCTGATAAAAGGATTCGGAGCAGACTTTTTGCTAGGAAGCTCTTAGCGAGCCCCCAGATAAGGGACTGAGGGATAGGATGTCTCTTATCACGTCAACCCCCAACATTGGTGCTTATCATCAAGGAGGGAGGCATGTCCGTCGTAGCCAACTTGGCAGCTCTTAGCGAGGCTTGCGTCTCGGCGTCTCTCGTCCAGAACCTGAGGGGTATCCAGGGAATATAAACGGTGTCAATCACCGGCCACTGCACAGTAGCTAGCTAGCAAATCCCACTTTCCAAGTCATTAATCTTAACCAAAGCTTTCACCATGGCCATTGTGGTGACCCCCCTATCGACAGCCCCCGGCTCCAACGCCAAATTCGGAGCCACGATCACAGGGGTTGACCTGAACTTTCTCACTGAGGAAGACTTCCAGATGATCCGCAACGCAATCTACGTCCACAAGGTGGTTGTCGTCAAGGGCCAACATGACCTGCTCCCAGCTAAGCAATTCGAGTTTGTCCATCGGCTCGACCCAGCCGCGGAGCGTGTCCATGGCTTCGACACGGAGGATGTCACCGACGAGACGAGTGGAGTCCTTGGGGTATGTCAACTGTCTTGATATCTATCAATCAAGTTTCCAAAAGCCATTGCTGACCTCCCCTGTGCAGCCAAGATTCAACATTATCCCCGGGTCCACCGGCGTGACGCTAGTCGGTCAAGGATACCAGGGAGATGACCACTACGGGCTCAAAGGGATTACAGCCAAGTCCACCACCCATTTTGACGCGCATGCCGAGCCCCTCTCCCTGGCTGATGTGGCGAACGGAGCCACTCGCTTCGGTGCCTTCCACTTTGATGGTGTCATCTACGGCTCCTATCCATCGCGCGTTACCACCCTTCGCTGCGTCAGGGCACCCAAGGGGCCAGATCTCACTGTCCGGTGGGACGATGGGTCTGGCCATACCATGACCGTGAAGCCAGGCTTGACAGCGTTTATCGACAGTGCACAGATGTATTCCATGCTGACCGAGGAGGAAAAGAACATCGCAGACCATAGTCGCTGGGAGCCAGCACCGCAGCCGTATGTCTGGACAGGCACGCGCAAAATCCGCAACTCGGGACTGGGGATGGCCCCTGGGGGAGAGACGGTGCCGCTTGAAAAGCTCCCTGCCTGGACGCCGGAAAAGGTCTACCAGTTTCCAATGGTCTGGGTTAATCCCGTGACAGGCGTTCGCTCCTTTCAGGTGCTTCCGGATGTAGTTCGGACGTTTTATCTCAAGAAAGGGCCGGACGATGAAGAGGAAGTCGTCGAGGATGGCGAGCGAATTCGAACGTTCCTGAACCAGATCATTGATCGCATCATCAAGCCGGAGAACATCCTTGTACCGACGTACGAGGAGGGCGATATCGTCATGTTCAACAACTGGGTGTGTCCATCTCTCTTTGCAAATGCTATATAGCCCACCGCGCTAACTAACCCTCGGCATTCAGGAGGTCATGCATAGTTCGATTGATTTCCCATCGAGCTACGGTTCTCGCTCAAGTATGGTTCGTTCCAAGCCTCATTCGAGCCCTCGCTGACTTGGATTGTAGTGCACCAATGCCACATCCCATCCTCGACGTTCCCAGCTGGCCCAGTCTCTGTTAGCTAATCGTTCGCTGCGCTTGGTGTTAGAACAAAAAAAATAAATATCGGAGATTATCATCCTGAACCATGCTATTTGGGTTAAAGTAGGGTTATCATGAAAGTCAGAAACCCGCCAATGCAAATGAACGAATCCACGCTGCGCAATATTGAGTATACATATATTCGAGTAATATTTACCGCCGTGAAATCGTATGCTTTGGTGCCCTCTTGTCATCGAGTTCCGAAATATCATGAATCATCCGCGCAAAGAATAACTTTCATTGCAGACTATCTCATATAATTCATCTTCCACACTGGCAACGTATCTGACGATCCATGCCAGCATCTGGCCGTATATAGCAAGTTGTTCTAATCTCCGCGGGAGATGGCTGATCACCAAGCTTATAGACCTTGTCCCATCTGTTGCCATCTGAATGTGTCTTCTACGAACATGGGAAGGACGGTGTTGAAGGATTGCCCAGATGAGCGCTGTTTAACCCAATAACCGCCCAGGACACTACCCAGAGACGAAGGGACCGTAGCAAGAGAAAGAAAGGTTAGACGCCAACCGCTCGAGGGTACCGGTGCCACTGGGTCTGCCGGTGTATGCGTGTGGACAGATGTTTCCGGGTTTCGTATTCTTCTGGAGGCATATAGACTGCGGTGGAGGCCTGATGCAAGGATTCCAGCTGCAAGTCCAGACCTGCAAGCCACTTGGCTGCACGCTGATAGAAAATGCCGCCAAGCAAGGCCCCGGACATGCTTCCTACTCACTGGATGCCATGCCAAGGATACCTACCGCCGATGCGGCCAAATTTTTTCTGGAGGAATCGTATCCCGGAAGCAACGGAAGTCGCCTGGGAGAGCTCCGATCGGCCAGGAGAGCGGCTCGGGGACGATAGTGGAGCATTGCTTGCATAATGGATAGGAAATTGCTTACGACAGACTACCAGTCGCGGAGCCTGGAGACTTATATTGCTGGGCTCTCTTATCATGAATTGCAGAGGAAGAATCTCTTAGCGAGGTGTCCTTTCGACCCTCTCCTGGAGCAGATCTGCTGCTGACAGGAAAGCTGGAACCCCGTGTGGACCAGTAAGCCGCCTGCATTAGCGTGAACCCTAGCCTCCACCGACCCCAAAGGAGATAAGAGAGTGAGATACGTTTGGATTTGTGCGTTCTGTGTTTTTTCTTGGTTGCCCTCGATTAAACTTAGTTGCATGCATGTTGAGCCGCCAGTAAATCTTCATCACAAGGCAAGTAAAAGAATGCTTCTGTCAGAATTGATAAGAAGAACAAGAACATTCCTGCTCCTGAAGATAAGGGCCCCACGCAATATGCAGGTCCCCGCAAGATTTGTTATGGGTCAACTTACTCCAAACGTGCCTGGATCCATGATAACCAACAGTTTTACTTAACATATAAATCATGCTCTTCGCCCCCGGCCATTCATAGCTGATGTAGCTGATCACAACCACGCCGATAATCGTCAGACAGTCCAGATGGTCAAGTTCACGAATTCAGCAGCGGTGCTCCTAGGAGCACTGCCGGTCCTTGATCTGCTCGCGTCGGTGGCTGCTGAAACAGCCCGTGGTAGGGTGACCGTCCTCAACGGCATTCCATACTATGTCGGGGACGTTGCCGTGGCACGCATCCCAGAGGTTGCTGTATCTGCGCCGAACCTGCTGCCCGATGTCGATGTGATGCCTATCACTGTCATCTCCAGCAATTCCTCGTCCTTCACTAGTTCCGAGTTTGAAGGGATTATTGCGGACTATCGGGCTCGTGATGATGTCTTTAGCTCTTCATTTCTGGGTGGTACGAAAGACAACATTCAGATCAAATTATCATAAGATAAAATGGAATAAATTCTGATTTCTCAAGCAGCCGTCTACCTGCGCTATACGGGAAATGGCACACCCGTCCTGGAGGATGATTCCATCCCCAGTGCTGCCGACAAGCATGACACATCCCTATTCTTGGTGTCCCCTACATACGCCGCCAATGTATCGCAAAGCATGACTAAAGCATGTCTAACCGAGGCTCTACCGAACGGACCATACTTTGTTTCGACCAAGTCAGGGGAAGTCTTTGAAGCTCATCGATTGTATGAAGACACTCACTATACCTTCCTCGAGCCGGCTGTCAGCGACGGTCAAGGCGGCTATAGGGCACTTTCAGCGAACACCGAGGTTGGTCCGCATAATCTGACTCTTAACTATAGTCATTTGACCCCTTTGGCTGATTCCATGTCCAGGGTGTCCTTGGACCTAGCATTGCCGTCCCATCCAGACTGTACTATACCGTCACTCCCGAGAAGCCTTTAGCTGGGGTATTTCCACCTCCTCCATACCCTAACTTCCATTCCGAATACTAAATCAGGGCATAGCTTCGAATGGGCGTCAAGGACATCTTCCACGTCAAAGGTCTCCGGACCAGCGGCGGGAACCGGGCCTACTACTCCCTCTACGAACCTCGCAACGCAACCGGCACCGCAATCCAACGGCTGATTGATCTCGGAGCAGTGTTTGTTGGAAAAATGGGTACGGTCCAGTTCGCGAACGGGGACCGTCCCACCGCGGATTGGGTGGATTTTCATTGTCCTTTCAATCCTCGTGTATGTCACACTCACTCCTAAGCCACTTTCCCACTAGGAGTCTCCAAAACTGATATATATCTCCAAACAAAGGGCGATGGGTATCAAGACCCAAGTGGTTCCTCTTCTGGCCCCGGCGCCGGAATCGGCGCTTACGACTGGCTGGATATCGCCATTGGCAGCGATACTGGGGGATCCATGCGTGGTCCTGCCGGCGCGCAGGGTCTATACGGAAATAGACCCAGTACCGGCGCGGTAGCTCTCGACGAAGTGATTCCCTTGTGCGATGGCCTCGACACGACGGGCGTCTTTGCAAGGAGTGCAGAGACCTGGTCTCGCGTAGTGAGCGTGTGGTATCAAGACTTCCACGCCGACTACCCTTCGTACCCAGATACGATCTTTTATCCGACCGCTTCGTTCAATGAAGATGCCGTGGCCAGTACCGATGCTCGAAGAGTCCTCGAGCAGTTTGTGTCCCGGTTGGAGAGGTTCCTGGGCGCGAATCGGACCCATGTCGATGTGGATGCAACTTGGACCTCGACGAAACCGGCTGATGCGCCAAACACGCTGCAGGAGATGCTTCAATATGTACGTACCTTCTATGCCCCCTTGATCTCATAGCTCTTTTACCTTACCGATTCTAACGATTTGACAGACATACGGAACCCTGATTTCGGTCTACCAATGGCTGCACCTGGGCGTCCCCTTCTTCAGCGACTACGCGGCCAAGTACGACGGTCGCACTCCGTATATCAATCCGGGGCCTCTTGTCCGGTGGAATCTTGGCCGCGAACGGGGCCAGACGGGATGGAACGAAGCCTGGGCGAACAAGACCGTGTTCCGAAACTGGTGGAGTGGAGGGGCGGCAGGATTCGGATCGCACAACAACGAAACCTGCTCAGAGGGGATATACATCTATCCCAACAGTGTTGGGACACCGGCTTATCGAGACGAATATGTTGGGTGAGTGGTGGCCCAATCCAGTTCACCAATTCGTCGCTAATCATATATATATATAGACCTCCCAGCCCTCCGTACTGGGGTATGTCCGACAGCAACATTGCGGTCTTCGCCGGCGTTCCTGACCTAGTTGTTCCCAGTGAGTTAAATCCCCCCCTTGTATCTTGGCCCGTGCCCCCTTTTTGCTAACGCGGGAAATTAAGTCGGCGAAATCCCGTACAACAGCACAAAGTCCGGAAAGACCGAGTACCTACCAGTCACTATGAGCATTGTGGCCGCGCGCGGGTGTGACCTGATGGTGGCATCCATGGTCCGGGAGATGGAGGCCCAAGGGATCCTGAAGCCTGTGGCGGCTGGGACGATGTTGTATCCTTGATAAGTCCAGAAGACCCTCAGCCAGGTTCAACTATATATCTGTATTACTCGTGCCCTCCTCCCCCTAGAGACTTGAGCGAGCGAGACCTTTGAGCATGTCTCCGCCAGTATCTTTGCAGACGAGCCATGGTTCCAGTTCTTACTAATTTATTATAATCATTATTAGTACAACTAAGATATAAGCTCGAGCCATCCCTCTTACTAGTATAAGAGGTCAAGCTGCTATAAGTACTCAAGTTTCCTAACAGTAATAACTACTACAAGTCGCATACTCTTGCAAGCAACCACATCTTCTATTTTTATGGCGATGGTACATCCAGTTCTGGGCTGCCTCAACCCGCAACGGCGCAAAAATGGCTACAGTGAAGAACACGCCGGTGACGCTAACTACCGTATACCATGTTAGCTTTGTACTTCTTTGATTTCCGCTAGGCGGACTTACAGAGAATAGGGAAAAAGCCAGTGAGCCTGGTACGCAATCATATCCATCATTGTGTGGGAAGGCCGTTACATTAGAACCAAACAAAGATGTCAACCAGGAAAGAGGGAGCTATAAATTTCAGAGTAAGAGTTAAGATAAATTCAGTCACAGCTCTTTAAATGAGCGAGGAGGCATACGAAGAAGATTGTCATGAGAGTAAAAACTTAGATGTAATATTCATGATACTGTTATAGTGGTAACGACATTCATTTTGACTTTCAGCGCCGTGTTAGATATTGCGATTGTTATTTTTAATCGTCTGTAGATATACCCCCATCTTGCGGTCTATGGACGTATCCCTCGGTAATGGGGAACTCAACATTAAAGTCACGATCTGTTCGTCCTTTGTCGGAGGAAGTCTAGTTTCTGTTACCAGACACTCCTCGTTATTCGCAATTCATCCAGTACAAATCATGCATAGTTCCACTCGCTCCAGGCCGCTTCGGTGGTATATCCTCGTTATCATGACGCTCACTATTCGCAAATTCCGAGTGTAATGTTGTGTTTCGGGACACCACATATACAGAGAGCCTAACGCGATGTATAAGTCAGGATGACACTACTGGTGTGTCTGGTGTTTCCTTAAACTTCTCTAGCATCAAGCTAGTTCTCTATTTTCTCCCACCACCAAACTCATTGAGATATATTGAAAGAGTCTCATTGTCGGATTTGACAATAAAAGGGTAGAAGGCCCCAAAGTCTTTGAAACTATTAAATATGAGGGTGGTCGATGCTAGAATAGTCCCCGTGGCATCCACCTAGAATGCTGCAGTCCATTAGGCAGGATTACTGTTTCTGCGAGTGTGTGCTTCATCACATTTGACGTTCAGAATGTGAGAGTGAAAGACGCAACCCCTCCCCCATAGCCTGTCCTATGTGTTGGTTAAGCCATCATTGGGCGCCATTCGTCCTCTCCAACCGTAACATGCTCATTCGACAGATTATTGGCTTAGCGGCCCTGTGAACCGGTTCACTTCGTCTTGCAATGGTCATAGTGTTCACCTCTTTTGGATGATTATAGGGACCAGGACTTGGGCTCCAGCGTTCTTGAAATAGTCAATCACTGGTCCTATATAGAAGCCGTGGGCTTTGGCATCCACCCTGTTCCATTGGAAAATGTTAAGGATAAGATATAGCATGCTCCTAATATAACCGAGGCTGACATTGAGGCGGCTGCGTTTGCTCAGGAAGCCTGGGCTATCAGTTCCCGTCATATCAGAAATAACGATAGGGGCCTCGCCGCCCTGGAATGAATCGCCAGACTTCACCCGAATCCTGTTGTATCCAACAGTGTGGTCCTTAAGGTGTAGACTGTTCTAACTGACCAGTCATCTGTCGCGCTGGGCGTTATATAGAACAACAATCATGATGTTATCAGGCTGCAAGAGCTGTTGGGCGATAATCCAACGCACAAGGCAATCAGCAAACAGACAGTACATATTATTGTACCGGGACTTCCAGGACTTTTGGCCTCTTGACCATCTTTCATACCCATGGGGAAGATCGGGCTGGCGTACGCCAAACAGGGAGTAGTTAGGCAATTTTATCACCTTTGAATTCTCCTCGATGGGGACTGGAAGTCGCTGGGCCGACTGCAGAAGCCCGTAATAAGATATCTGGTTTACCGGTTCACCGAACTGCGGTCCCATCCGGCATTGCACATCCAACATGGCCGAGTGCATGCCGTTTGAACACATACGCCGGAACAAGGAGGTGATAGGCACTTCATAGAGAGGATTGTTTTCAGGCGTGGAAACCATCACCCGACCCAACTAGCGCTCGTCGCCGATGATCAGGTATCTTCGAGGTACCGATTTTATGTATCATGCTCCTTTTATTAGGGCGTGTTCATCATACCGCAAAATCCTTCAACAGCTTCGGCTCCTTCGAAGAATTCTTCTTCAATGGGAGCTACAGTGGATTAGTATGCGGAGCAAAAGCTGAGCAGGTACTTGAGACTTACAAGTGCACGTAACGACGTTCTTCTCACTAAAGCTCCATTGAACAAAGGCGCAGGGATAGGGACAGCCAGTTTGACCCTTTCACCTTTCACCCAAGCGGTCGTGCTGCGAAGTAGGTGGCATGCCTTTCGCATCAGAGCCGATGTATGCTGGAAGTATGTTGATTAATACTTCCGACATCTGGCTCATACCCACATTGCCACGGTTGCTATCAACTGTGAAGCCCATACCAGCCTGCCAACCTGCTGGTATCACATGTGACACCATTCTTCTTTCTAGGATGCCACTGGACGAAGGCATAGGGGTAAGGTACATCCAGTTTGACCTATCGCCCAAGTAGTCATGCCGCGAGCTAGGTGGCATACCCTTCGCATCTGAGCCCATGCAGGCTGGGAGGATGTTGACCATGACCTCCGTCATGCGGCTCATTCCCACATTACCACGGTTTTGGAAGATTGTGAAGCCCATGTCAGCGTACCGACTGGCCGAAGTCACTACCCAGTCGTAGATGAATACTTTCTTGACCCTTTGCCTTGCATTGAGTCGATTGTTGCAATTTTTGGCACCTCGGGCGCGAGGATGCTGCCCTTCTTGTGGAGAGCGAAAAACGATTGCTTGTATCTAATGACCTGGGCCATGTACGGAGTGACCATTGTCACATCCTCGCCAGGATATCCACCGATTCTGTAGTTGGATGATCATTCAGTCCTGACTATATCACAACATTCGACTCTTATCCTTGCATCGAGTCAGGCGTGGCGAGTTTGGGTATGTCCGATTTGGGAATGCTACCCTGCTTGTGCAGTTCGAAAAACGATTGTCAGTACCGAACTACCTGGGCCATGTACGGAGTGACCATCGTCACATCCTTGCCATGATATCCACGGTTTTGGTAGTTCGATAGCGATTGTCTATACCGGGCCAGCCAAGCCACGTAGGGTGTGACAATAGTCGAACCCTTGCCAGGACACCCACCGTTTGGCGGGCACAAGGTTCAAAACCCATAGCCTATTGCCTTCATTGTACCGGGAATTCAATTCGTTCCCTATTCTTCCTAGAACGAAGCATCACGGAAGTTTACCAGGACGCCTCTCTCATCGACCCTGGATAATGCCTTCAAGTTGATCACGGCCTAGCCCGGTACTATAGTTAAGATTCTGTGATAAGTCTGCAACCAGTTCTTGCACCTCTGGCCGCGACCTCCATCTTTACCGCGAATCGCCAGAATATTCTGCCAAGCGCTATGGAGTTTGCTTTGTCTGCTATCTCCCAACATGGGGGTTTCGAATCCTCAGGCACGCACCGTTCCACGGTACGAATGAATCGAAGATCACAGCTAGTATTTTTGTAGCCGCCTCATGCCTCGCTGTTATATTCTCCAATTTACTTCGGAGTTAAGGGGAGCGGTTGATAACTTTTGCTCACCATGCGGCATGCGCCACACACCTGACAGTGAGGCAGACGATCAGCTCTAGTCATGAGGGTAGCACGCCGACGAAAATAAAAAAGGAACCACCAGGGCCAGGCCAGCGGTGCTCCAATCCCTGCCCCTATCAGTTCCATGTTGGCCTTTGTTGAGTTTTGGGGTACACTGTGTGTGCCAATCGATGGTAGGGGAGTCATTGTTATGTGAGTGATTTTGAACGACTTAGTCGGAAAATATGCGCTTTCAACGAGCGCTATCCAGCGCCTCTCGCGACCCGATATGGAATGTAGCTCCGGCCAGGTAGATAGATAAAGGCAGCATGACCATTGTTTTCCGTTATAGACCGAAAGAATTATCCATGTGGAGGCCGGTGCACAAAACAAGGAGATTTATCCAAGCCATAACCAAGAATATCCCATTTTGTGCGCGGATTTACTAGCATGAGGAGTATCAAGAAATTGCCCCCTCCGATGTCACGCTTTCAATATTGGCACCTGTTTGCCTTAGCCTTTGAGGGTCTTAACCCCATCGCGCTTTTCGGGGTCTCTTTGTTGGTGTATCCATGTCGATTTCTCTTTTTCAGGTAGAATTGGCTAGGATTTTGTAAAGCCCTCTGGTTCTCCTCACTCCACGTCCTATTACTGGTACAGTAGCCTAGAATAGGCAAAGAACTTTGATATTGGGTGCATATGTGAGCCCCCGGATTCTTGACCGGGGCTCACTTCTAGATGGGCGACGTTGACGTATAGCATCTGTCATCATGTGTCGCTGTATCTGGATTCGCCAGAGCATTTGATATATATAAAAAATCCCCTGGCAGTGTCTTTCGTTTGTTGTTCTATTCCAACCGGCTGCCCTAAGTGGTCTTGGAATAATTGCCGGAGCCGAAGTGGTTCTCGAAAGATATCCTGAGTAGTCACTGCTTGTGCTACCTATCATGACTCGTCTGGCTTGATATCGTGGTCCAATCGACAGCTGCAACCTTGTAGATGCCATACTCTTCAACAACATCAACGCGGGCCATGGCGCGTTGACAATGGTAAGAGTAGTACCAGTACTGGTTGTAAGATTATACCCATGAACACTCGGTCTTGATGCTATCCTCTCGGTCTGGGCATGGCCGTGGTAGCCTTGTTCCTCTCGCCCCGTGCCGTCGTAGAGGAAAAGCTAGAAGCGGCTGTTGTGTTTCTCCCGCAAGCGAGGGAAACAGGCAAGGAGCGACAACCTAAGTAGGTTTGCTATCTCACAGATTGTAGGTCGTCGAGAATTAGACTGTCCGTCACAGGAGATGATGGTCGCCGATGAGAATCGCTGTTTGGGATGGTGCCCAGGCGGTCACCGGCTCGTTTTTTTCTGGATTTCAGTTGACTTGTGGTTTGACTATCACAATTTTAGTGAAAGTGCCTGGAAAGAGTGGAATGTGTCTCCGATATCGTATTCATGTGGCGCTGTGCATTCTCGTGGAGTTCTCTGAAGGCTCTGTATGTCTCCTTCACAGGTGTATTGCCACATTTTCTGTACACTCGAAGCTGGAGTACGGATCCTGAGTGAAAACCTTATATGGAGTGATGGCTATCGAGTTTCCAGGTAATAATATGGTTCCTGCTGAAGATAGTACTTGGGTTCCATTGCATGTTCCAACACTCTAGCGGCAGCAAATTCTTGGAGCCCAGAAAAATATTCCTTATATTAAGCTTCTCCCTCAATGACTTGAGTCAGTATCAACGATGAACGGCCTGCTTTTCTTGGATGGAGACATTTCCAACTGTCTTTATATAAATATCTCGATATGTAGTTATCTGATGGTAGCGGACGACCAACAGCTTCGGGTTCATCTTCTCGTTGTTAGAGGCAGTGCCTTTTGCAGCCGGTTCATGCCCATTTGAAGAACCGACAATATCATTAGATGCCGCAATCAAAGAGATCCGATGGAGCTTCCCGGTCATATAATAAGGATGCTTAGAAACGGGGGAGAAGATTCCACGGCATTCAGCCAGTGGCTTCCGTCCTTGCCTGCCCTAAGAGATCCCGGTCTGTCCATAAGAGGGAGACAGTTGTAGTGTCGCTGTTTGTACACCGTTGAAGTTCCTCTTTCGCATTGAACCTGAAGTTTAGCACCTTTCTTGCACGTAATATCACAGACATCAATTGCAAAAGTTGGCGATATCAAGGTGTTTGCCGTTCCTCCTGGCCAAAGCCTTCCTATTATGTGCGTGCGCAGTCGATTTAAACAAACAAAAGAAAGGCGCTGAAGCGCACCCAGCCCATTAACCCAGGTCACGCACATCAAGCAACAACCTGACGACTATCTTGCAGTTAGCTGCATTCATCACGACTCCCACATGTTGTACATACCCGAACAATGCGCCCCAGACACGCGTAAAGAAGGACGGGTCTGCAGCAACGGGCTGCGCCTCGCCATGGGGCTGGCGGACCGCACGAGAGATCGCCAATGGGCGATGCTCGGCGGTGATCTATCGCACCAGGCCAACACCTTTCGCGGTGTTTCGAAGAAAGCTCTGCCATATCAAGAAGAGAATCGCATTCGTTGCACGCCATGATATGCCACGCCCAGATATCTTCAACGAATGCATGCATAGTACCATAGGTCTCTACCAGGCTGTTGGCCCGAATCCAGAAGCACACGAGGCCGAATGTCAGAGCTTTTCGAGTTGCCCTGCATCCACTGTCCAAAGAGCACTTGTGTTGTCTTCCGCAATATGGCAGACGTAGTTAACTCTGGCGCCCGTGAAGGACTCTACTCGTGGTCGGATTTTTAACCAAGAGTGAGGGCTTTTAGGCAAATCCAAGACTCCAATAGGAGATGCCTCACCACTTCTTGGGTTCTCGTCCACCTCCAAGCTTGACTCACGACACCGCTTGGTAGACTTCTCAACTTAGGTTTGAAGCCTTGCTGTCTCTCATTGACGACTTCTGTCGTTTTGGTAAGTGACGAGGACTTGGTAGGGATGACCAATGGCACGCTGCTATGGCTCCGGCGGATCAATAGCGGAAAGTCGCACAAATGCTCTTCGAAAGCATACATCAGGGCAGGCTTAATTACTGTGTAGGAACTGTCCACAATGTCGCAGTTGGCTGCCATGAGACGGTCGAGTACGTCTTGAGCTTTTTGTTTGTCTCTGGTAGTCTTCCTCCCGACTGCCTCCAGGGCCGATACTTCAGATCTTGATAAATTTGTCTGGTGATGGCGTGGCATAGTATATATGTGAATCCACTCTATTGCTGCGATTTTGAAGTAGGTTAAGTCTACTATAAGTAGAAGTCAGCACCATCAGAAGGAATCATGTACCTAAAGACTGCGAATATCTGTTAGGCCGAAAGGGAACACTCACATAGATGCAATTATATCCCAACATCGTTCAATGGCCCTAGGACCGCATTAAATATCCTTTTCTCCAACAACGCATTCGGAGTTTCCAGATAGTCTCAGCCCGATAGGTGGGATCTTCAGCGTTGCATCGAAATTCATTGTTTCCTTATCATCAGAGCTTTTTCCCTACTGAGTAGCTCATCGCATTGCTCAACAGCTTCAGCCGAAAACTGTTCGGTCAATTTCAATCGACCCTTGCTGTTGAATGTGTGCGCACTTGCCAGCATGATGCCAGGAACTCCATTTTGGCCGGTATAGAACCCACCAACCGGTCCCAGTTGCCAGTTCCGGTCTTAGACTGTGGGTTGTGTTTCCAGCCCAGCTTGCCATGGTGTTTGATCCCTGTTTGCATAGAAAGATCCAATCCCAGTTGTGGTAACTTCATATGCTCTTCTTCTGAAGCAATGCAGAAGGCTAGGCACCATGTTACCTCCCTGATAGCTGGATTCTTCGCCAACTTGGCTCTTGCGAAGGCGAAGAATGATACGCCCTTAGAGGTGTATGCCATTATATTTGCGGCAAGGCTCAAAGGTGACTGCAGTTGAAGAGCGCAGGACCATCGGTTATGTGAGTGCAAGTTGTATGCCACTACATCGGAAATTCCCGAGTTTTGTAGCGGTTGCTGACAACTTGTGCCCTCGGATCAACGAGTCAATTCACGATATTGATACTAACGATATAGTTCAATAAACGAAGACATCGATCATAAACTTCTAAGTATAGTATAATGCTTGACGATCAAAACGTATATCTTGAAGTCGTTCAGTAGAGGAGATATCTTCGTGATTCTTGGCATAAAGATATATACAAAATGTCTCGTATTCAGTTGGGATGAAGATAGAGAAGGGAGGAAGAAGAAGAAGAGATTGGCAGGGAGAGTCCCGGCCTTTTATAGACGTCGAGGAGGGGAAGATGCAGTGAAATCCCCCGGAATGTACCGTGAATCATACAGCTTCGGGATATGAATGAGGAGGGTTATAGGTAATAGGGCACATTTAATTGAAGCAGGTCTTCACCAAGCCCTATACAAATCCGTACTATATATCAAATTATGCGGGCATTTTCAACGCGGCAGTTAAGGCGATATGTGAATTTGGTTCTATCGAGTGAGTAGGTCTCAAATTAGGTGAATTATGGGGGATGAATCATTTTAATGAATCCGGGAGAGAGCTCCATACACCTCTCTCTCCTTGCAAATCAGAAATTTAATACCTGTTTATCTACAAGTCATCCAGTAGAGAGCGTTTCACCAGGTAGTCTAGCACAGTGATCGGCACCCCCGACTGGTAGGCTGCTAAGTAGTGGTTCTAGCCTTCATGACAACCAAGCATACATGTAAGATACGCTCTATTTCATATTCAATTACTGCCAGTATCATGACAAATACGCATTTTAGATCGCTTGGCCCGGTGGAGTAAGAAAGAAGTAGACGCAAGCATTGAAGGCCTTCCACAGAGCAATTAGACGTAGAAACCGTATCATAGTGAAATAACTCGAGTCGCTTATGGTTGTGACATTGCTGACCGATTTCCTTTCGTAGTTCAGGAAGATCCCACTTTGCGCGAATCGTTCTACTTCCTAGAATGCTACAGGTACTTACTTGGCATGGCAACCTCTCATGGAATGGTTGATTATACTGATTATCCCTTCTTAGAAACAATAGGAAAGGGAAAGGGAGATACAAGCAAAAGAGAAAGCTAACTAAATCACATTAAAGGGTGGCCAATCCTTCTAGACCAGAAACCATCCACTCTCGGTTCTCTTCCACTACCCAGCTGCAGAGCGTCTTGAGACCTTGCCGCACCGCATAAAATCTTCTTTTTCTTTGAAATTACCAGGCCTCATTGAGAAAATGATCGTGACGGAATCTCGGCTTTCCTGGGCGGCTGCGTATCCAGTGTCCAAATACTTTCACCTCGCTGCGGGTAATGGTGGTTGTGAATACTCGAACCTTCCCATCAAAGTTGCCTAGCTCATTGTTAGTCTATCGGCAGTGGGTTCGCAGATCTCTGAGCATTAAGGCGCCTGTGTGGAGATTCTGGAGGGGATCCTGCTCTATCTCGAATCCCGTCTCAAAAGAAATAATGGGAAAAGCAATGTTGGCCTCCCCAGGCATAGGGAACGCAAACTTGGGACTTGCTGGCTGTCGCTTGGAACATAATCTCCGCGCAGCTATCGCCAGTTATAGCCAATGATAATATCCGGCTTCGGCATACTGAGAGGTCGTGACTCTATCGCTGGCATCTCAAGATGCTCTAGGGAATTGCTCGCCGGTTACCTGTCAAAGCGTTGGTAATTGTGCGCGACGAGAGGTCAATTGAGGAAGAACATACCAGTTCGCAAGAGTAACACCATCGATCGAAGTACATGAATAAAAGATGTACTTCCCCATCTCAATCACCGGGATTAACCGCGTTCAACGGGGTAAAAGCTGAGTCCCGGAATGTTGATACGAAAGCACTCTACCCTGTTTTCCGCTACATTAGTACATCAAATCTCAACTTTGGCATATCAGCGAGCCATTCGTTGGAAGCAGAACCGCACCACTTGCTGTTTCATTGACAGCAAAATCCTCCATGAGCATCACATGATACAGGGAATCTCGACCTCTGGAGGTACTTTCAATGTAGAGGGTTTCTCGTACTCCCAGAAGCCTCGGTGCGTGTATGACAAAGGAGTCGCCGGGGCGACGGCCACGTTTCAATGGAGAAGTGTCTTTCTGTATGCAGTTTCATCCGAATAAGTAACAGCTGCGGCGGTCCTTGGCGGTTGATCCATGCTCGTAAGTGGAATGATGAGGGGGTTGTAATATCAGCTTCAGGCCAGGGAACGGAGCCGATACTATTGATATAGTTCAGAATGCGTTGCAACTAATAGGTACAAAGGGGGCCTTGTTTTCAAAGCACGCATATTAGCAATCCCGGTACTGGAAAGAGAAGGGGACTAGGTACAGACCTTTCTCCACTTTGGGAAGCCATCGCTATTAGAATCTTTTTGAGGCATGTCTTTCAAAATCGATGTATCATTTATAGACTGCTGGCCAACACGCGTTGGTAATTATTTTGTGCAGAGAAATTGTTTGCGAGACAACGATAAAGGATGGATGAAGATGTCTCGGCCACAGTGCTGGTGAGAAGTGTTGGATAACTATGAGGAAAGTACCACCTGATGCAGTGCCAGGTAGGAAGGAGCTCCTACGTTGTCGATTGTTGAGTACGTGATACTCTCTAGCCCAACCTTTCTTTCCTTTTAGGGAAACCATTTAGTTACACTATGCTACGCCGCTGGTGGGCGAGTGGCCATGGATATGGTGGGATTTCCCAGCAGGTGGCTACTAGCTTCGTCCGATTTTTAGCAAGCATCTTCGATCCTGCATGAGACGTCTAGCCAAGGGATATATGATATCGGTAAGATTAATTGTCGGTGGTATCGACAAAAACAAAAAAGAGACAGATGTCTGCACCGGATGGGGATTGAACCCACGACCTTCGCATACCACCAATACGAGTGCGACGCTCTACCACTGAGCCACCGGTGCTGACTTAGTAAGCAGCGTGGCAAATTGGATTTCATCAGCCTATCCCATGCTCTGTCTACTCCTGACCAAGTGAGTTGTTGGCGATAGATGAATACTTGGGAAGCGGTATTATTTATTCTGCTCATGCACGAGGGATGATTACAGTAACGTAGTTATTATCATATTAACTCTGTCTGAGCTATTCCTGATACATGTTTTTGCACATTATCGGTTAAGTAGTGGTAATCGCATCTCATATCGCGGTGATGCTTATTGCTGCAACGGGCAGTCATTCGAATACTAAGAGGTCATATCAACATAGGAAACATCAACTTGTGTCATCGAATATCATATCAGTCATGAATCGTTTCTCGTCGAGATCTCGAGCAAAGCTTCAGGTCATCATGTCACCCTATTCTGACAAACACATCAGCCACAGACCAGAACCAGAACAGGAAAGGAAAACTCACTGAGTGACTCCGGGCCAGTATACTTCTTCTCACTGACCTTCTTGCCTCCCTTCAGCTCGATGACCTTCAGCTCTGACGACAAATCAACCCATCTGGCAACAGCCGCCTTTTCCTGCATCTGGCGCGGAAAGTCCACCTTCACCTCCTTCATAGGTTTGCAAAGCCAGAAGCCCGCATCCACGCAGTAATCCTTGAAATGGATTCTCTGCAGTCTCTTGGCGTCAAACCAATGCAGGAACGGATCCGCGTCCACAATGAAACCAAAGAGAGTCAGTGTGCGGATGGATAGTTTCTGGCGCGTACGGCCCATAGACATGGCGCGGACTTTGGCCTTCTCGATGACCATCTTGTCGAGGTATTCGGCTTGGCCGAGTTTGTGGTCCAGCGCGCCGGTGCCGTCGCCGCTAGTTGAGTTCTATATTAGCAACTAACAAAAGAGATGGAGAATTAGAGGGAATGCTTACTAGTAAACGGGTTCAGCATACTGAGCCTTGCTGAGCGTCCAGCCTCCCTTGATGTAGGGCCAATCGCCGGTCTTGCTCTTCCGGATACGGGGATGAAAAGCCATGCCAAGCTCCAGTTCCTCGAGGTCAGTGTTCAGCCAAGCCGCCTGCCAGACGTACTTCTGGTACGACTGCATCATGCCAGTTATCTTGAGACTGCGGAGATTATGGAATAGGCAAAGGGGAGACATTTGCTCGAGATCCAGCATCATGAGACCCGACTCGGATCTGTTCTCGGTCTCGTTATTATCGTTCTTAGTAATGTTGTCCTTTTTCTCCACGTCGTTAGGCCAGAACACATCAAGTCCGAGCGAGCAACGGTCATCAGTAAGACGTTCCCAGGTCTCGCCGCCGCGGAACTCCATGAGAGGCTTCTCGGGGGTGGCTTCATCTGCGGAGAAAAGCTGGATAGACTCCGCCTCGGTGTCAGCTTCGGACTCTTCCCGCATCATGTTAGCCATTTTGTGGAGGGCGGAGCGGATCAGCGAGCTCGAACGGCTAGAGGTGATGCTGGAGCCTCGGACCAGAGATTGGGAGCGCGTGCGAGATTGCGAACGAGGGCGTCTGGAGAGCTCAGCAACACGAGCTGTTGCTAGCGGAGTACCAGTGAATGCCGCATCGCTCATGCTAAACCGACGACTTCTGCGTTTCTCTGTGGTGTCGGCGCTGCTGGCAGCAGGGGCATGGGGGTTTCGCTCATGTTCCTGGTTGAAGGGGAATCTTTCGTGCAGAGGCTTGTCTTTATCTGGATAGAGATAGTAGTCAGTAGAGTGAGGAGATGCGGACCTTTGTGATGGTGGGAACAGGGTAAGTTCAATACTGACCTGCTTCGATGCCGTCGTGGATAGGCTGATTGTAGGCTTCAGCATCTTTCCAGAACTCTTCTCCGAGAAGAGTCGCCTTCCAGTGAGCCGGATAGTTCTCCATCGTGAGTCTGTTGGTCTCCGCCAGTAGAGGAGCTGTAGTGGAGAAGACCTTAGTTGAACAGATTGTTCTTGCGCCGAGATCTTCCGTGGAAGGTCAGGTGAGGAGTGGTGAAAGTAGGGGAATGAGAGAACGACGGCGACAAGCGGACGAACACATATTGCTGCCGCCAGGAAGTCATTCACTGATGCTGAAGGTGGAGTAGCTCGGCGTTATGTGCACAAGTAAACGTTCTTTCTTTGGTGCCGGAAAGACAAAACCGCCTCAAACACTACAGCTTCATATAGCGGGTTGACAAAGCACCTACATGACAAAGACTTTCACCAGACGCTTAGCTTGCAGATAGTCCATTGTCAGTTGCTACAGGTTCTTTATATATAGATTATCCTTGTCAAGCTTTGTTTTGGCTATTCTGGCATACATTAGTTTCATCCTGCTTTATGCCTGCCAATCCCCCATCACGCATAAGCTTCTCCAAGAACTCATCTCCTCCGGAAAAGCAGTGGTACATTCTCCCTCATAGCCAGGGTTATAATCGCAGTACTTTTATTCAACACGCGTTCGGCATTCTGCCTGCCCGCTTCGCTACTGTCGGCCAACTCAATCCGGTACTCTCGGAGAACTGTCGTAAGTGCAGCGACGAATTCAACCTGTGAGAACTTCTTTCCTAAGCAAGCGCGGAACCCGTCGCTAAATGGAATGTAGGCACCTCGGACGGGCTTATGGATAGTAGGATATTCCAACCCGGGGCCAGCGAGTCCGGGTAGATCGTCATTTCTGGCCAAGAAGCTCTCCTTGTTGCGCGCATCCCACCTCTGCGGTCGAAACAGCGTGACGTCGTCCCCCCAGTATTCTTCGGAATAGTGAAGTTCGTTCGTATTCAAATTGATGTGGGTGCCAGGTTCCAGGACGTAGTCTTTGCCCTCGTAGTGGATGACGCTCGGAGAGTTGCCTGTGAATTTGGGTACCGTGATAACCGGAGGGTAAAGGCGCATCGTCTCGAGCTGCAATGCAGTTAGCTTGTCACCAGCTATAGAGAATTCTTTTTCCACTGTACCATCACGCAAAGAGGGGTGACGAGCCTAGGGAAAGCGTCATCGTAGTTCCAATCCTCAATATTCGGCTGTTCATCTGTGGTTGCCTCGGATATGTCGTTATATACCCAATCTTGAACATCTTGATGGAGAGCAAGAAGCACAAGAGCAAATCTCAAGGTTGTCGCTGTAGTTTCATGTCCAGCGATGGTAAATATATGCATATTGCTGATGACTTCTCGGTCAGTAAGACCTGCGTCCTTAGTGTCTCCGGGCTTCCTAGAGATTAGCATGCCCTCGATGAGGTTCGAGGGGTTTTCTTCTCCGCTTAATCTGGATTCTGTGGTAGTGATCAACCTCTGCAGATACTGGTCTAGATCCCGGTGAGCTGCAAAGTCCTGCTTGAAGAATGGAACCAACACTCTCGGGACCCATTTAGGCAATATACTGTTCGCCAGAGCCATAGTGGGGATGTTCAAGTTCATGTAAGCCACGACGGATCGAAACGTGAAGTCGAATCCTGGTGGTGGAGTGGGACTGTCCCTAAAGATGTCGTCCGGATTCTTGAGCGAGTCCTGGGGCGCCGGCTTGAAGGGCGCATTTACACCAAACCCAGCACCGGAGAGGATATTCAAGGTAAGCTTGTGGATATCGTCCCGAGTACTCTCCACCGTGAATCCAGATCCACGAGTGGGATTTAGCGGGGAAGCGTCCGCCCATTGCCCGATCATGTCCTGCGTTTGTTGAATAGACTCTCTCCACACCAGGGCGTTATTTTTCTCGTGGAACGTTGTTGCTGTGTATCGACGGTGGTGGGACCATTCTTTGTCCTCACACTAAACAATTCAGTCCAAAATCTCTCTAGATTTTCTCAGAGTACCCACCGTCACAACATTGGGCCCATACATATCCAATATGCCTAATATATCATTAACATCTGAATTTGCACAACTGATAAAGGTTATAGAGGCTCACGGTATAGCTTGACTGGCTTTGGGAAGTCCTGCCGTGCATTGACAATCTGACAGACCACAGAGGCATCCGCGACGCAGCAGTGCACGCCCCGGGGATTGACCAGCATATGGACTTTTCCATATCTCTTCACCTGGCGATTCCTGACAGCCCAGCGATAGGTTCCGATATTGTCATACACGATATCCCCCAACCATTGGGGAAGACAATATTCTACAAGGTACGGAAGTACCCAGCCGAACAGAGTTATGAATAGTAAGCTGACCGCGTACGGGGCCACGAAATAAGGAAGCTTGGTCCGCTGTGCTGTGCGGATATTCTTGATGAGGCCCCAAAAATAATCAAAAACAACCAGGCCAATGAAGCCTAAGACGAGGGTGTACGCGATCATCGCGCAGGGAAGGCCAAACTTCGGGCGGGTGCTCGCGTCAGCAGAAACAACTCACTCAGCAGGAATGGAGGAGTTCACGCATACTAAATAAGCCTCAGCTGAGCGACCGACACCAATCCTTCAAATCCTGTCGGAATATTGTTTCCCCCCTGAAAAGTGCCAGGCTGTCAGCAGCGCAGCGCCGCTGACATGTGCTCAGCTTGAGTCGCACTGAGTTAAAGTTTGGTCAGGTAGTTGACCGCAATATTCTCCGGCGCTTATGAAGATATGGAAGGGGACGAAGAGGGAAAGGGATAACTTCCTGCAGGTGGCTGATTGAAGGTGGCACCAACAAGGGCAAGAGGATCATGACATGTCTGTCAAGCGAGTAGTTAAATTACATGGGCCTCCGATATCTTCGATCGGCAGCTGAAGGCGTGGTTGTGGACGGGAGGTGGATCAAGCGCCACGGGTTTGGCAATTTGCTATCGTTTTATTCGATAGCATCAAGCGAATAGGAATCCGCTTACTCAGACTGCACAAATTGTAACTGACTTGGATGCAAGGAACGACAAGATAGCTGAGGGGGAATGTCGGCTGGTGGTCGAGATTGTTGATGGCTGGGGGCGCGTGAGATAAGCAAAGCAGTGGGTTTAGGCGGAGCCGCGTGCGGAATCTGGAACACAATCCAGGCACAACTTCTCCACTACACTGTCGATAGATCAAAAAGAAAGTTGGGCTGAACTACGTCACTACTGAGATTCTGATATTATGGCATGGCCTAGATGGCAGCCACCGTTCGTCAAACCGAGCACTACATCGCATGGATCCCTGATTGAAGGCCTAGCTCATTCTACTATACGCTGCCGGTGAGCCGGTAGCAATGCAGGAACCCGTCAGTCATCCACCTCGAGTACTGTCGGCTTGCCGAAAGAGAGCTTGGATCGACACCACGTTGTTTTTTCTTGTTCACTGTTCCCGTGTTCATTACATCCATGGATACCGTATATAGCGTAGCATAGCGCGAAAAGTCAGGATTTGCCGGTACTGCCGATCCTACAACCGAAGAGACTTTTGAAAACCCGTAGGAAAATAGTTCGATTCAAAAACAATCATGCAAGGTTATTCCCATCATAGCACTATCCTAGTACTTCTTGCCCTGACGCAGGACATCACCGAACTCCTCCAGAGGGCTGCGGATGAGCTTAGTCTCCTTCCAGAGGTTGGGGGTGAGGAAGCCGTAGGTGTTGACGACGGCAAGGAAAGTAGCCTTGAGGGTGTTCTCGAGGGTCTTGGTGGAACCGGAAGAGCAGGTGTAGGCGTCCTGGACACCGGCAAGCTGGAGCAGACGCTTGACGGCGGGGGAGGCAACGAGACCGGTACCACGGGGAGCGGGGATAAGCTATAACCGCGTTAGCATTTTGGCCGGATGGAAACGCGAAATCGAAAATCGAAGAAGAGTCGCGACATACTCTGACGGAGACGGAACCACACTTGGCGCTCTGCTTAACGGGCAGAGAGTGAGGCTCACCAAGGTTGGTACCCCAGTAACCTCTACGGACGGGGAGAACGCTGAGCTTGGCGATGGTGATGGCGGCACGGATAGCGGTAGCGACTTCCTTGGAGGTCTTGATACCGAGACCGATGTGACCCTCGGAGTCACCGATGACAACGACGGCCTTGAAGCGGGTACGCTGACCGGCACGGGTCTGCTTCTGGACGGGTTTGATCTAAAATTTTCCAACCGTCAGCACCTCCCATTTGATATTTTCCCTCATATCCTCCTTTTTGACCCCATCATGTCCGCAATTCCGATCCACGTATAAATTCCACCGGCGCATTCATTCTCAATTCCCGCGCACAACCGTAGATCTTCCTTGTCGACAATTCGGTAATCGGGCGATCGGTTCGTACCTTCATGACCTCATCCTTCAGCTTGGGGAGGAAGAAGTCCACAATCTGGTACTCCTTCACGGGCAGGGAGTGCAGGTAGATCTGCTCCATGCTGGTGATCTTGCCAGCCTTGACGAGACGGCCGAGCTTGGTGACGGGCTGCCACTCCTTCTCCTGCTCCTTGGCACCACCGCGACGACCACGGCGACCACGGCCACGGCCACGGTCACCACCACGGTCACCGCGAGAGCCGAATCCTCCACGTCCACGGGGAGCGTCAGCCATGTTGGATATATATGGCGATTGAGAAAGTCGGGGGGAAGAGGTAACGGACGGGAGGTGTCGTTTGGGGTTGTCGACGTCGAGGTTGACTTTCTTCTCGCTATCCACAACTGTTTTGGCACCTGGGAAATTTCGCTGGCGGGTGCGCTAAGCGAGCCCGCAGCCCTGTGCCCTAAGCCGTCCTCCCGATTAGGTAACCCGATTGGGAACCCCCATCCCGTATCATCATGTGACAAGTGGATTATACCCCATTGGGTGCGGCTCTCTTCCAATGATTGTGCTTTGTTTCCTCAAATCTCAGCCCGCCGTTGTTCTTATCGGGTGGTCTGGGGATCTGATCCAATTACTTGAAGTTATCATAGCTCCCCCTTGGGCCCTCTTCTGCTCTTCTCCAACCATTGATTAATCTGGGGTCCTAAGATCATTGTCGCCGACCACAGACAATTGCATTATAATTAGTTATACCAAATATATAGTCATAATCATTACCCGATAATGCTCCGGTGGTATGTTAAATGTCCATCCTGATGATCAATATTCCTATTGCTAAATCCAGACACAGGTATCAGGCGAGGTTGGCCAAGCAGCCTATCCTCACTGCTAGTGTGACGAGTGCTGTAAGATTTTCCTACTTAATGATCGCGTTCCATTACTTATTCATTATTTTACTTTCTATTATCTTTTCCTTCCTCCTCGACGTGACACCAGTTCGAGCTGACCTTTGTTTCCTATGTGTACTAGCTGTTGTTTGGTAGTGGAGATGTTCTAGCCCAACAACTAGTCGATCGTAAGGGGTTTGATAAGCATGACATGGCAAGAACGGGGCGCATGGCCCTTTATGGTGGAGGTGAGCTACAATATAATGCCTTGTCATTATTCGAGTCCCCCTTCTATCCCTGCAACTCCTAGAAACCCCGTTCATCGCATACTATGTGAAGGGGGCAAGCTAACGCGTAACAGCGATCTTCGGCCCGGCTGCCACCACCTGGTACGGTGTCCTTCAGCGTCACGTCGTCCTGAATAGCGCCAAAACTACTCTGGTTGCCCGCGTCGTCGCGGACCAATGTGTCTTTACTCCCGCACACCTAACTTGTTTCCTGTCTTCCATGGCTATCATGGAAGGCACCGATCCCATCGAGAAGTGGCGCAATGGCTTCGTTCCCAGCTTCAAAGCAAATCTTGCAATCTGGCCTCTCGTTCAAGGAGTCAATTTTGCCATCGTGCCACTTGAGTACCGTGTGCTTTTTGTCAATCTAGTCGCTTTGGGTAGGTGTAGCCCAGTCTTCTTCAATATCGAATGCTGCTGACGCCACTAGGCTGGAACTGCTTGTTGAGCTTGATTAACAGCGGTGAGAAGTGATTTTGATTGGTTATCAATACCCAATACCCTGTCTGTTGTAGACTCTCTGCAGATTCCTTAAACTGTTTATAGATACTAGATGTCATCTGGTCCAATGGTTTTGCTTTCGATTATTATACCTTTGATTTATGTTATTTTTGCGCAATGTTATATAGACTGATTTGAGACTACTAATTGCACTGTATGCTGTTTGGGATAGTCGTGGAATCCCGTAACATTTAGTACTTAATACTACTGGTAGTAGGTATGTCGGGGTCGGTTTCTACTGATAGTGATGTTGTTGCTGCCGGATATATATATCTCAACTAGTAAGTACTACGGCAGCGGCAGCAGTAGTGGTAGTATTACTACTAGCATCATATTCAAAGCTAACCCGGAAAGACTTGACAGCATGAGAGGATAGTAAATAAATAAGCACTGGCATTAACATATAGTATCATCCAAATGAAAATAATAGACTATAATCAATATAGTATGTCATGATGTCCGCAAGATGACATTCCCGGCGATTAGGGCTGGGGTTGGGCAGCGGCCAGCCTATGAAAGCACTGGAAAGCGGCGTGGCCCAAAAGGGTAAGGCTTCAGCGTGTCCCCAATTGCGGCTTTCTCCAAACCATCAAAACTTCAAGTTGTGATTTTCCGTCGTCGCCTCAAGAAATCCCCCCTCTATCACGACTGCTCTCTCGCCGTGATTCTGCCTGGAGCAGACGACTCAACTTCGCGTGAACCCGATCGCGCCACTCCCCGCTCCTACTCTTGAGCCCCGTCACCACCAAGCTGCTCCTTCCTCCGCCAAATCTCTCTCCGACACAAAATTTGCCATCCGCGCTATTTTGTCTCTTCCCCTCCGACACGACCGCTTTCCCTCTCATCACCACAATCTCGCCGTTGCATCCCCGATAACCACCTTTCACTTTCCCTTATCTCCTCATTCAACTTTCATAATGGCCGCTGT
This sequence comes from Aspergillus brasiliensis CBS 101740, assembly GCF_001889945.1. Classification (NCBI taxonomy): domain Eukaryota; kingdom Fungi; phylum Ascomycota; class Eurotiomycetes; order Eurotiales; family Aspergillaceae; genus Aspergillus; species Aspergillus brasiliensis. The sequence goes on from NW_027137461.1 coordinate 95,220, forward strand.
TGCTGAGAACGGCCACGCGCCCGTGGCTGACGAGAACGCCGCCCCCGTTGCTGCCGCCGTCGAACAGAAGGAACAGACCGAGAAGACGAATGGAGACTCTGTCACAGTATTCCACGACCCCGATAACTTCAACGTGAAGCATCCTTTGATGCACGAGTGGACTCTTTGGTTTACCAAGCCCCCTAGCGGCAAGGTACGGATTATCGCCGAATCAGACGCAGCAGTTGATCAGACCACTAACCTTTCCTCCGCAATAGGGCGATAACTGGAATGATCTGTTGAAGGAAGTTGTGACTTTCAACTCTGTTGAGGAATTCTGGGGTATCTACGTAGGTGTCTTCCTTTGGTTCCCTCCAGGAGTCTTGCCCTGGCTAACCAATACTTCAATAGAACAACATTTCGCCGACATCCGAGTTGGGCCTCAAAGCCGACTACCATCTCTTCAAGAAGGGCGTTCGTCCCGAGTGGGAAGACCCCCAGAACAAGCACGGAGGCAAGTGGTCATACTCTTTCAAGGACAAGCGCTCCGTGCCTATCGACGACCTGTGGCTACACGCACAACTGGCCGCCATTGGCGAGACTCTTGAGAACGATGGCGACAACGAGGTTATGGGTGTTGTTGTGAACGTACGCAAGGGCTTCTACCGTGTTGGTCTGTGGACTCGGACTGTTGGCAAGAGTATCCCTGGAGACAAGAACTCTCGTACGCCCGCACAGGGCAAGGAGATCCTCGAGAACATTGGCCGGCGCTTCAAGGAAGTCCTTCGTCTCAAGGAGGCTGATGCTGTTGAGTTCTCGGGTCACACGGACAGCGCACACAGTGGCAGCACGAGAGCCAAGGCCAAGTACACCGTCTAAGGTACAGAACATGATGTGCAGACTCCATTTACGATGTATTCATGGCGGATCTGTTTCTTTGCTACGGAATAATGGGAAGTCTTTGTGACGATGGTTGATAACGAATCCGAATGGACCGGCATGAGGAAATGCGCGTCCGACTTGCTAGCACTTGCAGTTACAGTGGTGATTCGGTTATAGGCACTGATGGCATGCATCTTTTCCTCAGTACGTATTTCTGACGAGGTTTATACCATATTTCATGGAGTTATAGTTTTACGCCTCTAGTGGCTCTCAAAAATAACGAAAAACACTTTTAAACATCTTATTCCAGTACATGCATCAATATCAATAGACATTCCGCTGCCTCCGGCCTTGCTATTTTCACATCCTGTGGTGCCCAAGACTTACTACTCATCTCAACTCTACATCTTCGTCAAGCTGGAATCGAGGCTGAACTTGACCGACGTAACCCTGTTGTAAAAAGGTGACTCAATATGACTCGGCTTTCTTCCTTATCCACGGCTCCCAGGTGAGTCTACTGATCACCATGATGGAATGCAGATCTATTCATGGAAATCCTGAAGGCGTCCGGGGTTTGAGCACCGCACCAGACTGGCCTGATTGCCTTCTTGAAGTCACTTTGACAACGTCTTGACTCATTTGGTCTATTTATACCGGGCTCTGACTGGTTCTAAGGTTTCTCTGAACTATACAGATTCTCGTCACGTTGCCAACGATCTCCAGGGACGACTATAAAAGGGGGCCGCAAGTCCTGCTTGTCTCCTGGAGAACTATCCCTCCTACAACTCTCTCCTACTCACCTGTTCCTAGTCTTTGCTCCTACTTCTCTTCTTCCGATATTTCCTCCCCTTCTTCCTCCCATCCTTCTCCCATCCTTTCTTCTGTTCCTACTCATCTTCTTACCTCTGTTCTTATTCTTATTCTTATTCTTATCTTATATAGTCGTATTCTTATCCTTGCCTCTATTCTTATTCCTATTCTTATTATATAGTCTTATTCTTATCTTTGCGTCCACTCTTATTGCTTACTCTGCTTGTTTGTCTACTTGCTTTTGCTGGCGTTATCTGCGTCCGTTTGGCTTCACTCCTCCTCTCCCATCGTTTACCTGCCCTGCTCGTTCTGCTTTATCTGCTCTGCTTTACCTGCTTATTCTGCGTTGCTCGTTCTGCTTTGGTCGTTCTACCGCCTGCTTTCGTTGCCCCCTGCCTGCCCTATCCTCCTCTCCCCTACTTTGCCCTGCCCTGCCCTCTCTACCATCTCCTCCGTCATCCTCTGTCATCCTTTTTCCCTTCCCTCTTCTATCCTCTTCCCTTCTATTCCACTATCATCTCCTTCCCCTACCTTTCTCTGCCCATCCCCTACCCATCCCTACCATTCTCTACCCTTCCCTGCCCTTTTCCCTACCCTGCCCTTCCCCTACCCTGCTCTCACCTCTGCCCTGTCCTGCTCTGCTGCTTTTTTCTCCCTTCCCTGCCGTCCGTTCCCCTTCCTTGCCCTGCCCTTCTCTGCCATCCCCCTACCATCACCATCACCATCTCCTCCCCTTCTCTTCCCTATCCTCCCTGCCCTGCTCACTCCCATTCCTACACTGTCCTGCCCTTCCTGCCCTTCCCCCTATCCCTCCTTTCCCCTGCCATTCACTACCCTTTCCCCTGCCCTGCCCTTCCCTGCACTTCTCTCTCTCCCCTTCCCTACCGTCCTCTTCCCTTCCCTGTCCTGCCATATCTGCTATTTCCCTGCCTTTCCCCTGCCCTTCCCCTACTGTGCTCTGCCTTGTCCTTCTTTGTCTTTTCCTCTGCCCTTCCCTGCCCTACATTGCTTTGGTTGTTCTGCGTGCTTGTTCTGTTATTCTTATCCTACTCATATTCTTATCTCTATTCCTATTAGATAGTCTTCTATTCTATCCTTATTCTTATTAGATAGTTTCCTATTCTTATCCTTTCTATTCTTATTAGATAGTTCCTTATTCTTATCTTTTCCTTTTTATCTCCTCTCTTTCCCTTCTTTCCTTGCTTCCGCTTGTCATTCTCTATCAACTTTGTTCCTATCTCCTACTCTCCTACCCTTCTACCCTTCTACTCTCCTGCTCTCCTACTCTCTTCTATTCTACTCTTCTATCTTCTACTCCCTTATCTTCTACTTTTCATCTACCCTATAATTTCATACTTTCCTGTTTATCTGCTTTTCTGCTTTTCTGCTTTTCTGCTTTTCTGCTTTTCTGCTTTTCTGCTTCCTAGTTTCCTCGCTTCTACTGTCTTGTTTCTTCTATCTTTCGTTTTACCCTTTTTCTTGTTTTCTTGTTTCCTTTTTCTTCTTTTCTTCTGTTCTCCTTTCTCCATTTTCTTTCCCTTTTTTTTTCCTTTTCTTTTTTTCTTTTTCTTTTTTTTTTCGACCCCTTTTTATTTAGAGTTTACGGTTCCATGGATCAAGTCCACGGGATGGCTGGTACATCCTGGGGAAAGTAGAGTAGATTGCATCAAGGTATACTAATAATGCGACACTCATCTCATATTAGTATCCATATAGCTCTAACTGATTCTACCGTTGACTGGTGGGTGGATGCTGTTGCGGATAAGTCGTTTAGATCTTATCAAATATCCATAGCTATAAATATCAGCTAGTAGGTCTTGAGTACTCCATCTGGGTCACCAGCACTCCTACTACAGTCTCTAGTGATGTTTCTCACAATTCATCTCTTCATGTCTGAGATTCCTTGCTTTCATGATGGATCACCGCCATCTCTTCCACACATCAGTTATGTCCTTCTCAAGCCCTATCATAATCTCCATCATTCCCAAGCATAGAAGGGAAAGACGACGAAGACGTCCTAGTTGCCTCCTCATATTGATGATGATGATGATGATGATGGTCGTTTTGCCTGTACGTATACTGGTTTGACATGCTCACTCCGTCTTCTGACATGATGTATCCTTCCTGTTTTGTATACTCGTTCGCGAGGATAGGATCCGTGGTGCTGGTGCTTTGTAGCCATAGGTATAGGTATAGTAGGGTAGATTGTATCGCCAACACCGTCCTCGTCAACATCATCGCCATCGTCATTCTGGTCGACGCTATGGAAGGATGGTGCCAGCGGGGGTGGTGTTGGGGTTTTGTATACGCCTTGGCCGTATCCGTTAAAACTATTTCCCATGCTATGAGTGAGGAGTTGTTAACAAGGTTAGTTGATGGTTGGGCCGGTAGTACTCACTGGTCAAGACCAACTACCATTCAGGTAGACCCTTCTCCCATCAACGATGATACTTTTCAGCATTCCCATATCACCTGGCGCTGGTCTCCGGTATTTCAATCCTGCTAGGACATGGAGCATGGAGACACTGAATGTCAAAGCAATCTCCTTGCCTATGCACTCGAGAGCGCCGCAGTCGAAGTGGATGTATGCGTTGGAGGGTCGGTTGAGCTTGAATGTTTCGGGTTCGGGGATGCTGATCGGGTCTCGACGCGCTGGTCCCTGAGTGGCGTTAGTAGGTCGTTCATGGTGAGATGTGTTTGGATATGATATGAAACGGTTACTAACGAGGAGCTTGATCACTTTGTCGCCTGGCGTGAATTTCTGATCATTGGTGGTACGGTGGGCTCTGCAGACGCGAACGGTGCAACCCATGCTGGTTCATTGTCAGGCTCCGAGCACGTACTGTCGGAGAATCTTGTCGACGGAACCACTGTTATCGGGCTGGCAAGCGAGACTCTGAATCTCATTAGTGGTCGATATTTTCCGGTCGGAGGTAATACTGTAGGACGTCGGCGACCTAGGAATAAAGGTAATGTCAGAAGAAGAAAGTGTGCCACTTCTGACAGAGAAATGAAAATCACGAACCAGCCCAAGAGGCGCTTTAACTCCCTCGACTATTGTGAAACAGCAAACCTTCGCCATATCGGCTACAGTCGAAGACCCAGGTGCGAAAATATATGAGATGTTTGTAGATGTTGCTGCGTTCATGCTTCCATATTCATTCCCTCCAGCTTCTTGAAGTCCAGGCAGAAGAGGTGTGCCATTATTCTTGCATTGAGAGAAATTGCCATCCCCTTCCTTCGAAAGTCGCACCAACACCTGATCAGTCCGGCGGCTCGGCACATCCGACAAGTTGTATCGATTCAAGAACGTAGAATCAAGTTGAAGCCTGCCCTGGTGCTGCTTGACAAGCCCATGTCAGTAGATCTGCAGGAAGTCCGGCTTGCAGGAAACCATCTGATGTGGAAGGAGGCTGGAGTTTCGCTCCAGGCTCCTGGACATCTCAACCTTTTGTCTGACATACCACTTGAGCCGGATGCTGTAGGGTCCTTTATAAATGAGAACTGAGAGAGCAAGTTATCCTTCCTCACGCTCAATGTTGCAGACGCAGTGGAAAGGGAGAATGTCTTTCCTGGGAAGGAAGTAACAGGAACCACAGCGTATGATGTGCGGAAAAGCACGAACAGCCACATGAGTGCTCATGTTCAATCGGGGAGCGACTTTCTTTTTGGTAATCTTCTGGTGGATTCTCGGTAAGCATGCTTCTCTCTCTCTCTTTCTCTCCATCTGCTGTACTTTTATCTCTCTGTGATGGTGCAAACCATACTTACCTGCATAGATATTCTACCACTTTTCACACGACTTGAACCAAGACACGGCAAATGGGTTCCTCGCCAATGGCCACCCAACTTGGGCGCGCCTCGCGAGGCCCCCAAGGACGCTGTTAACCATCTCACTGTGCGTGAAACGGATCCCTGGCGCGTGAAAAGCGATGAGAAAGAGCCAGGGAAAACATAACATCACACTAATGCAGAAGAAAGGCTGATTGGGGAGTATTTAGTTGGCAGGTGGGAAGCAGGTCGATTGCATGAGGCTAGATGATGGTCGGTATTGTGCAAGGGCCGTTCGGGGTAATTAATGATGCCACGTGATGCTGCTGCACAGCTCGCGGCATTATTACATGGAAGGCAAGACTATGTGACTTTATTCCCTGAAAGTGGCAGTAACTGTGTCTCTGCAGCACAACGAGGTGATAGAACTTTGGAAGAACATTCAAAACCAGTCCTGATCTTCATCTTCCACATACACTTTCGGGGTTGCATGCCTTCCATCAATGAAGACAGTGCCTTCAGCAGCTCGGCTGTGACCACCAAGGTCAATCGAGTAAGGGATCAGCTTCGGCCGCGGATTGTCCTCCAAGTTCTCTAAAAGAACAGACTCGATGAATATCACTTGATCTGGAAGGGCAACCTGTCCCATGTATATTCCACAAACTACCCCGGACTTCTTGACGTCAGGGCTTAGACGGAAATCCTTCTGGGCCACATAAAGATCCAAGAATTCCGTCATTCTCTCCCGCACATGATTCTCGCCAGCATAGGGGTCGTTCGTGGGGCCGGGTAGAGGAGTTATATGGGCCAACATGGCGCCTTTGTTGGAAACCAACGCGACAGCGGTACAGCTATTCAAGTTCCGGGTCCCGATGGATCTTTTCAGTTGTCCATCTGCGAAAGAAACGAAGTCGGCTTTGTTCATGTGCACCTCGACAGCTTCCCCATCTGCCATGGCTTGAACGAATATACTAGTGGACATTTTGAAGGATTAATTGGGTATGACGAAGGGGCTCGTACATAGTTGCACCGACTCCTCCACCTGAGTCCTACTTATATTCAGTTCTGAAGAGGGGTAATCTGGCCAGAGATTCTAGTTAGTAATATATTTCCCTGCTAACTTCTCAGCTCGATCAATAGCTACTTCATCCATTTTAAGTGAGCTATATAAATAGCAGTATCAATGAAACAATATATCTACTTCTTACTTCTAAGGTCAAGCATGGTTGGACGGATGAGTAAGGGGATGAGTAAGCCTATCGTTGGGTACATCAGGTACGTCGCCTGATCATGATCACTTCAGGGGTAACTTCCTGCATGAAAGCGACTTCATATCAATGTATCTTCAAATATCTACGCTTTTGTTTTGTTTCTAATGATGAGAAATCTAACGAAGGAACTTTGTATTGCTATTTCTGATGACAACACTGATAGTGTCACCAGATTGCTAGACGAAGGAGCACCAATGATCCCCGAGCATTTCACTCTTGCAACACAAGAGAAGCGATATGCCATCCTCAACTTGTTTCTTGATCGCGGTTATGACATAAACATTGACGTCAATAGAGCGATACCATCAGCGATTGTGTGAGGTCCACCGGATAGATATCTGTCCTCGATGACTGATGTTGTACCCTTAGGTACGCCTTAGACGACATGACACTTCTCAAATGGTTTCTGAAGCATGGTGCCAATCCAAACAAACGGTGTTACATCCGTGACTGTACCCCATTGTCCTTGGCTGTTTTGGAGGGTCCATTCGAAGCCATCAAGATACTCTTCGAGCACGGAGGATCATCATCTGCCCAGGGCCAGTTGTTACACTACGCAGCCATGCGCCAGACCAGAGACAGCTTCGCAGTTCTGGAATATATCTACAACAAAGACCCAGAGGCAAACGCTTCGAACATCAACAAGCTGCTGGACCAGGATACTCCTGCGGATTTCCAGATGAACTTTCGGGCGGGACTCGGGACTCCACTGCATTACGCTGCACAAGTCGGGTCCCTAGATTCTGTGAAGTTCCTCATGGAGAAAGGAGGAGACCCTTGGATCTTAGATCCGTACGGTCGAACAGCGTGTGGTTGGGCTATCTATTGTGAACAAGAGCATGTGGCTCAATTCCTCCAGAGTTCTAGGAATTCTATGCCATCCGACACAGAAAATCCAGAATCCAAAAGTATCAGCATAGTAGCTTAGGCTTTTTATACACTTACACACTACACCGGGATATCATATACTCTAATCAATAATCACATCTATGCTAGTGTTTCTTGGCGAATTTGGCAAATTACCGTAAATTGTAAAGTAACCTATCAAAGCGGGAGTGGATGGCTCGGCCCGAGGTCACTAACCAACCAATCACAGACTGAAAGTACATTATCACAACACTTTCTCGACTACTAATATGGAGGCTGAGTGGGTATTGGTATTTTCCATTCGGCGTTGTGCAGAAATCGGGGTGCTGCACCTTATCTATGTTGTTACTTGTTACGTACAACGAGCAAGGAAGTTAGATGAGTGGAGAAACCGCCAAGCGGGGAAGAGGAAGGAAGGTTAGGCGGAGATAATAGGTTAAGTTAGTGGCTATTTCATGGTGGATACTTGCTGATGATCCATCCCCAAATGGAATGGACTACTCATCGCCGGTTTTGGCAACCTCGTTTAGAACCATGCGAAAGTGTGAAAGGTAAATTCGTATGGCGTAGAACGATAGAAATATGAGGTATGGTATTATGCTTGTAAATCCTGATTACCTGATTTTACGATACAGCAGAATGGCCATTATTCCTTTTCGTATACCGAGCCACCATTCTAAGGGAGAGAAAGTCGGGTATCTGAGATACCACAACCACAGAGAGGGTTATGTAGTTACTTGTGTGGCCCTGTATCAAGGCTGGGCCCCAATGGCAACTTTACCCAAAGTTCACACTTCCGGGTTATCAATAATTTCTATCCTATACAAGGTGAAATGTACCAAATTGAGGCTTCTGGTCAACCCAATGCTTCAAATAGGCCCATGCCAGTCCAACACGCCGACTGATGCCATTTTCCGTCTCCACAAGCATGAGCTCGATTTCGAAAGGGCGATGAACAATACCGCGCAATTTCATTCCTGCAGAATCATACCAAAAGTCTTCATCCTTGAGTACCGGTCCCAGAGGTCGAATGCGATCATCAGGAAGGATAGAGAGTGCGAGCAAATGGAATACAGAATCCGGGTTCTGTTGGCGAACATGGTTGATTCGCTCCAGGTTGAGGGATCCCGGGATGACTTGGGCCATAAAATCATCGCCAAGTTCAATGGCATACTGATCGCGGTGGTAATGCTCACGCTTCAGGCTCAGCTGGAGTGGGTTGACATTGAGTGATTGAGTATAGACAAAGATGGATCCAGGAGGAGGAGGAGGACATTCTTGACGTATGCTCATCGGAAATCGTACGGCCATGTCTGCTTCCGACATGTTGCCCCCTGGCATTGCGTGGGCTTCATCGCAGAGCTGGGCAAGGGACTTCCAGTTACTAACAAATTTTTCGTATTCCGTCCATGTAGCTTGAGTGTGGAGTATACTTGGCAGAGATCCGGAGAAACATCCGCACCTCCAGGCTATCACCACGGCAAGTCGTGCCCACATAGAAAACGATCTAGGACCATAGTCCATAGGTCCACAATCTGCGATTGTCTCCTCGTGCCTTATGTTGAGCAACTCCAGCTCATCCCGTTCGTTAAGTCCCCCTGCCTCCCCCAGTGTATTGGAAATGACCCGCAGAGCTGGTCGTCGGCTTAGCGTATTGGGGATTGCCCATATTGCTAAAGATGCCCGCACTTTGTGCCGTTCACTCTCGGATATCCCTGCTGGTATGATGGATATGGGGCCTTTGATAGAAGCCCACGTCCAGGTGGGGAACGCCTCACCGGACGCTGCATTCCGCGTAGGATAGAACCAGTCCCAGGCCTTCCAGAGAACTGCATCACGGAAGATACTCAGGGGTAGACCATAATAGCTGTGTGGTCCCCATCCCGTGTGTAGAACGCCGGAGAATGCGCGAAGTACATCAGACTCCCATGTTAGTTCCCTCTTCGTGAAATCCTCCACCGCCTGGCCATAAGAGTATAGTGGTGCAACGGAAGTTTCATAGGGCTTGGAGTAGGCACCATATACCTCATCCTGCATGGTCTCGGAGTGATAACATTCATAAAACACCCTCATGTCCGAAAATACAAGCCGTCGCGTCGAGAGCGCTGCCTCTTGGAATGTCCAACCCCTGTTAGCCCATCTTGAACCCTGTAGAATCTCAGCATAGTCGGGGCCCTGGTCAATCAGGTATATGCCCTGTGTTGTTCTGACCCGGTATCCTGGTCGCTTCACCATGTTTACCCCGGGAAGGCCGTGTTCGGCATCGTTGCCAGCCAGAGCGACAATTGTTACATATGATTGTGCGTATATGTCACCCATAGAATTGAGCCAGTAAGCTTTCGTATCAGGATCGTCATCCTGCAATATGCAGAGGCGGTCAACCCACAGATAATCTATTCCGATGTTCCTACAGGCAATAATGGCGTCTTCGATAGTCTGTGGTAGAATATCGCTAGTCAGAGAGCCTTCAGTAAGCAGGTGGTCTATATTCGCCGTCGTTGCCTGCAACAGGCTGCTTGTGGCCCCCCACACATAACTCAGGGCCGCATATCGACATGTCGCAGGGGCAACTGTAATGCACCGTTGTCTGGTGTCAATAACACGAAGGCCAGCGATGTGTGAGCCATCCAGCTTGGTCTGGCAGGATTCCTTGTGCTCAGCAGAGCAGTGGCAATGTCTCACCCACTCGGAGATTATTGACCAGTCGACTGTCTGCTGTGGTATAGGTGTGGAAATGAGGTAATTGCCATGGGTGGGCTCTATTGTTCCACGGAAGGCCTTCTCCCCTGCATTTAGATAGTTATCACTCCCCGCCCTATAGTGAAGGCCCCGTATACTGGTCGAGAGGAAGAATACGCACCCAGCGAGTCCTCATAGGTCGTCCACTCTTCTGGCGAGCCCCCCACGTATAATTTGATCGTAAAATCGCATTTGACGCCCCCAACGGTCTCTCCATAGAAAAGGCTCTCTCTTTCAAGTGTTAAACGGCACGCTGCATCAGGCAACGATCCTGTTTGTTCCATCACCTCTTTAGCTGCCCCGAAAAGCATACGGCACGTGTCGCAGTAAAGTGACCGATCTTCTAAATCTTGAACGCGCCCTAATCTTAGATCGATATGTGCCGGTGACATTGAAAACGATATAGAGCCCTTCAGCCCATATTTCTCAGCAGGAGAGTCAGCGAGGAGTATACACCGTACCAGGTGCCCGAGCCTCATGTGTTTGCATTCCGCGCAGAGTGACTCCTGAGATATCTCGGGGCACTGATGGCAAGCTTCGTGGAAATAGGTTCTCAGGATCTTCAGTTTATGCTTATCGAGACTGCCTTCTCTGAGGCAAGGATAAAAACATCCTCCCGACGGTAACTCGTGCTTAACTTGCACATCTTCTAGGCAATCACAAAGTGAACATGTCTCTTCAACTTCTTCTTGATCTCCTTGCTCTTCAGTTCCGGGGCCATGAAACACACCGCCACCACTGTACGGTCCCGACATGGCAGGTAGATCTTTCATATCGGAGACTCTGTCAAAGGAGAGGGAAAAAAAAAAATTGTCTAATAGGTGAGTTCCAAATGTAGTTCAGGCATATAGTTGACTCCACTTGGTTTAAAAAAAAAAAAAAAATTGGATGTGGCATGGAGGGGAGATAGCCCTGAGGATATTATGAGTGATTGCTACGCGTCATGCCTTGATTGGGTGGAAAGGATTCAAAGCAGAGGCATAAGCGTCAACTTAGCCCCAACTTGGCCCCAAGGACGGGTATATTAGATTAGAGATATGTTTTTCGAATCATACTGATATTTGCACTGGTAACTTCTTAATCTTAATACTAATAGTATAGCATTGTTCTAGAAGAGCAGCTCACGAGATATACATTCTTGATCAACACATCCATCCCCCATATTTTATCTAACAAACTAACAAACAAAAGTAAGAACCAAAATCAAACAGCAACCGCCACACCCCCTTCCATCCCAACACCAACCCACTTCCTCTTCTCCTCCTCCAACATCATCCCCGTCAAAAACTGGCCCTTGGCATCCAACGTACTCGGACTCTTAAACACATCAAACTTGAAATCATGCCACTCCTTCGCCGACCACATCTTCCCGGTAGCATCCCTAAACGTAACATCATCATTCGGCCTCAGGAAATACGCAATACTATAGCGATCCTCCTCCTGCGTCTCCTTCAACGGCACCACGCGATGCACCACACTGGCCAGCTCCCCGCCAGACGGGAACCGCAAACTATCGCCCACGTTGATGATGGCGTGGCCGGCACGAGGCTCGATGAATTCCCACCGCTTGGTCTGCGGGGAGCAGTACTGGAGACCCCATTGTGCGGCGAGCAGGAAGGTGAGCGTGCCGACGTCGGTGTGCTGGTTGTGGCCGACGGTGGTGGGTTCGTTGGTGCCAGCTTCGTGCTTGGGATAGCGCAGGATGCCGAGGGTGGAGGTTGACGGACCGGGGTCGGCGTGGTAGGTTTCGAAGCGGGAGGAGCCGGTCAGGCCGAGTTGGGTGGAGAGACGAGAGAGAATCATCAGGGTGATGGTGTGGGCTTGGTTGATGAAGGAGAAGAAGGGGGTGGATTTGGTGCGGATTGAGGTGGTGAGGTCGGTTGAGCCTTTGAGGTATTCGCGGCGGGAGAACTGGTGATGTTTGTTAGTATGTGTTGATGGGGTGTAGGTATGGAGGAGGATCGTACCTTGAGGGACTCGTAGCCGTCTCTGGTCTTGGGCTTGGGACCTTCTTCAGTGCCCATGGGCTCGTAGCTGGGATGGTTAGTGGTCATAGTAATAATAATGTAGGTTGAGCGGGTGATGGACTTACCCGAAGTTGTCATCGTTACGGGCATCCTGCATCTTGACATCGAGTGGCTGCTCAAAGTACTGCTTCATAATGGACAGCATGTCTGCCCAGAGCTGACAGAGCTCGGGGTCGCTGGTCATGTTGAGATAGAAGAAGCCATAGTTCTGACAAACGTTGAGGAGTCTCTTGTTCTCCGTTTCATTGTCTGCTCGGAGAAGGTCAAGCTCGATGGTTGGGAGAGACTCCGCAACGAGGATGGGCTCGGTGATGGCCATGTTGAAACTTTTGAAGCAGAAGAGAAAACACTTGATGAGATTGTCTCTGGATTTAGAGAAAGATGAATTGGATTGTTACTTTGGAGCCAGACTTGCAACTTCAAGCATCTTATATGCCCCTGGAGTTGGCTCTCTCGTGACGGGCCACGGCAAGTGTCTACAACATCATTGTCCGATGTAGACAGATACCTCTGGTGCCGGTCCTACGTCCACCGATGGCTAAGAGGGCTAGAATCTGAGAGATGGCATTGAGATGGCGTGATTCATCCCGATGTAACCCGTAGAAGGATGGACGAGTCCATTCTCGTGTTCGCTAAAGTGTTGATACTACCTTGCTAGCTGTTCTAGATCGCGAAAAACATCTTCAGGATTTGATCTACGGCTTGGAGATGGCGACTATGAGACGACGACGTGCTCGGGATGTTTGCTCAAAGAGGAAGTTGTCTTCTTCAGCGAGACAGGAGGCATGAAACGCATGTTAGTTAGCTATACAAAGGATTAGTCGATGCACTGATTGATTGGTTACTTGCTTCTATTGCCCCAAATGTAGCCTGTACTATGCGTAAGCACTACTAAGCAGCTAGGCATAACTACTGTATAGTACTTTTGTCGAGTGTGAAGGATCGTGAGCGGGATCTGTTGATCTACTAAACGGCACATCTGTAACAGACACAACGCCTTCCTTCTAGAGTAATGATCTGAGCTTGTTCGGGAGATATCAAGGAGGCAAATGAGATTACCTTTCGATATTACAAAGGGAGAGGCTTGCAGGATTCGGAGATCCGTGGTCAAAGCGCGGACGGATTCTACTCAGTAGACACTGAAGTAGCAGGTATTTGGTGCTTTTGCCCGGAAGGAAGCCTCTAGCTCGGAAATCTAGAATGAATGATAGGTTGATAGAGCCGAGGCCCCTAGAAGACAATTAATACTATATGACCAGGAGGCTATAGACGACAAGTCTGCAAGTAATAGTAATACAATTCTTCAGACTAAATCTGGATACCACTCGGGACTAGTCTGTGCATCTATCTACCGTCTTACCCCACAGTGATTCTCGCCACAAAACCAACATCTCCCAATGCAGTTTAGGGCTTACTCTCCATAAATTACATACTAAGTTAATTTAGTTAACAGATTAACCCATTTTGAGGCTATGTATAAGCTATTCACCCCCTGCATTTCTCTCTCCACATCACATGCATCCGCTGATAATCCTATCAGAGAGTAGTTTAGCAGCTAAAAAGCCGAACACGTAAATCTATTCTGTAAGTACCGGGAGGAACCCGATGTCGGTGCACTGTATATACCTCATATTAATATGATTTAGGAGTAGTCAGTAACGGGCTAGAATCCTCTGCTCCACTTCTCTGCAGTCAAACGGCCCCCAAATTTAGCACGGTACGTAGTATCTATAGCACGAAACGGCATTCACTTGGAGAGGCGGAAATGTCCGTATTATGGGTTACATCTGCTAGTGAGAGGCTACAGCAGCCTGCAGATGAGGATGAAGCCTAGATGCTTGCTGCAGATTGCCATCTCCGAAGATCTGGACTTGTTGAGTCGAGCAGACTCGTATTCTGATGCGGCTAATAGATCGAAAGGGATTGGCCACGGGGTGACTAAATGGGAAGTGTAAGAGTAAGGACAGTATGTGGCAGAAGTACCTCTCGCAATAGTATAATTACCCATCGTGGTAATGATATAAACCGCCAGCCACTGCTGGAATAGCAACTTCAGTAGCAGCATTCAAGACATTCTTCCTTCATTTTCCTGTTTACCTCTTGTTCTTTTCACACACACACATCTCATCACAATGACTGTACAAACCAACGGTCACCACGGGGGTGCCACTGATGCCGTTGCGGCTCAGGCCGCGCTGGTCCGTTCCCAGCAAGAAAGAAGACCCATTGAAAGCTTTGGTCACCTTGCAGACTTCGACAAGAAAGATGCACCGGTCGTCACCATGTTCAGCGGCGGCCTGGACAGCACCTACCTGCTCCTCAAGCTCCAGCAGCTCGGGTATACCAACGTCCACGCCGTGGCGATAGATGTTGGAGCCCCTGTAGACGAGGCCGGGCTGACCAAACACGCTGCCCACTTCGGAGCCACATTCAAGTGCCTCGATGGCCGCGAGCTGTTCGTCAAAGAGGGTGTCATGCCCGCCATTCGCGCTCACGCAACGTACATGCGAATGTTCCCCATCAGCAGCTCCCTGACCCGTCCGGTCATCGCTCGTCTGATCACGGACTATGCCAATTCTGTGAATGCGGGTTTGCTCCTTCACACCGCAAACCTGTCGCAGAACAGCCTGCCCCGACTCAACAACTGCATTCGTCTCTACGGCTTCTCCGGGAAATTCGGAAGCCCCTACGTCCACTCCGTCACCTCGCGCGAGAAGAAAGCTTCAGAGTTATCCGCAGCCGGCCTGACCATCATGGCTGAGCGCAAGCTCAGCGGTGATGAGAACCTGTGGTGCCGAGAGTTCGAAGACGGCCCGCTAGGTGACCCGGAAGGTTTCTGCATCCCGGAAGAAGCCTATGAATGGACACGGCGCAGGGGCGATTACGCCCCGGAGAAGCTCACACTGAGCTTCGAGAATGGCAACCTCTCCTCCATTAACGGCGACGAACTCCCCCTCATCGACGCCATTGCACTCCTGAACAAGGAGGTGGGCAAGTTCGGTCTGGGCCGATTCGTCGGTCTCGAGTTTCTGTCGACGGATGACAAGGCTTTGGAGATTCGCGAGGCCCCCGCTGCCGCTATCATTATGGATGCGCTTCGCCACCTTGAGCTGGCAACGCTGGAGACGGACACGCTGGAGTTGAAGCAGCAGCTGGAGCAGAAATGGATCCGGGAGGCGATTGCCGGTCGCTGGGGACATCGCTGCCATACCATGTGCGACGCCGCTATTGTGGCCGCCCTGGATGGTGTCAGTGGCAGCGTAACTTACGACATTGACCACACGCGTTTCTTGCCTTGCTCCATTGTGGCAAAGAATCCTCGGTATATCAGGGATCGGGACCAATGGGAACAGGGGCAGGAGTTGCTTTGGCGGATTTAGAGTCACATTGTGGTATCGATTAGAGTATAACGAGTATGAAAATGGAATTTTGCTTAGTTCAGGAGATTTTGTTTAGCAATGAATGATTTTTATGGTATTCAAGGAATCGAGTAATTCGCCTCTCTATGGTTACACTTGAAAGTGTGACCAAACCGATAATGATCTGTTACAAATCTTACATACATTAGCGCAAACACGCCCTGACAGTGACAAGGGCTGGTGGACGGTTGTTACCTTAGCCAGGAAGCTCGGACCACCCCCCGTCTATCAGGTACATATAGGCTGCTCAGCACCCACCACTCCACAACCTATCTTCAGAATTCTACCATAAGATTTTGGATATCCAAATACCAATGCACCGTCAGCTACGTTTCTGACTATCCATACCCCAGCGTGCATCCTCTCCACGACTCTACAGTACCCACCGGAACATCTCAAGATCTAGCCCAATCACAGTACGTCTAAACCCCCTACTAGTAAGTAGTAAGCAGAATCCGGGGCATCCATCTAACAAAATCCAATAGATGGCCGAATCAACAAAACTCGTCTACCAACAAGACGGACAGCTGCTCCTGCACGGCGCCAAAATCCTCTCTATCATCCCGGTATCAAGCCTCCCAGAGGCCGACCAAGCCCTCGCCAAGGACTCCGCCGAAATCGAGCATGCCGTGGTCACAGACTCCACCATCTTCCATGTCCAAGGCGGCGGTCAGCCATCTGACACTGGGACCATGACCACCGACGTAGCCCCCAAAGCGGAGTCGATCTTCGAAGTGAAGTCCGTCCGTCAACCAGCTCAGGGCAACCAGATCCTCCATCTGGGCCGCTTCGTCCCGGTCGGGACTACCCAATTCGACTCCGGGGAGGAAGTCCAGCAGCGCGTGGACGCTGAGAAGCGTAATCTGCACTCGCGTCTTCATACCGCTGGACATGTCATGAGTCTGGCCATTCATGCGCTGTGTCGAGAGGGTGTGCTTCCTCCGGTGAAGGAGTCGAAGGCGTCGCATTATCCGGGGTCGGCGTCGGTTTCGTTTGAGGGCACGCTGGAGGGTAAGCATAAGGAGCTTATTCAGGCCAAGACGGATGAGTTTGTGCGGTCGGCGAGTCCGGTGCGGATTCATTGGTGGTCCATGGAGGAGTTGAAGGAGAAGTGCTATGTTGCCGAGGGGTTTGCCTTGCCCGAGGGTGAGACGCTGGGGAGAGTGGTCGAGATGGAGGGATTGGGTAGTTATCCTTGTGGTGGTACGCATGTGACGGATTGCAGTCTCGTGGGGAAGATTGAGGTGAAGAAGATTTCGCGGTCGAAGGGTGTTAGTAGGGTGTCGTATACTGTTGCATAAGCTTGGGGTGAAGTATATAGAGGTTAGAAGTTATAGACTGATGATGATTGAGCATGGAGCATACGATGAATATAGGCAGCGTGAACTTGCATCAAATTCTGTATAGTTTCAATGTTACGGGGGACACAATTGTAGCGCGGCCAGCAGTATTAGACAGGTAACATCCATTGCCAATCTGTCATTTTTATTTCTTACGAAGATTTACGTGTCCTTCATGTGAGTTCCCCGTGCATACAGAGTATCGTGGATGTGTATTGCTCATGTAAGCTAAGCTCATACTTACACTTAGAGAGGAGGACTGATATCAAGTCCATTCACAATCAACTTGAACGAGTCGTTTCTGTTCACCACATTAGCAAAACATCAAAAAGGTATCAGGATACTTCCGTACCTCGAATAACTTCCAGCAGCATCCGAATCCAATCTGTATCTCAGACAATCATCAAAATCCACCCCCACCATCATCATGCCGTCTACTTCCTCCCACAACGGTCCCTTAAGCATATCTCCGCTCGGAGCTACGATGCAAGAACCCCCTCTGGTGGCAAACTCCTCACTCTCGGACTTCTCCCCGTACACCCAGGCGGGCTGGTCCTTCTTCCTGTGGCATTGGTTGGCACTCAAGACGAAACATCTGCCCTCGCAGGCAATGGTTCTCATGAGGGGGGCCCAAGCGTCGCGTTGATCAGCCGTGGGTGCGAGATAGAGGTTGACATTCTGACTGTAAAGGGAATGTCTCAACAGCGGCATGTAGTTCTCCCAGCAGATTGCGGCTGCTAGGGTGAGTTTCACGCCTTTAATGGTGGTGGTCACTGCACGGAGCGAAGAAGGCTGTCCTTGGCCCCAAACCAGACGCTCACTTCCTGTCTGGTCATGTTCAGCCATCATACCATACATACTACCCGATACAAAGATACCATTCTCTGAAGGATACTTACCGGCATGACCTTTCTCCGCTTGCCAATCACTAGACGGTAATTAGCATCATGTCAGCTTCCACATCCAAAAGTACTACTAGTTACATGCTGGATACTCACCTCCCAACTTCGGACACACATAAACCACCGCACAGTAGAGAGTACCTCCAGCCCTCTCCACCAACCCAGTCACGATGAAGATTCCCGTTTCGCGAGCCACTAGTTCCAGCTCCTCGCGGACTCCATCGCCCCTTCGGACTCCACTTCCACTCCCGTCCTGCCCCTCCAATTCCCTCCTCACCCACTTCTCCCCCGCTCCTTCAGGCGTATCGCCCAGATCCACCGCATCCTTGAAGTAGTTCAGGTATTGTTCTCTGCCTTCATCGTCGCGAGATCCCACCTTGGCTCCAAAGGTCGCCCCACGAGGATAGCCCCCAATGTAAGCTTCCGGAAAGAGAATCAAATCGGGAGATGGGGTCTGCTTGGCTGCTGTTCGGCATTGCTGTGACAAAGCCTGAAGGGTCTCGGGGGTGCTGGAGAGCGTGTGCGCTTGACTGACAGCCAGGTAGATGGTTTGTGGGGAGGCCATATTGCTAGTAGCCAGATAATTTCAGAGAATCACCTTCCTTTCGAAGCGTATAGAGAGAATTCCTATGCTCACAAGGGACAAGATGAAGAGTTGTCCTCTACCTAGGTTTGTTACCAGGGCATTTGCCCATTTTATTAGAGCACAATTCCCTTATCAGTTGAGCTCCGACTTGGTACCTGATCCCTGTTCAATTTACCCCTCAATTAAGCCCTTTTCTGTTCTTTGTAACTCACGGATGCAGTCGATCGACAGCTTAGTGCTTATCGTGGCAAGATGCTATCTACTCCTTTGTACGGAGTAGTCCGCAGTCTTAACTAGTGTACGGAGTGGGATGGTAGAGTAACATCGCGGAAAGCAGATAGTCTACTCCGTACATGCCCCACGCCGATTACGGTGACGTGTCTAGACTGATCTTAGTGTGTCGAGACTATAGACTATATCTTAGTCGATCTTAGTGTCCACCAAGTCTCAAGGACTTCACCGTCAATTTGCTTATTCGTCGGATCCAAGCGTCTCTGCTGACTTGCTCCTTCAGGAAATTCTGTCAATCCGCGCCCTGCAACATGGACTAGTCCGAAACCGGACTACGAGGAAATAATCCTCGCCACGCCGAATTGAGCCCAATATTATTGGGTCTTATTCTTCTTCTTATTTTTTTTCTTTTCTTTGTTTCTTTGTTACTGGTATTTATTTCTTGTCCGCATGGCTTTGTTTTCATAATCTATGCAATTGTGACGGTCAATTCTTTAATAGATGTACTGAGATGCGAAATAACTAGGTACGTTGACTTGCCGTCCAGAAACATTAAATGCTGACCAGGTACGGTGTAGCTTCTTTTAAATCACCTCTTTACTGAATAATAAGCAATTTGTGCGACTCATACATCTAAACTAATATCTGTTGACAATTGAACTCGACGGTCTCACCATCACCCGCCAGCATGACCGACAATGGCACCGTCGAGGCATATCCCGATGCTATAACCGAGCTCGACGAAAAGACAATCAACAATGAGACCGTCAAAGAAAAGAAATGGGGCATCCTGTCAAAATCACAAAGCGTCGCGAGCTGGAAAGATCCAGGTCCCCCTCCCGACGGCGGAGCTCTCGCATGGACACAAGTCGTGGTGGGACATTTGATCATTATGAATACCTGGTAGGTTCCAATGTTTTGCTTTCGCATGTATGAAAGCTCAGTTGGTTCCTCCAGGAGCGTGGTTACACTTCGTGCTGGGTCATTCGTGAAGAAAAACGTATGCTGAAATCGGGTCAGGGGCTACATGAATTCGTTTGGTATCTTTCAAACGTACTACGTCGACTATCTCAACCGCTCGGATTCGGATGTTTCGTGGATCGGCAGTGTTCAGGTCTTCATTGTCTTCTTCATTGGTACTTTTACGGGCCGGTTGACTGATGCGGGCTACTTTCGGCCGGTTTTTGGTGAGTATCTCTTCTCCGCAGATGTTTCTCAGGTTTATGGCTTCCACATGTGCTAATTACTGCAGTGGTCGGAACTCTGCTCAGTGTCCTCGGCATGTTCATGGCCTCCATATCAACAGAATACTACCAAGTCTTCCTAGCCCAAGGAATCTGCTGCGGTATCGGAAACGGATGTCTCTTCTGCCCAGCGCTCTCAGTAACATCCACGTACTTCGCAAAGCGCAAGATGCTAGCCGTCGGCATCTGCGCCTGCGGCAGCGCCACAGGAGGCCTGATCTTCACCGTCATGTTCCAACACCTGATCCCCCAGATCGGCTACGGATGGACCATGCGAGTCTTCGGCTTTTTCACCTTGGCCTGTCTAATCATCTGCAACATCCTAGCCAGACCGAGAGTGCCGCCGCGGAAAACAGGCCCTCTCATTGAACTCGCCGCTTTTAAAGAACCATCCTACACCTTGTTCGCGGTCGGCATATTCTTGACCTTCTGGGGTGTTTATTTCGCCTTTTACTACTTGAGTTCGTTCGGTGTCGCGATTATCAATATCTCTCAGGAAGAATCGCTTACCTTCACCTTGATTTTGAACGGCCTGGGTATTATCGGTCGTCCGGTCCCTGCTTACATTGCTGATCGGTATACCGGCCCCATGAATATTCTCCTTGTGGTCACGTTGTTCTCGATTATTTGCGCGTATGCCATGATTGCTGTCACATCTATATCGGGGCTCTATGCCTGGACGGTCGTTTATGGTATTGTAGGAAACGGTCTGCAGGGAATGTTTCCCGCTACGTTGAGCAGCTTGACCACGGACTTGCAGAAAGCGGGCGTCAGAATGGGCATGATTTTCGTAAGACCTTTCTCCATCCCCAGAATGCTCTAGGAAATGGTGACTAACTTTGGACAAGACAATCGTCAGTTTCGCCGTATTGACAGGTCCGCCTATCGCTGGTGTTCTGATCACCAGAGACAATGGCCGCTATGTTTATGCGCAGCTCTTCGCGGCATGCTCTATGCTCGTCGGATTCTGTCTGCTCTGTGCGGCTCGACTGGCGAGAACTGGCAAGGTCTTGAAGTATAAGATTTAGTGTGTCACGGACGGGGTCTCGATGGGTTAATGATTAATATTCGCCTGGGGATTCCTTCGGGTAGTATCTGCTCTTTGTTAGGGGTATTATGAAGCATACGGACATGATATGTGAAGGATGCATATTATAATTAAAGCACATAGATGATGCCTATGGATTAATGATAGAGCGAGACAGCAGGCGGTAATTGCTTCTTGCACTACGGCGTGTACCTAGAGCCGACTCCATCTGTCTGTAATGATAAAAGTTATCCACTTACGCACTCATGGAACATTTTAGAAACAAGCAGTACACTAGAAATCTAGTATTCTTATACCTATAAGAAGAGTCGGTTCTGTTGCTGAATCTTCAGAGACTTAAACACCGAGTGTAAAATTGCGATATATGTGAGATTCTCCAGCTGCGTTTCCTAATTATTGGAATACTTTAGAGTATACTGTTTACTAAGTACCTTCTAAAATACTAATGATCTACAAATAACCTTACATCGATAACCTTAAATTTCCCCCCTGCACTTAAGCTTCACTAATTACAAAATAAAAAGGCAAATTAGCCCGAACTCAAAGTCCCTAAATCCAACTTTAGATCGACCTGCTAATCTCATCCAAGAAAAGAGCTTATGCAGGCAATAGACTAAATAGATTAGGCACAGAACGCGCGGAGATCGATTGGCTTGTTATCTATCTACCTATCTATCTGTCGTTGACTATCTTATCTACTACCTACTATCTGGGGATCTCCAGGTTGCAGCTCTGCCGTTATCGGGTATGGGTACTACCACCCTTACAGCTATACATTCTTGATCAGATTAATTGATACTAGTATATATTCTCTTCGTTGCATTGTATACATCCTATTTCCTCAACGCGACGTGTTGAACTCGTCAAATGCTCTACTCGCGCTAGAATTAGTAGTGAGAGGTGCTGTGCTCTATTTATGTGCAGGGATATCGTTGGATGGCGAATTGCTTTGCTTGTATTGCTTGTGTGGAAGGTTAGTCGAGGATTAGGCTATGTGGTTTGTTGGTTTGTATGTATATATGTTGAGTAGCCTAAGTAGTACCTACTTATAATGCAGAGCTTACTGGATGGCTGGGTAGCTGGCTATTTATTTCGCTATCGATGGTCGTTCCTGAATGGGGGCATTCTGCACACTTCTGGATAATCTGCTCGATTCTTTTTTTTTCTGCATTCTATCTCGTTTGCTTTCCTCTCATTCTAGTTTCGTATGTTTTGGGGCGAGCAAATACATAGTAAACTCTATTTTGAGTGTTAATTGGTTTCCCTCCGTTGGCAGGCGGATTTGAATTTATCCTCGTTGATATTCCCGTGTAATTTATTTAGATTGCCAGGCTCTTCTGGGTTGTGGATCACACGGAGTCCATACTATGACCATTTCGTTGTCGGATGAGTGTGTATTGTCAATATATATTTGTACAAACTACTCAGGCTACTAGTAGTAAGCGTTCCGGGAAGCTGACTATGGCGAGGGATAGAAGAGTGTCTTTTGTACTACTGCTATGGCAGAGGGACTTTAGTGTGTGAGATAAACCCCAGTACTATGTAATTACCTGCAAAAGATAGATGCTAGGGAAATCTGGCTCGAGGTTATCCCAAAATCCCTTATCGTATGAGTTCAATCAACTGGGTTAGGTCCACGAGTGAACCGAGTACAAAGAAAAGAAGAAATGACCTATGTTGTTCATTGATAGGCTGGAACCCTGCCACATGAAAGACATGTCTTGCAGCAAAACTGCATAACATTCCAGCGTTTCCCTCCTGCTAGCAAGGTCATCTGCAGGATAGTAGTGCCTAAGTTGTACATATTCCTACCTCGTGGGCGCAGAGTTGACGGGGTAAAGAGCTACTGATTGCTTATGTAGAATATAGCTTAATGTTGAGAGGCGTTTTTCAACAAGTCAGCCCTTGTAGCTCAGTGGTAGAGCGCTTCACTCGTATACCAATACTGTCATGAAGAGGTCCGCGGTTCAATCCCGCGTGGGGGCACTTGTTTTTTCATTTTTCATTTTTGTCGGGTGGCACACACCTTAGTTTACTTAGTATTCCTCTTCCCTCCTTGGCAGCCAATGAAAACAGAGGCAAACTCTTTTGCTGGTTCCATGGATATCGAGTCATTCCGTAGTCATTTAACCGGAGCCTCCGGCAGAGGCTCACATTTTTATCCTTACATCAATACTCCCATGAGAGTGCCATGGTTCAAATTCTGTGCCATGATTCCCCCCCGGGCCATAGCAGCCAGTTTTAATCATCTACGTAGCATTTTCCTGGACAGTCTCCGAGGCCATTGCTGAGTATCCGAGCTGCTCGGTGACCAGCCTCAACAAGGTATTGTCTGTCCGTACCACACTAGCCACTATAGGTAAGTAGTGGAGCAAAACCCTGTAGCTCACTGGTCAGAGCTTCACCTATACCCATTATTCTCATCCTATTCATTATAGACTTCGGATGCGGCTTCGGTTCGAGTCCGAGCCGGGGACATCTTGCTGTTCTCCGGCGAAGGAGCAATCGTGGCCTTTTTGCTACTAGGAATCTTCCTTCTGTTTACATTCATACGTTCCTCTTTCATCTGCTTTTCTCTTTTCTTGATAGGTGTGAAAAGCGTGTATGCAAAAGGTGCTTCTTCTGCGGCGCTCAGTTTAGCCGTCGTAGTCCCCAAGGTAAAACCTCCATTGCAACGGAATATCGCCGAAATATCACCGCTATATCCACCGGTTCACACATCTTCTCCTGCATTCAAACGCTTTCAAGCATGCATGACTCTGCATCATAACTCCTTAGTAAAGAAAAAGACGGTGTTGACTCACAGGCTCGTGTTTCGCACCGATGTGTGGAGTTGTGGAGCTGGGACAAGGATGATCGTCTACTTTAAGAGCAATAAAGCGTTGTTTGATGCCCAATAAGCTGCCGTACACACCATTTCAGACATCCTGATTGAAAGAGCCTCGCATCCATATGGCTTGGCTCTTGGCCAAGGTCGTGCGGCATCGGGGGTCGCTAGAATGTAAATCTGAATGACTCCCAGGGTCAAGTAGGAGTTGAAGGTTCTCTTTGACTGAAGTTCCCCCTCGCACTTTAGTACTATGAGTCAAAGGCCCCTTCAAAACCACTATGGCCGCAGATGTCTCCCGCCATTTCTTCTCGAGCCAAGCCCGTGGAAGCGACCAGCCACGTGCGGGATGATTGTCTTGGAGCCAAACTGTACTCCGTACTGAGTCCGCTGCAAGTGCTCCTTAGTGTCGAGTCATTAGACCAAAATCGGTGACGGATCTTGACACATATTAAGATCGCCTTTCGCCTCGCCAGCTGTGAATGCAATACATCCAATTGCCGGTCTCAATGTCGAGATTGATAAGCACGTCATCCAGACTAAGCTTAATTGTGCCGACAGGTCGGACGGGCATTGGAGTCATTGGAGTTCTAGTGCATG
The DNA here is from genome assembly GCF_001889945.1 of Aspergillus brasiliensis CBS 101740. Classification (NCBI taxonomy): domain Eukaryota; kingdom Fungi; phylum Ascomycota; class Eurotiomycetes; order Eurotiales; family Aspergillaceae; genus Aspergillus; species Aspergillus brasiliensis. The sequence continues at coordinate 119,763 of NW_027137461.1, forward strand.
GCATTGGCCAGATAAGGCGACGCTGCAAGGGCAATCACAGCAGATTCGGAGATATCGTTGGCTGTCCATCGGTCAACATGGGCGGAAAAGGTCAAAGCCAGTGGATGACGAATCACTGGTTGGGAGGAGGGCGAAGTCGGACTCCGGAGGGGGTCAGGATACTTAACCTGAACGGGGCGCGCTCCTTCCGCGCTCTGCTGCCTGCTGCCTGCAGCCTGCATTTCTCCCCTTTCAACTAGACACAAGTGATGTTGTTCACTTTCTCTCAGGTCTCAACAGCAGAAGAGTTGAAGTATCTACTTCTGGGAAATGCATTACAAATCCAACCCCAGAGATTGCCTGATGCCACTTACTCCATACGATACGATAGCCCGGCTGATCGTTCCAGGCAACTCCGCCTCTGACCTGTTCTGGGCGGCTTGAGCCGGTCGGCTATGAACTCCACCCCCAACTAGGAATGTCTCGAGAGTCTCATCTGCCGCGCCGTGAGCAGCAGCAGCAGTCGCATTAGAGGCCCTTGCGACCGTGCTATTAGCTACATCCTGGACTTGGACTGCAAGTCTCAGTGGAAGTCTAATGAACTAATTGCCCAGGTCACAGTTAGGATTCCTGCCTTTCGCGCATCGTGATCGAATGGCACAATTGCCTCACTCGCCACATCCTCCCACCGGACATCCGACAGGAATCGAGGGAGATAAGCACAGCTGTGGCCAAGACACGCTACATCCTACGGTTATCAGGGAAGGACAATGAGCTGATGGGTCTCCCATCTACATGCGCTCCATACAGAATCCGCCATCGCGTCGACCACGGCGCGGGGAAGCCCGACGTTGCAACCGTCTGCTGCTGATCGTCTGTCTCATGAGCGGGGGAAATTGCACACAATGAGCCGACCATGCGCCTTTCGAGAACATCAACGGAGTTTGAGTCGTACTCCGTCGGACTACGAATGAGACACGCCAGACTTATCTGCAAGTTTAGCTGCTTAATGATTTATGTTACCTAACATGTTCCGCATATGGTGGTCCTACCGACGGCACGAACGATTTAGTCCTGGGTCCAGCTTGGCGTCAGACAAACGGTGGAATTTTTGCTGCTGCGGCCGTTCAGCATGCGATCGATTTGGGAGACTTGCATACAAGGCAAGGGATAGCGCTTATTGACGGATCACTCGAGGATTGAAGCACTCCGACGATCACCATGAACATGCGAACAGGGGAAGAAAAGGGACGCAGGAATCTAGGAAATTCTTGTGAGGGGAAAGCCACGAGGGAGTGGAAACTTTGGAAGGAATCGGCCTCTCACCGGCAAACTCCGACTTCTTGGCGTCCCAAGATGTCGCCGGGCTCTGCGCGCGATGGGCCAATCACCGAGATTTTTCGCCATCTCGGCTGATGCTTAACGCTGCTTGTCAGTTATTGTCATATCGATGTTGCCTCCGGGCTTTGGGTTGCGCCCGGACTCATCCCTCGGTTATAGTGATTCAGATTCCTCACTTGACCACAAACTGGGCCCTTTCCTGGTGGCCATTGGTCCCAGGGCCAGGAACGGGCCCGCTTCGGCTACCTCTCTATATCTCCCACCACCAGGAGATATAAGGTGTGCGCCGTTTCCCTCGCGAGTATCTCGTGTCTCCCCATCTTTCGAGAGGAAAATCTGCCTTCAAGTCCTCCCGCTCGCCCCTGGGATTTTCCTGCCTGGTCCCTGCAAACATGTCTGGAGATCATGAGGCTGAGATCGCTCAGTAAGTGTCCACTGCTCTTGTTGTGTTTATTTTTTACCCTTCCTGTGGGCTGTTCCATCTCCCGTCGCTCGTGACTCAATGAGTCACTATTCTGTCGCTGCTCACCCAACTGCCGCCCTCCTCCGTCCAGCGCTAATTGATATCTCAGGCCGCAACAACAGGGCCACGGCACCGAAACTATTGTGAACGAAAAGGCGGCATTCACGGAGGCTAGCGAAAAGGCTCTTGCTCCCACCCCTGACGGCGAAGAGCCCAATGCCGAGGAAGTCGCCACTCTTCGCCATGTCGCGGAACATCTGCCCATCTCCGCATGGCTTGTCGCCGTTGTCGAGCTGTGCGAGCGTTTCACCTACTACGGAATGTCTGGCATGTTCCAGAACTACGTTGATCGTCCTCTGGACGGAAGTGAGGGACGCGGTGCCCTAGGCATGGGTCATCAAGGAGCCACTGGTCTCACCACTTTCTTCCAGTTCTGGTGTTATGGTTCGTCCACTAGTCCCTAAGTCCTTGGGACCATCGACTGACATAATACCCAAAGTTACCCCCATCATCGGTGCCATCGTCGCGGATCAGTACCTCGGTAAATACAAGACCATCGTGGTTTTCTGTATCATTTACCTTATCGGTCTGCTCATCTTGGTTTGCACGTCCATCCCGACCGCTCTTAGTCACGGGGCTGGTGTTGGAGGCTTCATCGTGTCTATCTTGATCATTGGTCTGGGAACTGGTGGTATCAAGAGTAACGTTGCTCCTCTGATTGCCGACCAGTACAAGCGCAAGAAGATGGCCATGTCTACCACCAAGAAGGGTGAGCGGGTTGTCATTGATCCTTCCCTTACAATCCAGCGCATTTACATGATCTTCTACGGTTGTATCAACGTGGGATCATTGTCTCTGCTGGCCACTCCTTACATGGAGAAGTACATTGGCTTCTGGTCTGGTTATCTGCTTTGCCTGTGCATGTTCGCTGTCGGTACCATGGTGCTCATCTTCGGCCGCAAGTACTACGTCGTTCGCCCTCCCCAGGGCTCCATTATCACCGACGCCTTCAAGGCTCTGTGGATCATGATTGTCAACCGCAACATGGATGCCCCCAAGCCCAGCTGGCAGGCGGCCAACAACGGTACCAGGACCAATGTGCCCTGGGACGATCACTTCATCGACGAGCTCAAGCGTGCGTTGGTTGCATGCCGTGTGTTCTGTTTCTACCCGATCTACTGGGTTGTTTACGGCCAATTCTCCAGCAACTTCGTCACTCAGGCCGGCCAGATGGAGGGTCATGGCATCCCCAATGACTTGATGCAGAACTTTGATCCCATTTCCATCATTGTCTTCATCCCTGTTCTGGAGACCCTTGTCTACCCCCTGCTGCGTCGCTTGCGCATTCGCTTCCGGCCTATCACCCGTATCTCCTTGGGTTTCGTTGTTGCCTCGTTGGCCATGATGTACGCCGCCATTGTCCAGCACCTCATTTACTCCGCTGGGCCCTGCTACGAGCACCCCGGATGTGCTGCTTCGGAAGTTGATGGGTCCGCTACGGGCAACCACGTGCACATTGCCATTCAGACGCCTGCCTACGTCTTCATTGGTCTGTCTGAAATTTTCGCGTCGGTGTCTGGATTGGAGTATGCCTACACCAAGGCTCCTCCGTCGATGAAGTCCTTCGTGCAGTCCATGTATCTCCTCACCAACGCTTTCGGTTCCGCCCTGGCTGAGGCACTGACCCCGGCTGCCTATGACCCGGCCATCATGTGGATGTTCGTGGGTCTGGCTTGCGCCTCGTTCGTTGCCGGTATCATCTTCTGGTTGGTGTACCACCACCTGAACGACCAGGAAGACCAGTTGAATGCGCTCGACGCAGACGACCCGGATGCTCCTGCCTCCCCCCCTGCTTATGAGGAGAAGAAGGAGCAAGAGCACTAAGAACTCTACTCCCGTTCGATACCCTCTACAATTTTTTCTTTAATGTACATTAATATTTTGACCCGCAGTCCTCGTGCATACACGCTGAACGTGATATATGCGAAGTCGCGCAGGCCCGCGTAAGAGCACCTGCAGAGCAGATGAGAGTGGGAAGGGCGGGTGTACATACGATGTACGGATTATGCATAGTTTATTATTTCCCGTTAGTTAGTATTATCATGATTAGCATAGCAATATAATTTATGGCGTTGCCTGGCTAAGAATTTTGGTTGACCATTACCTCCATGCATGAAGTAGTTTTTACTCATTGTTCACCGGCGGAGCTCGTCCGTCCGTCCGTCAAGCAGACCCTGCAGTGCCCACAGTCCACACACACAAGCCGGTCGACCCGTGCCCGAAATTATTCTCGAACAACCCACACCACACCAAATTAGACTACTCACGAAGTGGACAAGTGGATATTTGCTTATCTACTAGCCTTGCAGACAATTTAATTGCTGTGAATAAAGGGTTTTAGGTAATTGGGAATGGATAGTTACCAGCCTCCAGAAAATTGTGTGCTACTAGTTAGTTGACTAGTTAGTTAAGTCGTCCACAGCAAGCGAGGATCTCTTGCAGTTGGTTAATGACAATGATGAAATTATTATAATATTAACTTGCTGAAAGTGACTAGACTAATTAATCCTATAATGCAAAGAGTAGAACAGAAAATTTTCACTTTTTTTTTTTTTTCATTTTTTATTCTTTATTTGTATTTTTATTTTTTTTTTGCAGTGGTGGTGGTGGTGGTGGTGGTGCGAATGACTCACTAGTAACTAACTAACTATTCCATCCCCACAGACCAGAAACGGAAATCGGATGGAAGGAAAAGTCGGGTTCTATGCCGTATCTATCTACGGAGCAAAGTGCAAGTCAGTCGCTTAGTAGTCTAGTATGGGGAAATCTCGGTTGTCGTCACTGTGCTGCAAACTTTGAAGTGAGTTGCTGCTAGCAGTAGCAGCTATGGACCCTTACTTGACTGATGGATGGATCATGGAAAGGTTTGGTTGCTCAGTTCCATGGGTTCAGGAACTTGTGTTCTGTGGATGGGGAGGCTTCTAGACCATAGGCAGATAGATAGACTTGGTTTGAATTGGGTTCACTGGGTCTGTGGCTACTGGCTCGGGCAGCTGTGGTTGTGGTAATGCGTGGGTAAGGTGATTGATGATGGACTGTGACGTTCATCAATTACTTTGTATGTGGTTGTATTATTGTAGATGCTATTTTCATATGTCTCCAGGCTTTGTAGAATTGTCTGGTCTGGTTAGTTTATATTTGGTAGGACTATTGGCCTATTGGCCTATTAGTTGTAGCTTGGGAGTATTATGCCTCGTAGTACTAGTCTAAGTGATACAGTGTTAATCATTAAGGTTAGAAGAGACATTCGACTTTGTGATTCCATCTAGACCTTGTGATCAATGCCTGCTTCATGTACTTTTATGTAGGACCAGGTGCTATGTAAGAAGATATATATTCCACATCCCTTGCTGCGACATGATAGATTTAAGGTTCGTCGCATGAACCTACCGTTTTAATTCTTCAAGTGATCAAGCATTTGGACCACGCGACACCATGTTAGGGATAAAACGGGAGTGTTCACTGCCTGGTAAACATGTGACCTCGACGAAGAGTGGAAAACCGGCTGCCTGAGGTTTAAAATGTTGGCTCCGACCGACCGACCGACGGACTGGGGCAGTGTCTTGTCCGCCCACTTGAGGCTCAGCTTAAGCTAAACTACTACTCTGATTTGTGGCAGTGGGCACGTTGCCATTTAGACACCGACATTTCCCTTCCTGAGGGCATGATTCGAAGAATGGCTGCATGCACCTGCACCGGGAATGGAGTTCGTTGTTGCTAAATTTACGCTCGCTTGTGGGTTGGACAGACACACGCTGGCCAAGCAAGTTCGCGGCTGTGGAGCTGCGGTGGAATATTCCATGCTGGAAGCCTGGAAGATGGCGCGGAGCTGAGCTGAGCTGATGAGCTGAGTTGCTTACGCCTTGGGTTGGGGTGTTGAGGTACTAAGCAGCTGTTTGTATGAGTATTTCTACTGTCTGGGAATGTTGGAATTAATATGCATGCCAACAAGAAGGAAATGAGGTGAAATTTGAGGGATGGTTCTGCCGTTGCTGGAGATTGTGAAGTGGGGTAGCGGCATCAGGGGAAATTGAGCTAACATATTGTAACTAGTCAAAAGCTTTATTAGATTTGATTCATTGCAAGTCCGATCGCTGGGTTACTTCGTTGTCAGTGTCGGGATGTGTATGGGGTAGATTGGGTGCGTAGTCTTGGAATGATGGAAAAGCTGGGTGGCAGGTGGGGAGACCGTTAAAGCTCAACCCTGCCAGGGTCCAGATCATGGTTTCGACTTTCGAGATCACATTTGATGGAGTGCATACAAGTGACGTGCAGGTTGCCACTCCACGGCTTCAACAACGGCATCTATCTCGTGCTATGGTCAAGGATGTATATTCGTCTTTGGGGACGAAATTGTGAACACACAATTGTTGCGAGTGTTGGATGAGCAGCCCACTGAGTGGATAGCTTAAGACACAGGGTAGATAGTTGCTGAGTAGTCCCTTTGCTATGTCTTGAGATCTTCTTTCTCAAATCTTAGCTTCACAATCAAACTTGGCAATAAAAAGCAAAGATTGTCGCAAGTAAGATTCTTGATTTCTGGTGCAGAGGCTGTCTAATGAGCAAAGTACTGTGGATAGCTTCAGGTGCAGTCCGACGATCAGAAAAAGCACTTTATCTACCTCGATCACTCGTGGTATCAATCCAGGGCCTTCAGCCCAGTATTCCCATTCCACTTTTTCAACCCGACCGAGCTGTTTCAAGAGGATTGTAGACGGTCACTGTTTTGATTATCATCATCGTGGGAAAAAGGGGACTCGAGGATCGCCGGCCGGTCTGTGCTCTAGCTAGACGCCCCCTACTAATAATATCGAGAAAACCCATCAGTGCGAGGTTTCACCCCTGATTGACCAGAGCGACAAGAAAGAAAACAGCTTCACTTTCCTCTTTTTCCCCTTCCCCTTCACCTTCCCACCCCCAGTCGTTCCTTACTTTACCCTTCTTCACCCGGGCGCAATTGGACAGTTACTCCGTCGAGAGTTCAAGTTGAGTGACATTTTTGCCATCTGCGGGCCAGAGCCAGTCAACCGTCGAGCGCTTCCCTTTGGATTTGCAGCCGCCAGTGGCTCAGCCGCCTTGTCTCACCCGTCACTCTTTCGTCCTTCCCCCATTCTTTCTCACCTCATTCCCTCACTGCTTCTTTTTTTTCTGCCTGCTACTCCTCGTATTCGTTTGCTCCTTATCCCCCTCCACCTTTTATCGCTTCACCTTCTCATCTTCTCCGACTTCATTTACCCACCGAACTCTTATTCTCGTCGCTATTGCGGTAGTCGCAATTCATCGCCGTTTCGCGCGTCCTCGTTCACCTGCCGTTCTCGTTTCCCGTACAACCCCGAGCTACGTCCACCTGTCGGAATTACTCGCTGCGACCAGTGACCCACGCTGCATCAACGACCTCAAGTGTCTGAATTGACGGCTGTACGAACCATTTGACTTGAAAGATTCTCAGGACTGCAAGAATTTAAATCACCATGAGTGTATGTCGTGACCTAGAACGCCGTGATCCTGACCCTCTCCGTTACCCCACCCCTTATTATGCACCACTTGCGCATCGTCAACTGCCCTGCTAACTCGCCGATTCCAGTACGGTGGAAACCAGGGTGGCTACGGCCAGTACAACCCTTATGGCCAACAAGATGCCAACCCCTACAGCGACGCCAATGCCATGGAGCAGGGCAACGGTAACTACGGTAAGCGCACCACGTCCAGTGCTCTCTTGTCCCGACCCGACCATTGCCTAACATACGTTCGCACATTTAGAAATGGGCTCTTACAACCAGCCTGCCGACGCGACGACGCTGTTGAACAAGTGCAGAGAGATCAACGATGGTATTGCGGATCTCCGCGCCAAGCGCGAGGGCCAGCTTGCGGCCGCCCAGAACGCTTTGCTCGACTCGAGTACCGGAAAGGAGGACCAGGTCGCTCGCCAGACTTTGGACTACATCGAGGATGAAGTGAACAACGGATTCCGTTACCTCCGCGACCTTCTGAAGAAGGTGAAGCAGACTCCCGGCTCCGGAGACAGCCGTGTGCAGACCCAGATCGACGTCACTAGCCGGAACCTCCGTCGAGAGATCGAACAGTACCAGAGATGCCAGTCCGACTTCCAGAAGCGCCTGAGGGAGCAAGTTCGCAGACGTTATGAGATCGCCAACCCCGAAGCGTCCCCCGAGGAGATTGAGCAGGGTGTCGACAATGTCTTGTTGGGCCAGGAGCAGAGCTTCCAGGTATGCGTCCTTGGAGAGATTTCAGCAAATTCATGCTAATTTTTCTATTAGGTTACTGGTAGCCGGACTAGACAGGCCAACGACGCCAGACAGGCCGCTTTGGAACGATCGGCCGCCATTCGCAAGATTGAGCAGGATATGATGGAGCTTGGCCGCCTGTACCAGGAAGTGGCGGAGCTTGTCCACCAGCAGGAGCCTGCTGTGGAGCAGATCAACCAGGATGCAGAGAATGTTGCGCAGAACGTTTCGAACGCGAACAACCAGATCACGGAAGCCATCGCCAGCGCTCGCCGGGCAAGGAAGTGGAAGTGGTATGCTCTGCTTGTCGTCAGTAAGTGGTCCCAATGCCATTACCCAATTCAGAGACCAGGCCTGACCAGGATCTATAGTTCTCATCATCGCCATTGTTGTCGGTGTCGCCGTCGGTGTCACGGAAGCCAACAAGAAATAGAGCCCGTGAACCTTGTGGCAATATGCTTTACTTGGCTTGACCTGATGACTCGACCTTGCGCTGATATAAATGCTTCGCCATGCCAATGCCCTTCATATCTTCAGATACCCTCCGAGGTATTCAACCTTGTCCTGCTTCTGTTCGCTTTCCGTTTTAAATTTATGCAAGGCTGTAACGAACCTCTTATCGTTTGTGTACCTTGATCTCGTCCCGATGCTCTCTTTCTGTTGTCTACGCTTACGGTAAGCCGAGCCAGTCGAGGATCGTTCGCTTGCTGTGATTCTTCCCGTTGTTATACCACTTTGTCATTTTTTTTTTTGCCTTGTCTTGGTTGGAAAAGCACCCACCTGCTGAATCGTCTCCTATGTCTGCTTTGTTTTGCCCGTCGCTGTCTTGTCTGTATCCACTGATCGGTCGTGTATAGTTTCTGCGTCTTGGGGCGTATGCGACCTGATGAATGACTGTCGCTGCACGTTGGCTAGGATGCGCTTGATGCTATCGCAGTGTATATATTAGAGTCTCTTCGTTGCCCCTACCTTTGGCGCTAGAATATGTAATAATCCGACTACCTTAATAATATTATCTCCTTTCTGTATGTACGACTGTATGAGTCAAACTCGATTGACTGTATAATGCGTGTAATTCATGGGTATCGCAGAGACCAAGTCAAACGAAACAACATCCAACTCCTCCCTGTATCACGTATGTATGCTGTATGCTGTATATTGATATTGCATTAAGCCTTCGCCGCCTTCCTCTCCTCCTCCCGCTGCTCCTCCTCGGGCGTCTTCGTCCGCAACTGCAGCGCATGAATTCCATCCTCGCGACTCATCTCCTCCTTCAACAAACCATAAACCATACGATGGCGTGCAGGCTGGGGTTTCGACTGGAACGAGGGAGAGGTAATTGTCACACTAGACAAACAACAAAATATGAATTAGACCCAAGCTGTATTTCCAAACAAAGTACCATATATACCAAGGGAAGGGATTGACGAACTGGAAATGGGTCTCTCTCGACGTTGATCCGCGCATCGGGGCATGGTGTGCGTGCAGGTGCGAATCGTTGCGGATGATGAGGGTGGAGGGGGTGAGGGCGGTGGTGATCTTTATATATTTCATATGTAGATATTAGTATGAGAATGATAAAGTATGAATTCGTAGTAATAGGGAGTGCAGCGTACCTTCTCCCGGATGAGATCTTCAACGGGGGTTGCGGAGGTGGAGGCCATTCTGGTTGCTGTAAGGGAGAATACGCGGCGGGGGAGGAAGCCGGAGAAGGTGGTGCGGGGGAGCATTGAGGGGGAGGAAAGGAGGTTCAAAGATAAGGGGGAGAATGAGATATGAAGCTGTGCGCAAAGAGGGTCCTGGTCTTGATTCTATTGAGATACGCGGAGGGGATTCTTGATGAGCGATGAGAATCGGAAGACCGCAATTGGCCACGGAGTTGGGCGGGTTACTGCTTTGGGAATGGTGCGGAGAGTCATGAGTTGGGGGTTGTCCGTTGCTTCATCAGCAAACATCCAATGCATTCATTCATTTCAGTCATGAACGAACACCCTGGCAGACCGCAGACGTGTTTTTCTTTCTTCCGGAGAAGATGGGCACCTGCAAATCTGACTGGTCCGATGCATAGCTAGCTATCAGCACCATTCTCAACCTTAAACATGTTGTCCCAAGCACCGATAGCCGGAGCGAAGCAAGTGCCGTTTGCCGAGACCGCAAAGCTCCGATGCTCTTCCTTCCCCAAATGACATCAGTTCCGTCGCGCAATCCGCCTTTATCTTTTGCCTTGGGTATCAATCAATCAATTGATTGACGCCGTTTTACCCTGCGTATTCGAGGTATAAACTCTCGAGTATCCTGACGGGTGCTGGGTCATGTCATACGGTCCTCAAGCATCTCTCCAGTCATGTCCGGACGCACCTTGATGCCGCTCCTCTCCCGGGGCTCAATTGCTTCTCCGTCTCGTCAACATCCGCTCCAGACCCTTCTAGCTTGGAGATCCTGTGGTCCTACTGGTCGTTCCCGGTCGTTAGTGGCACCTATTATCCGTCGATCGATCTCGTCCTCTTTGCCGAATCTACCTCTCTTCCGCGCCCTCCAGGACCATGATCCATCCAATTTAGCGGTTGTTCACAGCGCGTCTGCTCGATCGTTTACATACGGGAATCTGGTTGCGGATGTGCTTCAAGCCAAGGAACGGCTTGTTCAGTCTGCTGGGGGTGGACAAGATGGCTTGTCTGGCGAGAGGGTCGCGTTTTTGGCTGAGAATAGCTACGACTACGTAGGTACTGTGATTCCCGTCCTGCGATTCTCAATGGACTGCCATTCGCTGACGGACTGTACTAGTGACGCTGCTCTCTATCCTTGCTAGCGATGCCATCGCCCTTCCGCTGTCCCCGGCCTTCCCCGTTGGCGAACTGAAGTATATCATGGATAATTCCCAGGCCAAAGTGCTGCTTGCGACGGAGAAGTATGCAGGGAAGGCCCAAGAACTGGTCAAAGCGGGCCTGGATCGGGAACCTGTGCTGGATATCAAGGAGAAGATCAAAGTGGGCGCGAATAACACGAGTTCAGTGTCATTGGAAGACATCAAAGTGGAATCGCGCGGTGGCATGATGCTTTATACATCCGGCACCACCAACAGACCAGTATGATCCCTTCATACCTTCACAGATCTACAGAATTAACCAATCCCCAGAAAGGCGTCCTCATCCCCCAATCCGCTCTAACAGCCCAAGCTGCCTCCCTCCTCCAAGCATGGAACTACACCCCGCAAGACCGACTCCTCCACCTCCTCCCCCTACACCACATCCACGGCACCGTAAACGCCATCGTGACGCCAATCCTCGCCGGCTCCTCCATCGAATTTATGTTCCCCTTCAACACCGATGCCGTCTGGACGCGCCTCGCAGCCCCATTCCTCCCCCAAACCTCAACCTCAACTTCCTCATCCACGCCACCCAGCAAAATCACCTTCCTCACAGCCGTACCCACAATCTACAACCGCCTCCTCTCCTCCTTCCCCAACCTTCCCCCTCCCACCCAAGAAGCAGCCCGAAAGGGCATCTCCCCCCAAAACCTCCGCCTCAACATCTCCGGCTCCGCCGCCCTCCCCACCCCGACAAAACAAGCCTGGCAAGACCTCAGCAACGGCAACGTCCTCCTCGAACGCTACGGCATGACAGAAGTAGGCATGGCCATTAGCTGCGGCCTAGACTTCGCCGACCGTGTCGACGGCAGCGTCGGCTGGCCCTTACCCTCCGTAGAAGCCCGACTGGTCGACACCGAAACGAACGAAGTCATAAAACCAGGCGAAGAGCGCGACCCTGCTACCGGTCGTGAACGCGAGGGCGAGATCCAGCTCCGCGGTCCGACCATCTTCAAAGAATACTGGGCCAACGAGGAAGCCACACAGGAGTCTTTCGTCGCCGACGAAACTAACGACGACAAAGGCCCCTGGTTCAAAACCGGAGACGTAGCTGTCCGTAGAGAAGTCAGCACCGCGGGTACCAGAACGAGTGGTGAGTGGGCTCAAGGCCCTATGTACTTCATCCAGGGCCGTCGGAGCGTCGATATCATCAAGACGGGTGGTGAGAAGGTTAGTGCATTGGAAGTCGAGAGGGAGTTGCTTTCGCTGTAAGTTCACCCTCCCCACCTCCCCTAAATACAAATCAGTTGATTTCTGACGGAAAATATGTATAGTCCCCAAATCGCCGAAGCCGCCGTAGTAGGCCTCCCTTCGGAGCAATGGGGCCAGAAAGTCGCCGCGATCGTCGTCCTCAGACCTGAATATACGAAAACCGGTGGTGGGCGGAACGGCGACAAGCCCTGGGGCGCAATGGATATGCGTCGTGCGCTGAAAGATCGCCTGGCGGGGTATAAGATGCCGCAGGAGATGAAGGTTCTAAAGGGGGTGATTCCTAGGAATGCGATGGGGAAGGGTAAGTTTATTTCCTTTCTCTCTTTTTTTTCTTTTCTTTCTTTTTTCAAGGGGCCGTAGTGGTTTACTTGTTTGGTTACGGTTAACAGCTACTCTTTTGGTCTGGTTTCACTGACTGGTGTTTAGTTAATAAGAAGACGCTTGTTAAGGAGGTTTTTGGGGTTTAGGGGTGTTATTTGTGATTTATGGAGATGGGGGGAAGGGATACATAGTACGGAGTACGTAGGTTTGGATCCGGGGAGAGAGAACAACTGTGTGTATTATCTGAGGATGAACATAAACGGATGCAATTGAATTATTTGACTAGAGAATTTCATTGAGGGAGAGAGAGCGTGTGTATAAACAACCCATGTGTAACAACCTAGTCCAGGGATTTGGTGTGATAAGGAGCGGTATGTTGCATAACGACGAGTCTACTTGATGTGCGTCGTGTTGTTTGATGCCAAAGGACCTTGACCTTACTACCATCCACTAAGGAATACGCCATAGGCAACTCAACCTGAATCCAGCAATTGTAGAAATATGAGAATGTAGATCATCCTCGAGCGAACCTAGAACCAATCATTTATCTTGAATGATGATTGTCTGGCTTACTTCCCTGTAGCTTAGATATGCTTCTATAGGTGACAACCTTCCAATCCTGGTCCATCGGATAGAGAAGAATCGGTGGGTATACTGTAGTGCCGTCCGTACCTGGTAACATCTCGGCCTAGCACGGCATCTTGGTCCGAGCACCAACCGAGTAGGGTAAGTCCCTGCGAAGGCGTTTGCTAATGTTTTGAAGTCATGGCAAACACTATTCTTCATCACCAGTTGCCTTAATTCTTTACCGCTACTTGCTGTTTCTACCCATCCGGGTTAGTCCATGGCCACTCGGAAGACCCGTCGATATCAACGGTGCTGGAATGGGCCGCCCGTTGGCGTATTTGCTGCAGTTGCCCTGCACAAGACAATCTTCTTTCCCCCTCAGTGATTTGTTGTTATAGTGAGCCATGATATAATTGACTAGGGTTGCCAAAGAAAGAGAAACATAATACACAGTCCGTGTTGGTTGACTAGAGATTCAGAGCCTTACTCTCGAGGATGACTATCAAGGCTTCGGTCTGACGAAAATCCCACACAACAGGTCGAATCTGAGATAATCGGAGACTATGGCATGCGTATGTGCGTCATAAAATAGCCCTCCGCGCATGTATCTTATGTCAGTACTATTGGTCTCTGCTCGTAACCATGCAGTCCTGAAGCAAACCTGCGTCGGATGTCTCTGGACAGTATTCCGAGAATATGCGGTGGCGGGTACAGCGGATGCCCGCTACAATCACGACGGAGACAGGCGCAAAGCCCTAGAGTTATTGCAAATCTGATGTTGGAGCAGTTTATAACACAGTTCCTGCACCTTATATGGTCAGCTAGTAGGTTAACTGTATTATGTTGAGATCGGCCGGAAGGACGGGATGGCATGCCTCGTATAATATTGCCGGTCCAAATTTCGCGATACTGATGCACGATTAGGCTTAAAGTCTAAGTCATGGATGAAAGATAACAATATAGCAGTTTTCTCTCACAACAATGTCACTGTCGGTCAGACCATCATGGTTGTCATATTCCCAATCATGTTCAACTTACGAAGTGCTCACCTAGCACAACTGCAAGCCAGATGTCTGTTCGCTCAGCCACCATGTTTCTACTCAGTAGGACTGGAAAATAGCAACATATTCCTCGACAAGTGGGGTTACTCAAAATTGGGATCGTCGACAACCATTTGCTTTTCCCGGTGACACTATTCCAACGACTAGGGTGGTTCCCTGACGCCAATTCGATGTATCCAGACTCTCATTCGAGTCCTATGTCTAACATTTTCTTGGATCAGTGTAGCTTGTTTAGCAGCAAACTTGCAATGGAGGCAAAGCCCTCATGACAGGTACTTGCTGGATGGCTGTCTATCGTGAAACACGAGTTTGATCTGGCTGATTGCGCCGAACCTCAACGAGTCAATGCATTGGACGGACTTTCTTCCCGACTTCAAGATGTGAAAAGTGAAAGCCTCTTAGCGTTGCCCATCAAGAGGATTTCGCAATAGGGGTGCATGCCCCTGTGCAGGAAATGCTACTATATATGAGGTAGCTGGTATATCACTTTATACCACACAACAAGGCGCGATTCTTGACGAGAGTTCAGAATAAACTGCTGGTTTCTCAGAATGTTCACCCTTCTTCTACCCATCTTGTTTGTCTTTTGTGTCTCCGCGAGATCAATTCACCGTATCTACTTTCATCCCCTTAGCAAAATTCCAGGACCCAAACTAGCAGCTGCCACTCACCTGTATGAGTTTTACCACGATGTTATTCGTGGTGGAAAGTTCATCTGGGAAATTGAGAAGATGCATAGAGAATATGGTAATTTGCCAGGACCTCTTTTCACTCCCATGCTGAACTATCTTGAAGGCCCAATTGTGCGAATAAACCCCCGAGAAGTTCATATCGCTGACCCATCCATGTATGACGAGATCTATGCTGGGTGTGGCCGAAAGCGTGAGAAGGATCCGTGCATGGTGTCATCTTATGCATCATCGTATGCGGCGCTGGCAACTGTCGACCACGACCTCCACCGTGCTCGTCGAGGCCCGCTAAATCCCTTCTTTTCAAAAAAGGCTGTAATTGAGCTCTCCGGAGTCGTTCAGCAAAAGGTTTCACTTTTGGCATGGCACCTTGAACGGGTAAATGCCGAACAAGCGGTGCTGGCGTTAAGTACAGCCTTCACTGCACTTACGGGAGACATCATCACACACTATATTTATGGCAAAGACAACGGGTATCTGAGAGACAGAGACCTGGTGAAAAGAAACATAGTCTGGGACATCTTGGCCAAAGGCACTAGTGCCTGCCATTTGTTCCGATTTTTCCCATTTATCCCAACCCTAACGAAAGCTTTGCCAATACGGCTCATGCGCCTTGTTCGTCCTGAATTGTCAAATATTTATGACATGCAAGAACAGATTGCCCGTCAATCAGACGAGGCTCTATCCCGTGAAGGCGCTGCAAAACAAAAGACAATCTACCATGCTCTGAGTGATCCTTCTGTGCCTGCGAGCGAGCGGTCTGTAGCTCGCCTGCGCGATGAGAGTTTCATTGTCCTCCTCGGGGGCACCGAAAGCACGGCAGCGACGTTGACGTTTGCGACATATCATCTTCTGCGAAACAAAGACATGTATATCAAGCTCCGGCAAGAATTGCAGCAAGTCATGCCCAAGCCAACCAGTGAAGCGGACTGGGCACAGCTGGAGCGGCTGCCGTACTTGGTATGTAACTAAGACCCGCGTTAACGTGAGTACCATACACGGAGCACTGACTTGCTATGGCTGGTAGACGGCTGTCGTCAATGAAGCTCTCCGACTTGGGGCAGCGGCTTTGAGACCAGCGCGAGTGGCACCAACAGAGGCGCTATCTTATAACGGATACGAGATCCCGCCTGGCGTAAGCGTGACTGTTCGAAAAGGATGATAGAGAACTGACACCGTTTTTCTATGAAGACCCCGGTCAGCACAATCAGCTATTTTGTTCACCGTAATCCTGCGATCTTCCCTGACCCTGAAAGCTTTAATCCCGAGCGGTGGGTTCAAGCTGCTGAAGGGGGGGACAACCTTACCAAGTACCTAGTCCCTTTCACACGGGGCAGTCGGATTTGTATTGGCATGAAGTGAGTACAGAGCCTTCCACTTCTGATGCATAATGTGAGCTCATTGTAGACAAGCCTGGCCTATGCAGAATTGTATATGACGTTGGCAGCTATTGTGCGTCGCTTTGACCTGGAATTATGCGGGACGCGCCCCGAAGATATGGAATTTACGCGTGAGATGGTAGTACAGCGTCCGGAAAAGGGAGTTTGGACGCTCAAGGTTCGAGTCGTGGGAATCAGTGAGGCGTGACGAGGAAAGTCACATGAGTATAGTTGCACTTGCCCATTTAGGATATTGACAATGGTATTTATTTGCAGGCTATGGTACAATATAAGATAGACACCCAGACGCTTCGTATATTAACCAGAGATGAGAGCATTAAAAAACTTGATGCTATCTTACCGAACTCCAATAACACCCATGGCCAGAGACGAGATATCTAGACTGTACAGATGCATCATTTCCATTCTCCTACCCGTTCAAAGGGCTTAATGACCCGCGTTGCTTCCATGACCACAAGCGAGCGTGCCATATCCACAGCAGTAATCTTGGCTTCCACGATACTGAGAATATCCAGATCAGGCGCGTCAGACATTTCTTCGGGAATCAAGACCTGGCAGCGGACTCCCAGAGATGTGATAACAGCGGCATATCCGTTTCCGTATGGCGTTCCAGCCATGGAGGTGCTGCTATATGGACGCTGAATCAAGCACTCGAATGTCTCGGGTAGTGGGCACTCGGAGAAGTAGAAGGCGCGGAACAAAAGCATACATGCCCAGAATTGCTTCGAGGCTAGGTCACATTCGCGTATGCGATTGCGCTTCCACCGGGACCGGGAGATATATTCATCAACATGTTCACGAGAGAAAGGCAGAGCAGACTCATCTGCTTGGGCGTCCAGGCGGCGACCATGCTCATGTTCGAAACGAAGCGCAGCCTCGATTTGATAGTGAGCAAGGACGTCCGTGTACCGCCGCAGGGGACTGGTTGCTTTGACATAGGCGTCAAGTCCCAGAGGCGTATGGTGAAGGGGACTAGACGAAGAGACCCCCTTCGGGGCTGCCAACTGCAGCCAAGTTTGCCCTCCGTATTCGGACAGATTTTCATTAGTCACCTTGGGGTACTCCGGATGATAGTACGTTCCGTCGTATATAGAGGGAATGTTGCGTTCGGCCAGCCATTTTCCTGAGACCCAACAGGCCAGGTTCATCAGAGTCGAGATTAGGTTGCGCTTCGTCATGTCAGGAACCTCGTGAGGATCAACTTGTTGCTGGGCCAATTCAATGACGGGATCGCCAAGAACATAACGCCCTTCCGTCACCTTCATATTGGAAGGGGCCAAAGGCTCTGTCCCTGCGGCCATTGAAAGAGAGATATCTGGCGACGAAGGCCATTCCATGGCGCCGTTTTTGCGTCGGTGTTCCCGGAACGCCAGCATCAACTGTCTCAGCGTACGGAAGGTAGACTCATCCTTCTCATCCACCTCCTCCTGTAACTCCGCACGCAAATTCCGCTTCGGCAATTCTCCCCCTACTCTCAAGGGTTCCAATGTCTTTCCAGAACTAGGCTCGAAAAGACTGCGTAGCTTGTCGTGTGTTATATAGATGACATTCTTAACCACTCCATTCGTAATGTCGGTATCGAGGACTTCGCCTTGCAGATTCATCTTCGCGCTGAAGGTGAGAGTTGGACGACCTGGGGCCAAACTGAAATGCTTCTGCGTGAGGGAGCTCGGGATCATGGGATATGTACGCTCCGGGGCATACATTGTCTGGAGGCGCGAAGCAGCATACTGCATAACCGTTCCCTCGGGATCAAGGAACGCAGTAGGGTTGGCCACATGTACGCGGATCCAGAATGTATCGTCCATTCCCGGAATGCGCTCAAGAGAGACACCATCATCAATCTCCTGGGCGGTGGCATCATCAACACAGTATACCGGTAGGTCACCCCAGTCAGTACGCACGTCCTGCATCTTATCAGAAAGCTTCTGCGAGTTGAGCTTCTCGCACTCCTGTTGGACTTCCTCCCACGCGGCATCCGAGCTCGGAGAAATGCCGTGACCGGGGAGGGCCAGGCCTTGGTCGAACAGGCGAAGATTCTCCCAGGGGTAGAAGACACCCAGTTCTTGTAGGAACAGAGTTGCCGTCAAGGGATTCAGTTCCACAGCGCCATACATGCCTGTACTACGCATTATATGCGAACCGGCGGAGCGCATGGTGCCAGATGTCATTCGGCGCGGCGGAAGACACCATAGCTGTAAGTACTCGATGATCATACGATCGGTGTCACTAAACTTCTCTGTGACCATTTCACGATAGACCATATGCTTGCCATCCTGGTCCGGAGCGAATCGATGAGCACTTGGGCCGACGCAAGCCATGGTTGTTGGAGCCCGCGCGTTACGGCTACGCTTGATGAGACGCTGAGCCTTCTGAACGAATTGCTGTAAAGGATGGTCCTTCAAGCTGGGAATCCCCTTACCATTGACATTCTGGTAAAGGTGATCTTGATGCTCGTGAGCCCATGTGGTGACCGTCTCCAAAACTTTGGCGATCCGTCTCGGTTTGACTAGGTAATGGTTGGCAAAAAGCGAACTCCGATCGTTCTCGACGAAGAAAGAATTGGTGTGAGCGACGCGATGGACGAGGAACAAGAGCACATCGTTCAGCTGATCTTTCTCGATATCAAGCGTCTTGCAGGTTAACTCCTCCAACGTATATTCACGGTAGTTTTCCTCATCGGCCACGATGTCATGGATACTATCCAATCGGGCTGCATTTGCGCGGTACAGCTCCTGCGCATCTTGATCGAACGTGTACATTTTCTTGAGAAGGTCCGCTCCAACATTTCTCGGAACCCCGCCTTCGATCACAGATTGGAACTCTGTCTTCATCTGGGCGGCAGCGCCAGGGACGTGCGGAAGCAGGGGAGCAACCATTTCTGGGGGCACAAATCCCTTGACGACATAGTCAAGATCCTTGGCAAAAGCAATACGCCATTTCCCTCTGTCCGTATAGAATTGTTGCTGTTTATGGATGGAGCGTATGTAGATGGCAAATGTCAGGATACCGTCGACGCTGTTCTCGCAAAGGGTTAGCGGTCATGATATGCACAGCAGCACAAGGTAGGTTTCTTGCACTTACGCAGTCATCGCTACCAGATCACCCGGCTCCAAGTATTGATGCAGTCCCTCTCCTTCATCCGCCGAGTTCGTGAATTCCAAAGAATCGTCTGCCGCTCGTAGAGCATCGCTTCCGGCATCGCGAGCCTCACGGTTGTCGTTCAGCATATTTCCCACCCAAGGTGCCGACGCGTCCAGGGAGTTCGAGGTTCCTGGACCTCGAACAGGATCCATGTCGTTGGAATGAGACTGCTGCCATTTCCGCAGGTAGGTTCGGATGTCCTTGTGTTCATCAAACTCAAGCTTGAGACGGAGGTTGAGAACCTCGGTCGACGAGTTTAGCAGGTCCTGATCGAGATACTACAGAGAAACTAAAGTTAACCAGCAGAAGTTGACAAGATAAAGCGGGTTCGTACCTTTGAGCCTGCGCTGAAGCATCTTCGTGATACAATTTGCGAGTAGTCTGAGAGATTGCTGCGGCGTAGGATAGGTGGCGCGCGCGAGGCAGCTCCGCAAACAAGTCTCGGCGTGAGCGCATAATTCACACCAGCCGCTCTCTGCAATACTCTCGTCTTTGGGAGTAACAGAGGCATTCTGGACCACCCATCATACATGCCCACAATCTTGAGCTCAATTCCTTGATGGGAGCAAGAGAGGCGTGGAAGCAGCTGCGGCGAATCTCCGCGGCTGTAAAATCTATATACTGCCGGCAGTTGCCACTTACCGCCGGGGCGGTGAGACTACGTACCTGACACTTCTCCGGATTCCGAACTTCCGCCGAACTATGCAATTCTTTGCGAGTTTCTAGTGTCCTTGCGGAAGGTCGAAAGACAATCATACCAATTATCTTTGCAGATTGATGACGACATACTATTATCTGTTTGAAACTATTATCTTAGTTCACCGTAATGATGGTTGGGCTGTCTACCACAACTGAGACTGCAAAGTGCTTGGAAATCTGATGCGTGAGTGTTTCAGTATTGGCTAACGTTATCTGCATCGAGCTTTGCTTTGGCGCGAATTTACGACATATCTCTCTAATACACTGGCTTAAAAACTGACTGCCTTTGGTCGGAAATGGTTACTGGCATATCTTCGTTGAGAAGTCAACATCAACAACATATATCTACCCTCATAGTACGGATGATCAAATATCACCAGAAATAACTAGTCCACCCAGTCTACTCATTATAACTCAGGTCCATGCGAGCTTCAAGCTTTCGTGAAGCAGCATACCACCAACACCCGGATGATGCATCAATTCATTTCTACAGGCAACTACAGACACATGCCTTATGGCCAGAACATACTACATATATCAGCCAGCTCAAAGCATATTCTTGTGAATGAGGCCATCGTGGAAGGGGTCAAAGCGTGGATGCTGGTAGGCTCTGGCTGAGAAACTCACTGTGAACTCATTTCGTCTCACTGAAGGACAACATAAACGCCCCTGTATCATCAACGAGAGTACTCCTTTGATGCATATATAGGATTACAAGCCCTCATGGTCATTAGCTTGCTACATCATACTGATCCCGCTAGATTTGAATGGGGTATTTTATATCAATTCCAGCAAGCTCTTGAAGGAAATACGGGACTTTAAGAAGTACTACCAGGATGACGAAGCAGCCATTGCGTGGACGGCCGAGGTCAACCTGCTAGATATCAGGACCTTGTCATACTTGAAACTACTAGCCATCGAGTGCCAATCCTCTCTCATCTGCGGCCTACGGGATTAGTCTCTGGACGTGACATGAATAGCTCGGTGCAGCTCAACAACGACCTGTCCATTCGATGGGAGACAATATGTGCACATCGAAGCATTGGCAACTATACAATATTTCTACTATGGTAACGCTTCTCCCCAACCAAAACGTTGGCGTGGGGCATCGCAAGGATCTACTATCGACATTGGCACGTCATCACCAAGACAGCGAGTTGTACCCTCAGTATAATTGGACCAGTTCCTTTCGATGCTCGCAGTGACCCATAGCATGAACAAGGCGAGAGGCGCAGTCAATAGTGGTCTGACTACGACCACTGGAATCAGCTAATGCAGGGGTGGCGCAGGATCAGATCAATTGTCCAAGCAACTTGCAAGTGACAACTTGGGATTCTACGTCATGGCCGAGCACTGCTTCTCCTACGATTCACCAAACACGATGACAGGTCCAAGCAAATATCAAGATTACCTTACTCAGCATCCACGGCAGCAATCTCGCTAACAGAGACATACTACCCGAAGCCTAGCAGCTCTATACATGAACGTTGCTACGTACACGCAGACTTACCAAACACCTATAAGCCATAAAACAAGCCCGAAGAGTAATCAGACGCCGACAATACTAAAATGTTGAGTACTTCACCAAGACCGGACAAGTAGCAACAGAGCCCACTACAAGATCATCTAGACGAATATTGCCGCTCGCTCTCAGCCAATACCCAGAACCATAACATCCCGTCTACAATCCTTCCACTGCAGGTACGGGACACATACCCTAACTTAATGCGCTTCTCCACGAAACGCTCTTAATCAGTCGATTCGCATATCCTTAATATAGAAAACGCCACAGACAACTCCCCCGAGAGGCTGGACAGCAACAGTGCGATCTGCATTGCAGGCGCCTCCCATCCCTATACTAGGGTACTGACCCTTTGATAGTAATAGACGGAATGAGGCTGAGCAGCTCCCTCTCCCCGATGCAATTAAACCCCAATAATACCCCCGCGCCAATCATTCACACGCCAGTCGTCTCAGGTTCAATTAAGCTCTCGTGGGTCGTTGGCCAGGAACGTTCCCGCTATGGCATCTCCAAGCGCCGGTGTGGAGTAGAAACAAGGGAAGACCCATCCCCGTGCAGCCCTAGCTTTCTTACCGCGCACCTGTCTGAGCTCATTTCTTTTGGTAGTTAGCTGGTTAGCTGGTTAGCTAGCTAGCTACCAAGTAGGCGCTCGCTTCACCTTCTCTCCAAACAAAGTGCACCTCAAACAAGTCGGGACAAGGCCCTACCGTCCCGTCGGCGCTTCATCACGCAATGAGAGCTCAGCAATCAAGATCCAGATGGATCATCGTCGGTCGGATCTAGAACACGGCACGAGTGTAGCTAAATTTGTCTGGGTCTGGAACTTGACCGTGGACTCTCGCATAGCTCTATAGTCTGAATAGATGCTTGATGGGAGAGGTATTTAAAGAGGTCAGTTCTTGTGCTTCCAGTCTATTCTCTTTGCTTTGTCTACACTCAAGTCAAACAGCGAAATCTTACGGTCTCTCTCAGTCTCTTTTGCCATTGTCTTTATACATTCCTTTTTTGAATTGGGATTGTTCTACTACTACACTCCTTTATATCATTGTTTGAAATCAAGTTATTGTGTTTGCATACGTATTAATCACGGTCATTGTGATTCTCGGTGGTCGTTTGAGTGATACCACATTACAATCTCTTTTTTTCGACTTAATATTCTCTCGCGCGACGTGCCCGGCATCGAGCCGCCTTGCTATAATCTCTAATATTCGTCTATTCGCTTAGCAGCTATCACTGCCATCAAGAAGAATACAAGAAAAGAAAAGAAAATGGCACCCCACGGCCTCCTCGGCGCAACCTTTGTCTGCGCGCGCATCATCCAGCTATGCTCACTCATCGCCATCATTGGACTAACAGCCAATTTCATCGCCGAAATCGTCTCGAACGGCGCCACGCCTCCAGCCATCTTCATCGGGACTATCACAGTGGTATGTCTCCCCCCTTCTCCTACCTACCTACGAAGCATCCACAACTCTAACCAACCTCCCTTCTATGAATCCAGACCAGCATCGCAGTAATATACAGCTTCATCACAGCCATCCTCTTCCTCGACAACATCCTGCCCTTCCTGATATCAGCCATTCTCGACACTCTCCTCCTCATCGCCGTCATCGTGGTGTCAGTTATCATCGGGAAGCCGCTATCCTATCTGCAATGCAACAAGCTAAGCGGTGACGGGTCTGGAAGCGGATCGTCGGCGTATACATTCGCCACGCATCTGAGCAGTTACCTGGAGGACTTGGGCGGCGGCACGGTGAACTATACAGCTTGGATTGGGGCCAGTAAGTCGGTGTGTTTGGAGGCGAAGTCTATCTGGGGGTTGTGTATTGCTATGTGGTGAGTGTGAATGATTATATCCTGCTGAAAATTGGTAAACTGAGCTGATAATTGTGCTGTGCATGGCAGTGTCATGTTCTTCGTCTCGGGCGTTTGCGGACTCGTGCTTTGGAGACAGAAGAAGGCGGCGGGTGTGGAGAAGTTGGATGGTTGATGAGTGCCTGATGCGAGATATGCTGATGTTGAAGATGAAGATGAAGATGACGATAATGCTGATGGTGGTGATGATAATCCAGATCGACTCGACATGCTTTTGTTTCCACACCCCCTACCCTCCCTTAATATGCCCCGTATCCACTCTGTTCATTCATTCCAATCTTTCCTATGTGATTCATCCTCCATTCATGTTATGTTCTTCAAGTCCACCCTAATACTCCAGACTTCTCCCAGCCAGCACCTGTATGTATCTTATATCTACCATAATCAGCCAACCAAAACCCAACAATACAAATCCAGTATGAACCTTACCTACTTACATACCATGTGAACCTGTTAATATTCTCATCCCGAACTAACCGGCGGAATAATCGCAACTTCATCCCCGGCCTTAATCACCGTTCCATCATCACCACCCCCTTCTACATCCACATACTCATCCCCTAGACTCACTCCGCAGCTAGTCAGCACTTTCTCCCTGATACCGGGGTACATGGACTCCAAGGTATCGAAGAGTTGAGACAGCGGTAAGGGGGCGGAGAGTCGTTCAGTTTGTTTGCCGGTGTAGGAGGAGGCAGAGGCGAAGTAGTGGATTTGGAATGTTCCTGTTGCTGTTGTTGTTGTGGACATATTGTTTGAGTTGATTCTTATTGAAAGAGAATATCAAGGGGGAAAAGGTTGATGTATTTCCTTGGTTGGTTGGAGAGTGGGATGGGGAAGGAGGATTGGAGAGGGGAGGGAGAGAGATAGAAAACAAATCCGTGCGGGGTGTGCTGATAAGGATAAGAGGGGCGGCGGGATTGTCCAGTTGGTTGATTGATTTAAACCAACAATAAATACTACGTAGGAAATCAACAACATTAATACCAAAGTATGATGGAGTATCAGTCATATCTATGGAATATCTCGTTCAATTCAAGTCATTATTTACCCTCGACTAATTCCTTGAACGCGGTCACCAGATCCTGCCGGAGATCCTCCCAGTTCTCCAACCCAACACTGATGCGCAGCAACCGGCGATCCACCGTCGCGTCCGACATTGTCCGCCACTCGATCAATGTTTCCACGCCTCCCAGACTGGTGGCATGCTGGAAGAATGCCAACTTGCTCGGGAGCTTTCGCGCAAACTCCTCCGTCTTCATGGTGATCGAGAAAACCGGTCCGAACCCATTAGGCATCTGCTTCAACAACCAGGACTCGTCCTCCTTCTGCAAGCTGGCATGAAACACCTGTTCGAGGGCACGCTGGACCACAGCCTCATCGCTTTCCGGAGCGGGGCCGGGCGCACGCAGCGCATTGTTCAGCCAGGAGACAAGACTGGTTGCATTCTGGCTCTGGCGCTGCACTCGGACTTCCAGAGTCCGCAAGCTGCGAACGCCTAACCAGCTCTCCATATTTCCCATGACACTGCCCAGGAAGATCCGGTCCTCAAACAATTGTTTCGCCCAATCCTCACGCTGTGTGGCAAGGACTCCGCAAAGAACATCACTATGTCCGCCAAAGTACTTCGACCCCGAGTGCATCACCAGATCGGCGCCCCATGCGAAGGGGTCTTGTAGGAAGGGCGGGGCAAATGTGCCATCAACTATGAGGTACGCGCCTCGAGAATGAGCCTTTTGGGCATACGCTTCGATGTTGAAGGCGGTTCCTTCGGGATTGACCGGGGTCTCGAGATGAATCACGTCGCCAGCCTCCAGCTGTTCGGCCGGGCAATCCAGATCTAACTTCTGAAGCCCAGTCAGGCGACTGAACAAGGAAATGACACCATGACATCCGTGGTAGCCGTTTCCAATGGCAATCCGGCGGGGCTTAAGCAGGACTAGCGCCGCGTGCAAGGCCGACAATCCCGAAGAGTAGCTGATGGCTTGTCCATTGAGGAGGGAAGACAAAATAGCTTCAAAGCGAGTGGGGTTGGGAGCGGACAGCCGAGAATAGACGTGAGCTGTGTTTCCATTCGTATCCTATACACCGGGGGGACACGGTTAGCACCGAACTCTCTCGGTCGGGGGAGAGAGAGACATACCCCACTGCGGTCGGCCCAGGGCACTAAATCATCGGGGTTGTCAGAGTACCGGAAAGTAGTGGCCACGTGAATTGGCGGGGCCACATCCGTGACGACATTCAGGGCATCGTCGACATGTAGAGCGCGCGTGGAGGCGCCCATTTCTCGATTAGCGGGAGCCATGGTGAATGATGGAAAGGAAAAGGATAGGAAAAAGAAACATCAGGCCGCGCGGACGCAACCGGGAATGTCGGCCATTCGGAGATTTGCTGTCGTGACTCAGGAAAGAGTGGGGGGAGAGACGCTGCTCCGCACCGAATAGCCGGCACGTGACGTACGGGCCGACCACAGAGTGTGGGTGAGGTGAACATGGTTGGATGGATGGATGAGGGCACAAGAAAGGACATTGGATACTGAACAATCGATGGCGGTCGCGTGTTCGGCTTCCAGATTAACGACGCAGTGAGCTCATCCTCGACGGCTCACGGACTGATCCGGGCACAGCCGCATGGAAATTCGTCCGATCTAAGAAGGCGTATCAGCATCAAAACTAGCGCATACGCAATAGCAAGGATTTTGTTGGACATACCTGCTTCAGAGTCAAAGGCAATCGAAATATCGTCATGCTCCATTGGATACTCCGGAGAGTCCAGCGATACAAAGTCCGATGCCGGGTCATCTTCAGTCTTC
Source organism: Aspergillus brasiliensis CBS 101740 (assembly GCF_001889945.1). Taxonomy (NCBI): domain Eukaryota; kingdom Fungi; phylum Ascomycota; class Eurotiomycetes; order Eurotiales; family Aspergillaceae; genus Aspergillus; species Aspergillus brasiliensis. The sequence goes on from NW_027137461.1 coordinate 146,016, forward strand.
GGCAGAGCAAATTTGGCATCCACTATCCGAACCCCAAACTTGCCAGCTTTGCCGAAGCTCTCCAGGGTGTCTGTGCCTTTGAGAACAAAGTTCATGCACTTGCCATGATGGAAGTCACTGAAGAAGACCACCAACTGCACAATCCTATCGCGCCGGATCACCTGAATCCGAGCCAGGCTGGATTCCCACTTCTTGGTGATCGGAACAACCATCCGGCGTCGTGAAATGGCGAAGGAGGAAGCCACACTATATCCAAAGGTGAGTTATGGAGCCCTCCAGCAACTAAAATCTTCATTCATGCGTACCTGTCAAAAAGCACTTGGTAGCCCGTTACAGCTCGTTGGAACATATGAAGATCTGAGACGCACATCAGCAACTACTTTTCATACCCAATGTAATCTGGAGCGGTGGATGTTACCTTGAACAGATGCAAAGTCAAATCGTCGGATCATAGGTTTAGCCATGGCGACTTTCAGAAATTCAGAAATCTTATCCGGCATCTCTGGAAGTACTAGATTTTCAGCGACGGATACAGTCCAGTCTTTCTGGCCAGGTCGGTACAGACTGAGCCCCGTCCGGTTGTTAACATCAAGCCCCAGTTTGAGTTCACCAGGCCCTATAACTTCGTCAGTGGAGTTTTTCAATAGCAATCCTGGGAACCATACCGAGATTGATCCGATCCGTAACAGACCCCCATTCGGTTGCGATGAAAGCACGTAGATTCTCCGACAGCACCGTTGGACCGTACCCATGCTCAACATGTGTATGCTCCCGGTCAATGATGGAGACTGTACCGGCAGGGAATTGAAGATGTTCCTTCGCTGGCTGCCCAGTGTTACGGTCGGCAGGCTGTTGGACGGTGTATGCACGGATAGGGATCTCGGGTGATTTAACCTCATTGGCCTTAGGCTGGATACCTAGAAGCAAGGAATGCATGCTTGTGCGATCTCCAGATTCATAGAACGTCATCACCATAGATCGGGTTCTCCCTTCCTCCTTGACCTTGAGTAGAAGGGCTGGTGCTCCATCCTCGCCTCGGAGCAGGCCGAAAACAATTGGTGCGCTGGACCCAAGAGTATGACGCACACTGCTAAGTGTCTTAACCTTTGGGCTTGTGAGGACTGCTAGGCGGAACCCTTGATGCACAATTCTACTGCCAGTACCCTCAGTCAGAGTCACGGTCTTTTCGAATAATCGAAGCCGACACCGCTCAATAGGATCAGCTGGGAAGGCTTTGGGCGTTCCAGGGTCCATATACTGGAATGACTTTAGAGTGTTTTCGAAAATCATCGTTTCACCCGACTCAGCCTGCAGGCTTGCTTCCGTCTTGCGGGTGTACTGGACAATGTTCCAGATGTTCTTGAAATCATCCTCCTGAAACGCGACCTCCAATTCAAACCCACGTGGCAGCTTCACCCTGATCGAGTGTGACCGGACGAGCCAGTCGACGCTCTCCCATGTCGGGCCCTTTTTCCTGTCCGATTGGATCATGACGTTGACAAGTTCATTCTGGCTGGTGATCGCGGCGAAGACATACCAGTCGGCACGATCACGTATTATAGACAATGCGCACGGCATGGACAGTTTCGGCATGTCATCTTCATTCGAGCTGACGAGAACATTGACAAACATGGTCCCAAAGCTAAAGTAGCGGCTGGTATCACTGAGTGGCATGGTTTGAACAAAGGTAGGCCCCTTCCCTGATGTGTCCGCCAGCAGTGAGCTCGATGCTGTACCTGAGAGGACTGCAGCCACGTCCAGAGCGAAGGATGGGTATCGCATCCAAACACTAGTGTCAACGGGTATGGCTGAATCGCCTTGAGATGAGATAGCCACGAGGATGTTGTTTCGTTTGATAGACATGGCTAATGAGCGAGAATGGTTCATAATGGCCTGGTGTAGGCTAAGGAGGTCGGCCAATTGTGCGTTCCCAGTTGTGTTGGCTACTGCAATCACAGCATCAATACTCCTTGCCCCGTAGCGGGTCACCTCATCATGTTGTGGGACAATGTTCTCATTAATCCACAGAGCTTTAGCAAGATCCACAATGGCTTGCTTCGCGCTGTCCGTCGAACTAAGAAGGGGTGATCGCGTGCCAGAGCTGGAGGGGCGTGACCGTGCATAAACTTCGAGCCGTTTCTTCCCCCGCAGAAACCACCACACTGCAGCTCTCACCCATTCGGAAAGAGAGATATCCTCTATGGGCCTGGCATCTTCTGCAGAGGCTTGAATCAAGCTTCTAAACTGCGCCATGTACGCTTTCAGATCAGTGAAAGCCGTATCACCCAGTTGATTAGCAACGGACCGCAATGAAAACTTTGGAGGTTGGGGATTCCGCGAAGTATCGCGGTTATCCCTATTAGCTGGAGGAGGCGTAGGGGCGTCGGGTTGTTCCACAATCTTGGGTATGATCTGCCGTTTTGGCGGAGAAAGGCTTTGGGCACTTCCGCCAGGAGAGAGTATAGAAGGAAGGACCGGGGTTTCAGGACTGCGATCGACTGGACTGCGATCAAGGTGAGGAGGGATTTGGGGTTCTCGAAACGGATTCTCTGGCGGGCTGGGTTCTGTCTCGGAAAGGGGAGGCGTCTCATAGGTCGAACTGGGACTGTCAGGAACAACCTCCGCCGGGCTTTGCACACCTGCTTCATCTGCAGGAGAGGGTGGATCTGGCAGTCGGTGCTGCAAAGCACGTCCCTCCTCAGCTTGCATCTTGTCTCGTATACGTTGGGCAAATGAATGGGACTCGGGCGAAGCACGAAACGATAAGCGGGACCCTCTTTCTCCCAGGTTCAATGTCATGAGGAAATCAGCATCCTGAGGGTTCTGTAGCAAGAGCGGCTTCCAGTCCTCTAAACGTGTACCCTTCTGCGCATCTCTCTGCTGCGGCGCGGGGCCATTCAAATCACCAAACGAAGTGTCCAGGCGAAGTTGAGGAAGTTTTGGCTGGCGGTCACCAAACTCATCCACCACCATACTGGGACCACTGCTCTTCTGGTTATTGCGACATAAAGAGATCTCAATTGTCGGCCTGTCAGTCTCATCACCCCCTTCTCCGATCAGTTCGGGAGTCTGGGCACTGAACTTGACCGTCAACCCCCTCCGGCGACTCTTGAAGGGTGGCTTGGTGAAGTCCACGGGTGGGGGAGCATCATGAAGAACAGGAGTCAACGAAGGGGCATTCAGGACATCGTGGGCAGACGGCCATTTGTGGCTGGCGTCCAGTCGCGGAGGCGTAGATTGGCTTGCTCCGTAGGATACAGACTTCGAGCGAGTAGGTGCGAGGAAAGCCTCGATCTGCTGGTCTGTAGAGCCCTTGGTCCGTTTGTCCTTTGAGAACAATTTCTCTCTCCAATGCGGCTTTTTGGCCGGCGCTGGCTTCTGTTCGCTCGCGATGAAGGCAAAGGGATCTTCAGTAGATGTAGACATATCGGTGGATTTAGAGTAGGTACGTTTCCGAGATACGATGCGTCCTGCTATTGAGCATCGCAGGAATCTTGGGATGGGGTTGGTCGAAGTATATGCGGTTCCTGTCTGTCCGTATTCCCCGCCTAATCTCGCAGGTGCTCGTGCGCAGGTGGATCGACAAAGGCAGACCTAATGTTGATAGTTCCGTAAGTGTAAATGCGTAGCGTGATTGAATACACCTTATCGTGAGTGACTAGGTAATGGTAGTCGGCAAGGCAAGACTGAAGCTCGAATACCGCAGTAGGAAGGGAGGAAGTCGCGGCTGGTGGGACAAGTGACCTCGCTCGGGTTTCTTAGTGTTCGCACACAACGCTCGATATGCGAAAGAGACGCGCGGCGCGAGAAGGAACAAGCCAGTGGATAACAAACACTAGCAGTGGGTGTGTGCAGAGCAATTACCCAAATAACGGGGCTGGTTGTATGACACTGCTGGCAGGACCGGCGCGATTGCCTGCGTTGTCTAGTGGGACTCGGAGAGAAGCGATCTACCAAGACCAATTAAATGACCATTCAGAAACGGCGCTGCAACAAAGGGGGGAGCTATCTGAGCATGGAAGCGTCAGGGGTTAGATAGAGGGGCATAAGGCAGTAGCCAAACTAACCAATGAACGCAACTGTAGCGTGGTGTATCTGTAAACGCCAGCGCGAGTGGGTTCGGCGCTTCCCAATTTCGCACGGTAATGGGTGATAGTAAGGAACTATAGCTCAGCCCGCCCAGTGTTTGTGTGTGTACTCCGCAGAAGGAACGGGGAGATTGTAGCAAGGGAGAGACGGGTTAGGGACCAAAGCTGTTCCAGCAGCTGTTTGCGAGATACGGAGAGGAGAGTAAGGTTCCAGCCACGGACAGAGCAGTCAGAGGAAGAGGGAAGGAAAGGGGGAGGGAAGAGAGAAGGAAGAAAAAGAAGAAGAAGAAGAAGATCACAAACAATCAGGAACATGTGGACGAGTGATGGTACGACCCCGTGCTATTAAACCTCTCTCCGACCGAGGGACGGGTACCTCAGGCAGGCTAGGGAGAGGAGGATCTCCGCAGTTGTTGTTACTTGTTCCACTGGTTGCGATTCTTCAATCCACCTCACCCATCCTTGGGCTACCATCAGGAATCCCGGCCAACGTGGTCGGTACCCGCCCTTTGGGGGTTGTATGGGTTCCAGAGTTCTAGACTGTCAAATAAACGTTGTCAATGGATGCTTGATTCTTCTTTTTCTTTTTTCTTTTTCTCTATTTTTCCACACTTTCTCTCTGTCTTACTCTTGGTGCTTACGAATGCCACATTGATGGGGGCGAATGGTTACTACTACGTACTACTATACTAGTCCTCATTCCTTCCCAAGGAGTCAATAAATCAGCCAGCCAGTAGTACTGTATTTGAGACGAGCAGCGAACCATTGACTGGTCGATCACGTGGGGGGGGGGGGGGGGGGGGGACAAGGAATCGGGGCATAAAGCAGGAAGGAAGGAATGGCAGGTCAACAGCTATCTACTAACTAATCGTTATAACTGCAGGGGCCACAACTGGGTCCTCAATAATATTTGGGAAATACTGGCAACATTCTTGGTGCACCGCCTCTCCGGTCGGCTATTTTCCTGTTACAGCCATCCGGTTAAGAGAATGCTCGATCCCAGCCGAGGACTGTTTTTAGTATCTACTGCCCAGAAAGATACTCCATCCACAAGACATTGGCGGTAAAACCATCCATCATACTGCTATTATTATCCAAACACAGCAGGTTTGAAACTGACGTGGACTTGGAGATGAATCAAAGCGAATAGAAACACTTACCCCCTGTTATCAGAGAAAACGATCAATCTGGTGTGGCATGCGTGATTGGAGCCCACTCCCCCAGTGCGTTCCGTTGGCTGGCCCCGACCCTCAGCTTGAAACGCCACTAGTCCCCCTCGGGATTGGCCCCGCGCGCCCCTAGTCCGCTTTGGGTGAGGCTGCTGATTGCTCGGTGGGCCGCTGACGAGCCCCCGGCGAACCTTGCACGGTTGGCCCGCTTGGGGGAGGTTTTGGGTAAAGCCGGACAAGAGTAATAAAGTAGTAGGTAGATAGGTAGATGCCTCCCGCTGCTAGGGGGGTGGTGGTGAGAAGAAAGGCATCACCGCGGCCTCTGCTAGGAGATTGATCCCATACTATTCCGTACTGTACTGGCAGTTATTTTCCGACATCTCAGTTGATATTCTCAACCTTGCAGCCGGCGGTGGCAAAATTGAAACTTAGCTAGCGGTTTCGAGCAGTGTCGTTCATCAATCACACACAAGACGGACCTTTTCTCTTTTCACTACCTATCTACAATCTACTTACCCTACATGGATGGCAACTGGACTTCTTACCTGCATGTAGATAACAGGGGGCGGGAGCCCAACAAGTATACGATCAGCTAATCGGACATGCAGGACTGCCAGCCAAGATATTCAAATGCCACAGATGTACTCCGTAATCATTATTTGTTCGGTATGAAATTCGGGCCAGCATGTATTTCATAGTCATATATTGATGGTCGCCATATATATATATGGTACCAGCAAGATAATAACTACTACTAGTAACCCCCTTTGAAGCTACACAGAGGTATTGACAGAGCCACGGATATGATATTATTACTACTGCCTAGAGGACTGGAGATTGAGGACCCTCACCTAAGGGGGGCATTTAATGATCTCATTTCCCGTCAATCATTTCCCGTCTTCGCTACGGAGCACCGTCACGCTATCCCCAGTCCCTGAGAGTCCCTCGGTCGATCAAAGCAAAGCCAATTATTTGAGCAATCCTTTGCCGCTCACGCACATCAACGAATGAGCTTCATTGTAGGGACTGATGTTCAGGGCGAGCGGCAACGACCCAGCCGTCGCAGACTATCTATGGGTCAACACCATCATCCACTAGTCAACTAATGAACCTATATACTTGGAACAACATCCCACAACGATGAAAGCTTGACAGCACTATTTTCCGCGCCCCCATCGACTTCTTGGCGCAGGAAGCTCGCTTCTGTTTAGGTACTCCGCACTTATATTCTACTACGTACTACTAAGCGATTAACCAGATATCACAACATAATAAATAGTATCCACGCAATAATATGTACGCGAAGCTAGTACTAGACTAGTGCATAGTAGGATAAAACGTTCAGACATGAACGGTATCTACATTTGCCGGAGTGGCATCATATCTTGGACAGTTATCAATCATCTCACGTCTCCACTATAAAAGTATCTCTGATGCATCGAAAATTGTCTCCGAACATTACGACATGAATAATCTAAACGACTATAGCGAACTAAACTTAAATGAACCTGCAAAGTGTCATCTTGTTTCCCCCCTCCATCATCCTTGTCCTATAACATGGCGCGTCCACCCTTGAATGTTACTACTCACTAGACAACCGAAACATATTAAGGCGAGGTTACAAGGATTGCCCAAGCGCCTTGGTGTAGATTGTAGTCACTCAGATCAAGTACGTAGTTGTGCTGGGCTGGGGGCCCAAGCCTCGGCTTTCCGTTTTCATCGATGCCGGCCAACACCTCGCATGCATGTATGTAGCCGTGCATGGCGACCGGTTGTACAACCTCACGGGCTGCCAGGGAACTGATTACTTATCTACTAAGTTACCTATTTAGTTCATACTAGTAAAGATTTGTGAGATCCATCGTCCTTATCGGCCAATCACCGCCCGGAGAACGTGACCCTTTGTACTATTCTGTTAGAAAATAAGGTAGCAGGCTAAAATCATCCAATGCAACCTTACTAGACACTACTACTGTAGCACACAGTCGCTGTTATAGACAGGGAAGCACAGGGAAGCTGGATCCGAGTACTTACTATACTTAGTTGGTGCACCTTTGGGATTGGTCAGGAACTTTTCTACGATTCCGGAGCCTCAGTGCTCACGCCCATCGGAGCTCAAATGGCCAATTCTTCACGCTTTTACTTTGTTGATAAGTATAACTACGTTTTTTCTTTTTTCATATCCATGTCCCTTAATTCTTCCAGAGATATGGATTTTTGAAGGGGTTGAAAATATAGATTGTCCGGAGTGGGATGTCTGCTCTCCCCACATACCAACGAGTCCTCCCCTTTTTGCGACCCTTCCCTCTGAGAAGCATGGTCATGGTGACGCGCTTCGCCTTCACGTGCTTCGCGCAACACTTGCTTTCAACTAATTGCATAGTGGTTTATCTAGGATTGCTAACTTCTGATTCAGCTTCATACGGGATTCTTGCTGACGCTGTCTCAGATGGCAGTACTCGTGCTAAGCTTTGGCGCAACGTGTCGAGTGTTCACTACAGGGGGCAATCTACCGGGGTTAGGCAACTACATTTTATTTTTCTATTTTTCTTATGGCCTTTTTCCGCCCCTTATTAGCTACAGATGAAAGGTCACTGGACCTTTGAAGAAGAAATAAACGAGCAGATCTATAACAGAGCAGAACGATATCACTCTGTATCGCTAGCCATTAAATCCTTCGGTGGCACAGCCTCCGAAAGATGCAAGGACCGGTCACGGGGATCAACCATCGATAGCTTACCCAACGATTTGAGATCCATAGCCACCCGGACGTCGAAATCGATCTCACAGAGCTGGGAGAGAACTTCATGGTGAATCTCTTCTGATTATGCCGACTAATAATGGCAGCTTTTCTGGGCTCTTGCTCTAGCTTTAACATGCTAGTGAAGCTATCCTTTTCCGGATGGTAGTTGTTTCTCCCATGCTATAACTATACTACTACTTATTAGTTACCGGCTGAAGTGATACTTGCCAATTAGGCAGTACTCAGCTAACTATGATCCTTTACTACTGATTCACCTAGATGAATAGCTAGTGCAATCAGCAGTGGCGACACTGTGCACTAGACTGGGACATGGCTGAATCCCGACGCCCGGATCCCCACCTGTCATTATGTATATCGGTTGTATAGGGCTACATTGTTCGACTGTCTCGGCTTCTCAGAATCTTGGCTCATTGGCAGCCCACCTTGTAGAAAGGTCTAGAAACTGAAGTCTCAGTGAGACCCAAGGGAACTGGAATCCCAGAATTTGTGCACACGAACCCAGTAAAGGAATCATTTATTTGTTGTGATGAAATAGTACTGAAGATCGGATTCCCCATTATGTGCAGTATGGGAGGGGGAAAGCAACCTAAGGGTTGTATTGGCATTGGATCGGTAGTGACAAGTAAGGGAGCTTAGACTTTTCCGGCCTTCTTCCCAGGCTTTCACAATGGGTGAGGTGAGTGAGTGGTATGTTACACAGTCAGGGAAGAGCCGACACCGTTTCCCCAGCTCTGTTTCCGGATTTGACCTTTTGCGCGCCCGTCATATTCTATTGCCGAATCAACTTGGTCCTTCATGGGGCTGCTGCCATCTCATCAGTCATCATCCCTATGGAGTAGTACCTAACTTGATCAGTAGTAGCTAGGGTGATCTCAGGCCACGGTGTGCGGCGAATCAAGGAAGCGCAAGATAGACGGTATTAGCAAATATAAATGAACGATACATAATAATAGCTGTCAAGTAATTCGTTGACTATGATACTTGGAGTAATTTTAGTGACTGGGGGGTGAGACAACTACCTTCAGCATGTGCCTTTTTTGGGTTAGCAGGTAGTAGATACTCCGTAGGAGCTACAACTGTACAAGACTAGTTACTAACCAAATAACTAACTACTCCATAGTTAGCAGTTAGACTTAGATCATTAGATCATACTCACTAAGAAGGAGACGTACTACTACACCGGCCGGGCAGATCAGGTTTCTGTGTGCGGATACTTGGGTGGGTTGCCTTTGGCTGAGTTTGGGGACTTTGGTTCCTCAGGTTTAGCGTTGCCAAGTTTAGAAGCCACCATCCACAGTCACTGCCACCCACCACCACTAAACTACCGCCCCAAACTGAATCCGTCGCTCCCCGGCTGCAAGAGAGCAAAGAGAACAAACATGGCGGCGCAGTCAGTCAGTCAGCCAGCAAGCAAGCAAAGCCCACCCCCCCGTTGATGGTGGATGCATCGGATCGATGGGCCTTTTCGCTCAGCCCGAGCTGGGGGGCCTCGCATACCATTCATGCCAACTTTTTTTTTTTCTTTTTTCTTTTCTTTTACAATTTCATTTTTTTCTTTTTGACCCTTTTTCCCTTCTTCCCCTTTGCCTTATCGCAGATTCTCACAAGTGTGGTGCTTTCTTTTTTCTTGCACAAAGTCTAAAACCGCCCATCGTATCGGGCTTCCCACTCGTTCTCTCAACACTAACTAACCAACTGCTGCTTGCTGCTGACTTCCCGTGTTTACTGCCTCACCTTCCGACCTGGGTATTCCCCTCCCCGCCAACCCCCGAAGTGATGGTGCGCATCCCCTACATCACCAACCTGGGGGAGATCGAGGAGTAATCCACTCCTGTTCTCGGATAGCCCATCATCCACAAGCCACCCTGCCATTTCCTCCCATCCAGCTTCCCCTTCCCTCGCCGTCTCGCCCGTGTGTTTTTCTATCCTACCTGCCGTCCGTTCATTCGTTGAAGCTCGACCGGGAAACCGTCACTCGCTAGACTTGGAGCCTGATCAGGTACCTGAGGTCCTGGAATTGCTGGCATTCTCCGATACCGCCTGGACAACGTGGATTGAATCATTTACGGGGGGACTGACCTCCCCGAGGAGGTCATCCCGTTCGCTATCGATGGCCGAAATGTCTGTCCGTTGCGACGCGAGATGGCACCATGATGCGGCATCCGCTGCTGTCCCCAGAAGACAGGGGATCCAAAGTTTCGGGGTCGTGCAGGAGCAGCAAACGACGCGGCGATGGCGATGGCGCAGAGATCGATCGTGGGTCAGTGGTATTGGCTTGATGTTGGTTGTGCTGTTGATATCTTGGATACCTCCTGCCTCCGCGGTATTGCTGGACTTCGAGAACTGTCTGGATGCCGCTGTAATTCAATCGAACCCACGACAGCTGCAGTTCGTTCCATTGGACGTGTCCGTTGTCTTCAAACAGCATGACGACCTGCATCCTCTGAACATATCGGTGTATGGCAACGTCTCAGGAACCGCGAACGGGGAGTCTTACCCATCGCCGGATGACCCGCAGTGGTCGAACCCGAATGACACTGTCGGAAAGATCGTGGATTTAAATACTGCCAATAATGTATACTCGACACTTTTTTCTTCAATCGACGTTCTGAGCTTTTCGCCTTACCATGAACGCTCAAGATTCTGCGACTCGGTCTTCCAGGGGTCTTGTCCCCTGGGCCCTGTTTTCTACGTCAACTCGTAAGGGCACTCCCTGTTTTCCTCGGCGCTGTTTTCCTCTGGTCTTGCGCACTGGCTAACATAATATTCTCGGCATATAGGTCGGACTTGTCCGCTTTGCGCGCCTTTTCGATTGAACACGATATGCTTTCTTCATACTACTTCTCGACCTTGTCGTCCAGGTTCGTGATCAGATCTGGCGACGCTGCTGATACGGAGCTCGGTTGTGTATCTATCGCAGTCACCCCCGATCTCGGGTCGTCTTTGAGAAGCACCTTGTCTTACATCCCCCTGGTTATTCTTGTCCTGGTCGGAATTGCCACGGTAACGGCTGCGATATATAGCCCATGGGGTACCACAGATCCCTTCCACTGGACTAGTAATTATGGTCGTGACGAAGATGTGCTCCGACTAGTGACGCCCGGGTTTGGAGACTGCCTACAGTATATCCAATTTGCAGTGTTGACCGGCTCTCTATCCCTGAACTACCCTGGTTTCTATCAGCCCGTTATCAGCCAGGTTGCGTGGTCTGTGCTAATGTTCAATCAGAGTTTCCTGGACCCCGGGAACGAGCAAAATCCCGTCAAGGATGGTGTCTATGCCGTTAATGCTACCTACGGATTGGATAGGTTGGATCAATATGTCGGCATGCCTACAGCGCGTGACATCTGGCCGGGGATGATGGTTTGGCTACTGGTTATCTTGGTCGCCGTCACACTATTGATTCAGGTGGTTTTCGGCTTGCGTTCAATCACTCGCAAGATCGCCAATAACCCGGAGGAGGACCTTCGATCCAAGAACATGCCTTTTACCGTTGGGAATATTGTCCGGGTCGTGTTCAATTATCTACTGCTCCCGGTTATATCGATATCCTTTTTCCAATTGGTCATTGCCAGCGAATCCCCAGCATACTCTGTCGCACTAGCAGTGGTGGTCATCTTGATACTCGCCGCCTTCTCCCTGTGGACAGTGCGGCTCATTGCAACCACTCGTCCCAAGTCTTACCTTTTCGACGATCTTTCAACCGTCCTGCTCTATGGCCCCCTTTACAACACATTCTGTGACGATGCAGCGGCATTTGCTTTGGTGCCAATATTCTTGACGTTCGTTCGTGGTATTGCAATTGGAGCGCTACAGCCCTCCGGCATTGCCCAGATCGTGCTGCTGGCCATCTGCGAGGTGGTGTTCATTTTGACCCTGATTGCCTTCAAACCATTTCCGTCGCCAACCTCGATGAATCTCTACCATGCATGCTTCTCCATCGTTCGATTCCTCACGATCCTGCTCAGCGTCGTTTTCGTTCCTTCCTTGCGCATCTCACAGGCCGCTCGAGGTTGGATCGGGTATATTATTCTGTTCCTTCATGCGCTTGTGATGGTCTTCGGTTTCTTTCTGAACGCTTTGCAAACCCTTATCGAAGTCATTGCACGACTTGCAGGTGCGGGAGGCTACGAAGGAGGCATCACTCGGGGTGGCCTTGTCAAGGTTTTCGGTATGCGCCAACTGTCACGGCGTGTGCCCAGACAAAGCGTCGCCACTCGTCAAAGCATGGGATCTGAAGCTGCTATGCTAGCGCACACCGATGACAGACTGTCATCCCAGTTCGACGGGTCGAGACCTCGCAGTCTATCAGGAAGCTCAGCCATGCTTTTGAACCGTGCCGGTGCAAGTGAAGGGCGGGCTAGCGCGATTTTCGACTCAGGAAGTGCGCACGGTGGAAACCATAGTCGGGCAAACAGTAGCGGTTTCTTTACGCCCTCAACCCCGGGTGGCTTTGCTGCCGGGTATCATACCCCAGGAAGTAACTCGCCAAAGAGCGGTCCCGTTTTTGCGGTGCATCCGCATGACCCTTACTATCGACCACCGCGGCCTCGCAAGAAGGTCGTGGATATGGGAGCCGCCGGAGAGAAGGGTAGAGCATCCCGGCACACGCACAGGTCCTTGAGTTATGGAGAGATCGATGATGACATCATTGAAGGGCCGTCGGTCTCTGGAAGGGGCACGCCTACCCCCGCGTATATTCCGGCACCAAAAGATGACCTTGACCTCGATGATCCCCGGCAGTCACGTAAGGACTACGCGGTTCGTGAAGTCGACTTCTACTACCGAGTACGGGGGCCTCCCTTATCCCAGTCGGGTACTCGCAAGTTGAAGACTGGTCCAGCTGACCCCACTGGTCCGGTCTCTTCTGCCACTGGCTTCTTCCGTAGTTTGTTCCGCGGAAAAACCAAGGAGAAGGGGAAGGGCTTCGAGGTCGTACGCAGCAGCAGAGCACCCCCGCCTGGACTCTTCCCTGAAAGTGAAGAGTTCCATGACCAACATGAACCCTATCGAGATGAACCTGACGAGCAGGCTGCCACGGAGCAGAACCGCGAGGCCTCGGAGGCCAGTGCTCAATACCGTGATTCGGATGGTGAAGGAAACGAGCGGTCTACGGAGACGCAGACTGTTCTGCCCAAGGTCGAAACGGGCGGCGACATTGAGCTTCCGAGTCGTGTGGGTTCTCAGCATAGCTCCCAGTCGCCATCTCAATCGGGTGCCCGACGCCAGGGCTCTATAAACTCTCTGGCTCCGGAAGAGCTGGATTTGTCGCAGAACCCTCTCTCCGTGGTGACGGATACAGCCGCCCTGCAATCAATGGAACCCGGTCAGAGAGGGGAACCATCTGTTCCTAATCCTGGTCAACTCCATCCCTCAGCTTCAGTCACGAGTCGGTTACCGTTTAGTGCTACTAGCTCGACCTCCCGAGATCGCAATTTTTCCATTGCCTCCACGACTGCATCCACAACTTCAAGTCGTCGAGTACACGATGGAAGTACTCGTGTTGAGCGTCCATCCAGTATGGGTTACGTTGCGCAGTACCGCACTCAGGACAATATCCACGAAGCCAGTCCGGATGAACCATCATTTGCGGGCAGCGCCGCCGAACTGGTGGATGAAGCGCATCACCACGACGAGGCACACTGAAGGCAGCTTTGTCAATCGGAAGCATGAGCGAAGCTAGTTTTCAAATGGCATTGCTGTGGGGAGGACAAATTTCTTTTCCCAACTGTCTCGTCAACAAAAGGATTATGTGCAAGGAGTTTGTGATATATGGGTTTGGATTTCCGGATTCTGCAGCATTCTGCTGGCCAGCGTGTGTCTTTGTTCCTTTCTTTTTCACTCCTCGTTTTCATTCTTGTATCCATCTTTGTCTTATATCTACCTCCTCTGTCTAAATTCCCTCTGCTCTTGCATCGTGGTCCCCGTTACCGCAGCCACGGTCTCGATGATCCCCTTCAGCTCCTGTAGCCCAGCCAGTCAGGCAAGGGTACGGCCTTCTTTTTTTTGTGTTCTGCAATCCCAGCGTCGCATCTTGTATAGGTTGGCGGTTTCTTTTCGTGTATGGACTGTTAGGCAATAATTTCATTTAACTATAGTGGACGGAGATTGGCGGCCAGGCGTTTACGAGAGTGCTAATAATGCTACAATAAGCGATTATGCTAGTGAAAGAGTTACACCTATACCCAGTAAACACAGCGATTGTAGCTCAATGACATAAAACCGAGTACGAAGCACGAGGATAAGGGTAAGACAGGTGAATTATTAACGGCAGCATAATCCGAGCACTAGCCCATTTCTGAAGAAAGAAGATTTCCTGGTGGCCTGACTGTCAGAGCTGGCAGATCCACCAGATCAGTCGTCCGTATGCAGAGTGTCCCTAGATTCTCCGGCACTTAACCAGTAACACAAATAGTAGCTTTCCCAGGTGGTATTGGCTGGCCTGATCGTTCTCGAACCGGGATCATCGGGTGCGAGCCTCGTGGGTTGACGATAAGAGAGGCACACAGACACACAGACACACACAGAGAGAGACAAAGGCAGAAGAAGCTCATCTTTCGGACCGCCATTTTGCCCCGCGGCCAATCCTCGGCTTGTTGAACGTCAGCCAGCGCCAAAGCGCCTGATCATCACGCCCTCACACCCTCTTGCGGCTGGAAGTATCTTGCTCCTTTTGCAACCGCGTTGGTCATCCCTTTCCTGATCAAAGTGCTTGTCAGCAGGGAGGCACTGGTGCTGGTGTTCTTCAGGGCGCGCGTGCTTCTCCTCCAGATCCAGCCCGAGTCACGAGACCCCCCTCCTGGCCGAAGATTTGCCTTCGACGCCCAAAAGTCCGAACGAACGATTGACTCCCTTTTCCTTTTTTTTTCTTTCCAAACCTTTTGTGTCCACTATCTATCTGCTTTTTGCTTTTTCCAATTCTTCCCCCTTCGTCTTCTTCTCAGAAAGACTGCACTCCAGCATCAGTCTTCCCCCGTCATATACAGCCTTCTACACGCTATCCGGAAACGCGGTTCTGCCTCTGTCCCTTGACCCCCAATCCTGGCCTCGTCGCGCCACTCAGTCAATGACGGACCGTCGTCCAAACGGCGGAGATTAGTCTCCTCTGCAGCGTCCGGCAGACTGTCAGCTTCATCATCATCGACCTTCTCTACGCCTGCTCCTTTCCCTCAGTTCATGTCGTCCCTGTCGAGTCCGGCGTCTTCCAGATCTGCTTCATCAACCGCTGCCGGGACCGCCGCCGCCGCGTTCGCCGCCCCACCGCCTTCTGCTGGTCTCCGGCCTCATGCGAGCTCGGAGCATTTACGGACAAGTGAGGCCGGTCCTGCACTAGATAGACGTACTGAGAGACGGCGATCCACTCTCAGCGGGTCGGATCGTAAGCGACGGATAGTCAGTCTGGAAGCGGATGCGTGGTCGAGGCGTGCAGTTCCCGAGCCGTTGACGGAACCCGGGCCGAGCAGCAGTCGAGCAGCAGCAGCAGCAGCAATGGATAGCAGGTCTATCCCCCGGTTTTCCTCCTTTCAGGCACAGACGCGCCAGAATTCCCTTTCGTCCTATGCCAATCCCATCGATCTAACATCCTCCCCGCCGCAGCAGTCTCGGCCGCAGGGTTCGTCTGGCTCGACCGATCACTATCGTCGGGGATCGTGGTCACGTACAGGTACGGGTGATTACGTGGAGTATACACGGCCGCAATGGCAGCCTGATGCGGAGGTGACGAAATGTCCCATCTGCGGGACGACTTTCAGCTTTTGGTACAGGAAGCATCACTGCCGTAAATGTGGCCGGGTTGTGTGTGCGTCATGTTCCCCCCACCGGATCACCATTCCCCGACAGTTCATCGTGCGTGACCCCAATCGCTCCTATGCATCCTCCTCTTTGATCCCCCCGCGCGTGGACTCGATTGTCAGCTTGGAAGGTGACGATGCGGCCATGTCCCCAACTGCCCTCAATCCGGCGCTGGGAGGCGGGGAGGAGGTGCGGCTGTGTAACCCGTGCGTCCCAGATCCCAACCCAGAACCGCCCCGAGGGTTTGCAACGGTTCGGGGCCGCGGGGAAGCAGAATCACGCTTGGCCTACGCTACTTCATATAATCAATCTGGACATCGGTCTTATCATTCCATGTCATCGCCCGCTAACCAACATCCACACAGTGGAGGTTTGGTGAGTTTCAACGTATGCCTTCTCTCAGTGATCTTCCCCCGCTAATGCGATTGTTTGAAGCAGTCGGGTACGTTTCCCTCACGGCCAGGACGACGGACCGTGGGTTCAAGCGATTATCCGGCGTTTGGTGGAGGACTGGGCGGCGCCTTTGCTCCACGGCTGCAGGAACGGCCCAGGCCCATTGATTACGGCTCATTATCTAGTTCCCGCTTCCATCCTGTCTCAACGGGTTCCGGTGCGTCCTCTCGACCGCTCCCGTATCCAGCTGGGGGAAGTGCCAGTTCATTGCCCGTGTCGTCGACAGCCCGATCTTCATCCCTCGGAATAGCGCCGTGGCGCCGGCCTCGGGTCGAAGAGCGCGATCTTTGTCCGATCTGTGACCAAGAGCTTCCACCTTTGGGTAATAATGGGGACGAGGCTAGTCGAGAGGCACATATCCGTGATTGTATTGAGAGCCATGGTCGACAGGGTCGCTTGTCCCCACAGAGCGGTAGCCCAGCGGCGTCCTCACCCGTTCCAGTTCGTCTTGTCGTGTTCAAGGCGACGGAGAAAGACTGTGTTGGACAGGACGGCGGGTTACAGGAGTGTACTATCTGCATGGAAGAATACGAGGTTGGCCAGTCGCTGGTGCGGCTGGAGTGTCTCTGCAAATTCCACAAGCGATGCATCGTTGAGTGGTTTGAGCGGAAGAAGGAGTGCCCGGTGCATAAAGTCTCCTGAATGAGCCCGATGTCTTCTTCTTGTTGTTGTTTTCTCGTTTCATAGCGGCCCTTTGTACTGTGCAAGTTTTGTAGCGGCTGGATTCCCGCCTATTTCTTGTCGTTTGATGTGGGTTTGCTTCTTTTTTTTTTTTTTTTCCTTTTTGGTGAGGCAAATGTCCCTTCCAAACACCATTTTTCATGAGCCGGCGTCCTGGCCTTGTTGTTTCTTATTTTTTTGTCGCTGATGAGCAACCCGGGGCTTTTGTGCTTGCTTGAAGAGTTACGAGGCTCTCCCTGTGTGTTCTGGATGTTCTTTCTCCCCCCCCCCTCATGCTTTTATGCAACAGTTCGGCGTGTGAGTGATTCTTGGCCATTTAAGCTAGAGCGACTATTGTTTTTACAGCACATTGGATATTCACGAATTCTACACCTTTTACATACCCATCGATCAGAAACACGAGTCGAAAGTAATAGATAGAAACAAACAGGGGGATGGGATGGCAGTTGGTGCACACGTAAGCAGCGATAGGAATGGCAGCCTGAGCGAATGTCGAGTTGTCCAGAGACCAGATAAGGATGGAAGTGCGTTACAGGAGGATTCTTAAATCCTTGGGTGCTTTTTGCAGTTGAAATCAATGATATCTGAGGCAGTGTTATATCTATTATACCTTAAGGCCCAGATTGGGCGAGAGTCGCAGTTAACAAGAAATCGCAGGCGAACAGAAGCCGCCCCTCCACTTGAGGCTCCTTCGCTCGTCTTTCGCGTCTCCGCGTTTTCACTCTCTTCTCTTTTTTTTCTTCTTTACCATCTCTTTCGCCTTGCACGATCTGTCGCATCAAACCCGGCAGTGGAGCTCCGTTTCCTTCGAACGTGGTTCCAGATATCTGATGCATCTGATCCAGAATCCCCTGGAGGCTCCTTTTTAAGGCTTGCAACACCCACCCACTCGCCTGAGGCCTCCACGTCGGCTGTCGGTCACCGACCGTCCGTTTCTCCGACCTTCGCCCAACTCCAAGCCTCCCAAAGCGAGTCTGGCGTTCTGCCTTCCATCCCATCATCTTCTTTTCTTTTAATTAAAAAAAAAAAGTAAGCTTGAGGTTCAGTTCGGTCTCCTTACTATCCCTTCTAGGATTAACGCGGCCAAGCGACCGGAAAATCCTGCCGGTCGTGCTATAATCCGTTGGCCATGGCGACCATCCACCCGTCGTGCAACGCAGGCTGACATGCCATACATAACCCAGTCCCCGCAAACCGATGGAGATCGATCCGCGTCTGCGTGCTGGCAGTGACAGCTCTCCTGCCGGCGGCACCGCAGCCGGTCGTCCATATATCCCTCCCTCGGCCTCCAGACATCATCCCGACCCCAATGCCGGCGGTCCCTCCGCTCTGGCACGCAGCGGCGATTACCCCGAGCCACCGTCCCCTTACTCTCCCGCTGACCAGCTGCGATCCGCCGTCTCGTCTGCAAGTGGGCCCGGCTACTACGGCAGCGCCGCGCACTCCCAGTCGACGCCATCTATATACCGAAGCGCGCCTGAACCTGGCTCTGTGCCCAGCACGTCCTCTCGACTCGATTCGGTCGATCCAAGCGATCCGTATGCCGAACTACGACGTCCGCGCGCCTGCGAAGCATGCCGACAACTCAAAGTCCGATGCGAGCCCGATCTCAGCCATCCCAATGGGACGTGTAAACGGTGCGCCAAGGCCGGCAGAAACTGCGTCGTGACCCTTCCCACGCGCAAGCGCCAGAAGAAGACCGATAGTCGGGTGGCGGAGCTGGAGAGAAAGATTGATGCCTTGACGGCAAGCTTGCAGGCCTCCCAGGGCCACGAACCGCACCCTCTTCCGCCACCCGCCCCTCTTGAGCCGCCCCGCGAGGAACATGCGGGAAGGCGCTGGCTTTCATCCACGACGCACGCCTCTGCTAACGGGTCGATACCCCTGAGGTCACCATCTAGCACGGCGGGAAGCAAGCGGCGGCACAGTGGGGAGATCAAGGAGACCGCTCGAGCGTCTTCTCGCACGTCGAGCCCTTCCGACGACCAATCATTGTATAACAAGGCTCTCAAACAATGGCGGGCTATGGGATATGGACCGGAGTCCCAACCCAAGGATACGGCCAGCGAGGGAGGGGGTGATCTGATTGACAGAGGCCTCGTGAGTGAGACGCTGGCTCAGGAGGCATTCACAAAATATACAGACCGTATGGCCCACCTCATACCTATGGTGGTTTTCCCCCCAGGCACAACAATGGATGAGGTGCGGCAGAAGAAGCCGGTGCTCTTCCACTCTATAGTCGCGGCAGCAATCGGTACTATTCAACCGCAGGTGCAGCTGTCTCTGCTGGATGATTTCTACAAAGTGCTTGCAGAACGCGTCATGGTGAAAGGTGAAAAGTCTCTGGATTTAGTCCAGGCGATCTTGGTGTGCTGCAACTGGTACTCGCCACCAGACAACTTCGAGGAGGTGAAATTCTATCAGTTGTCAAACATTGCTGTCTCAATAGCAATGGATCTGGGTCTCAATCGGAAGGCGATCCCCAAGTCGCGGCCGTTCGCTATAGTCAAGGAGCTTATCTCGAAGAAGTCATCTATCGTCGTAGACCTGGATTCACCCGAGGCAAGACGGACTTGGCTTGCTTGTTATTTCATCGCCGTACAGTACGCCTCTCAGTCTTCCCCTACTGATTGTGCTCATTGGTCGCTAACAATCCATACAGGGTCGCCGTCTCTTTGAGGCGTGTGAATCTAGTCCGATGGATGCCCTATATGGACGAATGTGTGGAGTTATTGGAGAAGTCCCCAGAGGCGCTTCCAACCGACAAGGCCATGATTCAATGGGCGAAGCTGGCCCATATCCTGGAAGATATCGCCGTCCAGTTCACTAGCGACGACGCCCCTACCGTCTCATCCTTCTCGGATCCGAAGTTCCTCTATACGCTCCGAGTCCTCGAGAGACAACTCGACCAATGGCGGCGAGAAACTCCGCCGGAGCATCATTCCCGTACGTTGGAATTCCCGCATCCCCAGGCGTAGACTCCACTTACTGACCGCAGTCTCCAGCCATCATGAGGCAAGCCGAGTGCATCATCAACCTCTTCTTACACGAAAACGCAATGCACGTAGAATTCAACAAGGATGATCCCAAATCAGCCAACGACGATCTCGCCAGCCCCACCAGCCCAGCTCACATCAACGCCCTAAGCACCTGTCTCACCTCCATCCACGACGCTATCGACATCCTCTGCTCCATCGAAACGAAAGATCTAGTCTTAGTACCGACCGTCGCTCTGGCCCGAACATCCTTCGCCATCGTCGCCCTCATCAAGATCTACTCCATCGTCTCGAGCCCAGACACCCGCATGGCCCAAGTCATCGACCTAAGCAGCCTCAAAACAGAATTCTACCTGGACAAAGTCATTCGTCATTACACCAAAGCCGGCGAAACCCCGGGCGGCCGCACCCCGGCCAAATTCAGCGTCGTCCTCACCTTACTCCGGAACTGGTTCATGAAACGCAAAGACCAGGGACCCGTCCTCAAGGAAGCATTGTCACTATACAAATGCTCTTCTGATGACGATAAACCTCAGGTTCGTTTACCCCTTCTTTCTTTCCCCTTTCATCCTCCACTATCAGATCACACCCGCTCACCATTACCAGCCACCTCCCAAACCAGGCCAAACCCCCCTCCACCTCCTCAGCGAAGTCGCTATGGGCGAGCCCCAATCTCGCTCTACCGCTGGCACCACAACCACCAACAACCCATCTCCGAACCAAACAACAGCATCAATAACAACAACATCAACAACCAGCAGACCCATCTCCTACACACCCACCAACACAACATCAACAAGCTACCCCGACCTCCTCACAACCCAACACCAACCACAACACTCCACGACAACAACAACATCATCATCATCAGACCTAACCGGTCCCCCTCACTCTCTCAACCCCAGTCCCGGCTCCGGTCCCGACTCCACCACCGAACCACCACCCTCGTCGTCCAACTGGGTCCAGTATCCCCCTCCTCAACCTCGTCAGTTCTACCCTGCTTTCAGCCCCGGGTACCAGGATTTACAGGGGTTTGGCGGGGCTGATCCGAATAGTGGGAGTGGTGGGAATGGAATGGTGGTGCCTTCTGGTGGTGCTGGTGGTGGTGCAGAAGGAGGGGGAGGGGGAGGTCCGATACAGGGACTTTTTGTTCCTGAGCTGGGAATGCAGATGGGGTTTGATCCAGAAAATCTTTTTATGTTGGGGAATATGCTTGGGGATGAGATTCTCAACCTGCCGTTTCAGGCGGATGGGGGCATGGGATTTTATTGAGTTGGGCTAGGTTGTGTTTTGCGGTGCGGATGACTGAATATAGTGGTTGAATTTGTGTATATATATATCTTGATGATATCCCAACTCTTCTTGGCCAATTATTTTTTTATGATGTGTAGTATCTATACTATTCGAGTACAGGTCTGGGTATAGTAGTTGTATACATAGGAAAATGTCATGAAACTAAGCTATTTTTGTGTTCGTCCGCTGGTGTAGATGATCGGATATATGTTCCTCGACTCGCGCTCCAACACTGAGGATCGGCTTCCTCGCCAAACGTCCAGACCGGTAACATCAACCAAACCGTTCACGTGCGGTACCCAGTCAAGAGGCTTATCATTGGAGTTAGTGGGTATGGTCATAAGCCCCACTTCCTCACTCAGCGCGCCACGGCGAATTAGCGAGGTAGAATCCCAACAGCCTCCTCTCGGGTCCCACACACTATTGTGATAAAGTGCGAAAGGAGCCGAGTCCATTCGGCCGAGGCTGCATTAGCGAGGAAACAGCTGGCTTGCTGATCGGCGTGCCAGACTGCCAGTCTGCAAGCCGGTGTACTCCGGCATTGGCTGGAGCTCTTCCCCACTTACTGATCATGATTCGTAGCGAGCCATCGGATAAAGTAAAGAAACAGCGGTCAGGTGCGAGAAAGACCCTTTCGGGGATTTTGGTGGTGTTCAAGCAATCGTGGATTGTCACAAAGTGAATGATCATCACGGCGCGGTTGAGAAGCACGCGCAGAATGACTTGAATTAGCCGATCAATCATTAGCTTTCACCGGACAGTCAAGCGCCACTCTTGGCTTAGCTTCTGAACCATATATGTCCATGGCCAGCCATTTTCAGCTTCGGTCCTCCGAAGAAGGTCCAACAAACATGTCTGCGCTAGAGGGTCACGAATCCAAGAGCCGCCTGGTGGACCAATTCACCAGTTAGTGGGCTTCCGTATCCAGCAGGTGGGCCATAGCCTAGGGCAGGAATTATCACTTACAGGCGCACAGTGCGTGACACGCCATGATGCGCAGAGATATTTCGTCATCAACCGACAGTGCAATTCCAAACAAAATGCTCAGACTCTGCATCATATTTCCCTGAACAGCACTAATTAGGTCACTTCCTGCGGAGTTGCAGTCTGTGGCAACGTACCTCGGTCATCTGGATATCTTGTGGGTTAGCGCCCGAATAGAGGGCCCTGAGTTCGTGTTGTAAGATCAAAGCTCTGGCCATACAAATATGCTGTACTGCGATCGCTAGAAGGGGCGTCAACGGTCGGGTTAACCATACTCCCAAAGATCTTTGACATACCATGAAGTGACTTGGTAAACCAGACCACTGGAAAAGGTCTGCCAATTCTTGTATCTGCAGCGGAATAATGCAGTGGTCGAAAACTATCCGGCTTCTCCAAATCCCAAGCATGGATCCTTCGTTTCAGGGTACTCCTACTCACCACTTCCATCTCCAGCGATGGATTTACCCCGTAGCAGTGATTGATCGTCTCTGCAAGAAGCCAAATGGCCCTATGCGTCCAATCAAGATCCTTTCGAGACGAGTCGTGCTGCCACAAGAGGTACAGTCTATCCCCGAATGGACTCAGCGTCAACCGCAGTGGCTTTTGATATGCCAATGCAAATTGAATATCTTGCATCACAAAAACCCAAAACGAAGCTTCTGCGAGCCCCCCTGAAGTAGCGCATTCGACTTGAGAGCTGATATAGACTGAACCGGCCAGGAGATGTCGTTGGAGGTCGTTCGACGGACTGTGGGCTGTCAATGATATTAGGATGTTTTCTATCGGATTAGAGGGCTGATCCAACGGTAACATACAGGAAATCTGCTCAAAGAAGCGTAATATCACGGTAGAGGCAAGAAGGATATCAATACTGATCTCAATCTCTTTGTTTTCCAGAACAGGCAACAGAATCCCAATGCACCGCTCATGATACTCATCTGCGGTATTCGGGGGAATATTATGATTTGTATGGGAGAGATGACGGGCTGCTATAGCCAAACATGCGTAGAGTAGAAGGGGGTTCGTAGGTGCCCGTTCCACCACATCCAAGGAGAAATGTCTCTCATGATCGCAAACATCCAACTAAAAAGCGACGATTAGCCTTAATCCAACCGTATCGTGATCGAAGAATGGGGTAAAGCACCCATGGGCCGAGCGTTTTTCGGAAGTGCCGAAGGAGGAACGCCTCATTGAAACTCGCTACTTTCTGTCGATCGCGGAGTTCATCAAATGCAAAAGGTAGAGTGACTGGTTCCAGGCGCTGCGGCGGAAAGGCCGTGGAAGGGGTTGTGACACTTGGAGACAGTACAGGCTGAAGGGCATGCGATGACGTGGGAGTTGCCATGGAAGTTAGAGACCGACGCTTGATTGCGTCTTTCCGAGATGCTGTTGGAGGGTTTACCGGGAGAACATGATAGTCGGCCGCTGTACGATCTGTTTCGTCCTCGAAGGAGACTACGGAGCCTTCATCAGTACGGTGTCTTAAACCTTCGTTCTTGCCGAGGAACCAACCTTGCGCAGGCATTCCAACCCATATTTGATCGGGAGGGAACGCGAGGTCGCTTTCGCCGTAGCGAGGAGGGCCTTTTGGACGCAGCGATGGATTTTGCCCGTGTCGGAAAGTGACCTCTTCTGTCTTCGTTGGTGCCGGGATACACTGTCGTCCCGATCGCTGGCATCGCAAGCACGAGGACCCCGTCTTGTCACCTAAACATCTCACAGTTAGATCTGCTGGATTGGAAAGCCGGCCATGCCCATCCGATAAACCGGTTTGCTGCAGGAGAAAGCGAATTACATTTGAGATGGCGTTGACGGCAGGTGAGACTGAACGTAAATGGTTGCATTAGCTTGGTCGAAAAGCAGCGGCCGCATGCCGCCCAAATGGCATCCCAAAGAACTGGGCAATAATGAAGATAGAAAGAAAGAAAGAAACAAGATTCGCACCAGGGGTCATCAGAACTTACCACCCCCTCATCACGTTGTTGTCAGGTCGGTCCTCGACAGGCAGTCGCAACAGTAGCCATGGAGGGGCAGAGGCATCAACGGCAGGACGCAGCCATTGATGTGCGAAGATAAAGAGGAAGCAGCAGCAGCAGAAGAAAGGGGAGTCAGGCCGAGTCGATGTTTGACTACTCGGCTGCAGCTAAAAGCGACCGCCTCAGCGACGGTGATTAGGATGGGCAGAACAATGTTCAACGGTTAAATGCCCAATGGAGGATGGTTCATGCGGAGTGGAGCGCCGGCGTGATGGCCATGGAGCCCCCAGAGCAAATAAGGATTGGAGGGGGCGAGAAAAAGGGAAAAAGAACCCTATACAGAAACGAGAACGGCTCGAGTCGATCTCTTCCTTAGCGTGAACACCAGACCCGACCTTTTTTTTGCCAGTCGCTCCAGGTTTCAGCCTTTCAGGGGCCCAAACCGAACCCAAAACATGGCCGGCAAAACGGTTCCCCATCACACCCGGAAAACAAGCCAGCGCGCCCGTTTTTAATTTCCCTGGATACAATATGGGGGGAAAGTCTAGCCAGGGTTCGGGAAATGATGCTGCTGCTTCGATTGTCGCTACTTTTTCTCTCCGACGAGCGCATGGTGATGGACACACACGCCCGCCTCTGATCACTGCCCGAAGCAGAAAATCCTCACGAGCTAAATGGGAAGTCCACCAGCGCCGGAACGTTTCGGTTCAAGCTAGCCTAGCGAGGAAAGCAATGGACACTTTTTATTGCACCTTTCGTCAGGAGCTCCATCCAACTTTCAGCTACCAGCAACTATGTTCTTGGAGCTCTGGGGGAAGGGCAAAAAAAAAGTCTGCGAGGTGACGGACTTTTTTAGGGTGTCAGCCGTGCATGGCCCCGGTGGGCTCCAGCTGCCAACAACCAGCCACGGTGACCTTAGTATTGATCATCCTAGCCAGCCTGTGGGTTGTTAGTGAGCATTTCGGATACATCGCTATTGACCGGTAATGACCATTCGACAGAGGCTTACTGCTAAGTCCCCCTACCCCTGCCACTCGACGGGCCTAGATTGTGACTGCCGGCGCCATTGGCGAGGGAACCTGAGGCCCCCTGTTGAACCTATCTGTTGCTCACGCAGATCCTAGGCCTATGTCCGTTGATTTCCCCTTTTGACATTGCTGCTGTCGAGCGAATTGTTTGATTCACCAAGGTGAGGGGTGTGCCGCAGCTCCAGCCTCCGGATGGTCCGTGAACACAGTTTCTCCGCTTGTATCTAGTGTGGTATGGTGGCCACTGCCAATCAGAAGGGCCGGAATATTTTCAGGACAGAGTTACTAGGCAAGAAAAGCAAACGACAGCGCATCAGTGGTGGTGAGAGGCGTTCAGTGACTCGTCAACCCATCGAGGCAGCGGTCTGCCTGCGTAGGGGACATGGCAATTGCCCATTGTATGGTTAGAAGGTGGTCTAGACGTAGTAGTCTCCTGATGAAAAAAGCTCTCCCTGGTGGCACCACCGATCCAGCGGCACTAAGTAGGACCCCGTTTTGTGATAGTTTTTGGGTTCCCGCAAGTACCCAGCACACGAGTCTGCCGCTACTCAGATCCGAAATCCGAAGGAGGAGGTTCAGGCCAATGACATAGGGTAGTCATACAACCTTTTGGCGCAGCTGAGCCTTCAGGGAGACTGGAGGGTCTAAAGCCTTGGGGGGCTTGTAGATCATAAAGCTACGCGAGCCAATTGACATCTGATAAGCTTTCCAAACAATTATATATTCGGGCACAAATCGGGTCGGAGGAAAGTAAAAATGGCAGGAAATAGTAAAAACCTGGAGAGAACCATGATCAGAGAAAATAAGACGAGCAGGGGAACTTGAAGCCAAAAAGCCAAAAGGCAATAGAGTTTTTCATCCAACCCCCCCCCCAAAATTGGGGACAACAAAGAGACAAACAAACAAGAGAAAAAGGAAGGAACGAAGGCGTGACCGAAAACAGCAGGCGCGGGGAAAGCAGCAGTCAGGTGATTGATGGCAAGCGCATCGCCGCTTCTTCTTTGGGCGGCGCAGCACAGAAGTCCCGGATCGGCGATGCATTCAATCACTGTCCGACGTTGACTCTTTCTGTGCGCCCAAATGCAATTGATCCTCCACTGCAGCAAGGGATCCTCGTTCAACGCTTTATCTGCCCTATCTACTACCCCATTCCACATATCCTTTCGGCTTTTGAAGCTTCTCCGCCCCTCCTTTTCCTGATCGACGGGCCGAAAACGGGTCGGACTCCACAGCCAACCAGACATCGTCATAGCTTGTCCCTTACGAATACTACCTCGCATATCTGCTACCACAATATACTCTAGTAACAGCTGAACTATATATATCTGGACGCTCGGCGGACCAGAAATACGGGGTAGGGGGATTGTCCAAGGTAACCCAACCGAAACAAAGCAAATATCTGTCTAGCCATGCCTAACCTCTCAGTGCACCCAGTAGAGAAATGTCTCTCCATCGCATCTCTTTCTTAGAGTCTTGGGAACAGAACCCTGCTGCATTCCGCCGGCAACCGAGACCAGAAGACTCCGAAGATGATGATGCATATCATGATCTCCCGGAGCCTTCACTGTCATCATCCTTTCAGTCCAACATTAGTAGTCGTCTTACCTTCCGAGATCGACTGAACTTTAATCCTTATGCTGGACCCGGTTGGAACGAGACCTTCGTGGATGAGCCCGATAGACCCTACAGGACTTCCTCCCCCAGGCGCCCCCCGGCTGAGGAAGCCGAACCCGTAGATCAACCAGAAGAAGGTGATATATTGAGGCCACAGCAATCGGTGGGCCTAGAGACTACGGGTGCCTTTGAGGTTGGCCGCTCGAAACGAATCTGTAAGTTGGCTGTCTCAGTGGGACTATGCAAACTCTGATATTGTCCTAAAGTGCAGGTATGTATCGCAGTTGTATACTGCTTGTTCTCTGCAGGAATCGTCTTCGGATTTGCGGCAATCAAGCCTGTCCTGGTCAAAGAAGGAGTCTACCGCAACCTGTGCTCAAAGGACGAGCTTGATAGCGGCTCAGATGTATGCTATCGTCAGGACCTTAGGTGCGTCATTTCAGCAGACCGATCCTTATTAACCTATAAGATACTAACGGGTTATTTCCAGGCTAAACTTAATGTTTACGGTAGCCGCCGTTGCAACAAATGTGTCAGCCTTGCCCGTGGGTGCGATACTAGACACCCATGGCCCACGGGTGTGTGGCATCATCGGCAGTATCTGTTTAACCGTTGGCAGTCTTTTACTCGGGCTCGCCCATAAACTTTCCTTTGACGCTTATTTATCAGGATATCTCTTTCTATCCCTCGGAGGACCCTTCATATTCGTCCCGTCATATCAACTGTCCAACACCTTTCCGACCCATTCTGGTCTTATCCTGTCCACCCTCACAGGTGCCTTCGACGCTTCCAGCGCACTCTTTCTCGTGTTTCGGCTGTTAAACGAAAAGTCCGATGGCGTCTTCAGTTCATCTCGATTCTTCCTTATCTATCTTGTTGTACCAGCCTTCATTTTGACTGCTCAGCTAACGGTCATGCCCACAACATCCTACAAGACGGCAGGAGAGCTTGTCCAGCAAGCGGAAGACCAAATCGTAGCGGAGGCAGCTGACCGGGTGGATGAAGCTATTGATGACCGTAACGAAGGAGAACGGCAGCGCAATGACCGTCGCCTTCAGCGGCAGACTGTCATCAATCAAATCGAGGACTTGCTACATACACCTGCGCCCGAGCAGGACACTCAGTCACCACTCGAAGCAGAACAGACCGGGCCTATCCCTCACACAGCTGGCGGCGTCTGGGGTGCCCTGCATGGCCGCTCAGCCTTGCAGCAGATTCGCACCCCATGGTTCGTGCTCATCACTCTCTTTACCGTCCTTCAAATGCTTCGAATCAACTACTTTGTCGCCACCATTCGCCAACAATACGCGTATCTTCTGCACTCGTCTGAGCGTGCCAAAGCGCTGAACTCCACTTTCGACGTCTTACTCCCTCTCGGCGGTTTGATCTCCGTCCCCTTCACCGGCGCTATTCTCGACAACGCTAGCACCCCAGTCGTGCTTGGTATCCTCGTTATGACCGCCACGGTCATTGGCCTCCTTGGCTGCATCCCCAGCATCCTCGCCGGCTACGCCAATATCATCCTCTTCGTCATCTACCGGCCCTTCTACTATACATCAGTCTCTGACTACGCTTCTAAAGTCTTCGGCTTTCAAACCTTCGGCAAGGTATACGGCCTCATCATCTGTCTTGCAGGAATGGGAAATTTCGCCCAGACGGGCCTCGACACCCTTGTCTTCCGCGTCTTCCATCGCAATCCCATCCCCGTCAACGCGATACTTACAGGATTTACATTCGTCGTTGGTCTTATTTTGGTCGCATACGTCTCATGGCAGGCCAAGAGGCTGGCCGCCGCCAAGTTAGCCACAGAAAACGCCACTGATGGGGCCAACGCCGAGAGTGGACTCGTGGCAGGCCAAGATGATCGGGTACATGCTCGTGACTGGTTCGCGGATGAGAGGACACCGCTGCTGGGTGATAGATGACTTACGTCGATCTTCCTATGCAGCTGGGGGCCCGTCTTTGTAAAATGCCTTGCCCGGAGAACAGGGTTTTTTGATTCAGTTTGGGTTTCATATACCCGGCGGTTCTGGTTCATGCCTATACATTCCTTTTGTTGTAGATAGATGCATACTAGATAGCTGCAGCAGTTTGGATTTTTATTGTTTGGATGTGATGATTTGTCATGCCTAGGGACGCACCACAACACCAGGATGTTTTTTTCATTCTTTTTTTATGTTCATCATATACTTAGTCTCAAACAAGCTCAGTCCAGATCGACCAATTCCAATACGAGCATCATTCATGATAAATGATAATGTTCATTCATTACCTACTTACTATATTCCCTCCAGTTCTCTTCCCTTCCACCGTTTATGTACTCCTTGTAGTTACACAGCTCAAGCAACGATCTAATGTACTTTGCACTTGGAAAACCATCTGGACTGGATAACAAGCAACCGACAATGCACGCCCGCCCGCACGAACGACCAACACACGAAGCAGGTATCCGTTAACCCTGCAACACCTCACAAACAAACACCCTTTCCCCTGCTTCTGCTGCTGCTTCATAATCTCGTAACTCATACTTATCTACCACACTTCCTTCCAGCGGGGTATATAGAAAGCCAAATTAAAATATCAAATATAAAAAAAAAAAATTGAAGAATAAAATGAGGATAGACCACTAGATAAGGCACCTAATAGGGGGTGTAAAGACCAATTGTAGATAGAGAGAAGGTAAAGATGCATTAGAATGGCCATGGAGTGAGTGTGTGGGGGGATACTTCACTCCATTCTGACCATTGCTAGTTTCACCTCCGCCCACAGATCACTACCCGGTCGATCGCAGGCACGATCAGACCAGACCATCAGACCGAGAAGTTTGCGGGCGTCGACCCAGGATCTGATGCCGTGGCTGACGGCGGCTTGGCTGAGAACGTGGACGAACCAGGCTCGTTCGGGACGCTCGTAGGCGGCGATGCCGCCCAGGACGAGGACCCAGAAGAGGGCGATGCGGGCTTGCGGGTGACTCCAGGTGGAGGCGAGGTCGGAGATTTGGAGGACGTTTTGGATGAGCTTGGCGAGTTGGCCCAGGGGCGTACTTTGATAAGGGAGGGGGAAGACGACGCCGACGCCGTAGATGAGCGCCGCGAGACGGCAGGCGTCGTAGATGATTTCGTGCGGTTTGTAGGCGGCAAAGCCGTCGAGTTGGCTGGCCGCCGGGAGCGAGAGGAGGGTATACTGGGTGAGGTTGCGTTGGTCGGAGATGAGGGAGTAATCGGGGTTGACGAGGTGGGCTTTGAGGTGCTCCTCGACGAGTCTCATGTAGAAATGCATGGCGTATAGGACTTCCACCAGTTCGGCCGTGAGGCCGATGTCCCGGAGTGGTGCGTATCGGCGCTCCACATCGATGGTTGTGAAGCCAAGCATTTTCTGCAGGCTGAAGTTTCGCCGCTCGTCGAAGAGGGGAATGAAGGTGAAGACGGGTGGCATGAGGAAGGTGCTGCAGGTCACGATGTCGGAGCTGAGAATTGAAGCAGGATCGTCAGTCATCATGAGTCGGGGAATCTCGAGGTAAATAAGAACTTACAATGACAGAGTTGCAGCCAGCCCCGGTAGAGTCAGGTTCTCGATACCTCCCCGTAACCGCACCATCTGTATCAGACCTTTGATATGAACCAGGTTTGGCGGAAGGGCCCCGTATACGTCTAGCCACTGCAAGCGTGGTAGCGGCGGATCGAACGGCGGAGTGCGATGGATGCCCCGCCCATGGTCTTCGGCGACATTATGTGCCATGCAAATAACAGCGAGAATCACGGAATCGCACACCGCTCGATTGGGATTGCTGACTTCCCGTGTAACGTTCTGGATGGTTTCCAGTTCACACCACTGCAGGATCCGCTGCTCTTCTGGCAGGAACGATTCCCGGTCAATCCAGCCATTGAGCCACCGAAGGCGCTTGTGTGAGAGAGATCCGAACACGAAAGCGGTAAATAAGGTGCGGTCCTGTAACGCGAGGGGCAACCAGTTGGTGCTGGATGGTCGTGTCTCCTGACCGGGAGAGACGGGGGTCAGACCGGGCCACAGGACATAGAGACCTACGAAACGCCAAATGTCAGTACTCTGCAAACGGATGTAAAGGGTAACGAAAAGGAGATGTGCACGAACAGTATTCTTCTGTCGCCGCAATTTCCGTTCTCGCCAGATCCATTGGGTGTGTATGAAACGGGTCGACGGCAGCACAGCCAAAATTCTCAATGAACCCCATGGATGTAGCTGACGCGGGATCTGGCGCGCTGAACGAATCAGACGTCGTCGCAGCCCTTTTCGTAGTTTCGCTTTGGTCATAGGGTGTGTCATCGAGCGTTTGTTGCTGGAACTGCCAGACTGTGTCGGGGGATAACTCCAGCTCTTCCGGGTCAAAGTAGAAATGCGACTCGCCTGCCACGCCGTGCGCCGAGGGCGGACAGTCAGCCGATCCATAGTCCGGAGATTGGGAGGAAGAATCCGATGAAGTTCGTGTCCCGGATGGAGGCGTGTGGTGTGAGGGGAAGGCCAGGGGAAGGGCGGAAGGCGTTAGAGCGGCGGGGGAGGGAGAGCCGTTCGGGGGCGTCAATAGATGGAGGCCTGGGCCGGGCGGAACTGAACCCTGCGGCGGAGACTGACTGGTGGCATCCGGGGACGAGGAAGACGACTGAGATAGATTGCTGTCGGGCGATTCTGGGCCGGACGAACGGTCTTTGGTCTGGTCGGAGATCCATTTGCCCACGTGGGCGCGGACCAGCCGCTGGATTTTAATCCGCTCCGTCTCGGATGCTGGGCGCGCATTGACGAAGTGAATGGCGTCTTTCTTTCGCCCAGGGGCGACACTCTTGGTAGACGCCATGAGGGCTTTGTCTTCTTCTTTTTCTGCTTCGCTTTCTCCCACCGCTAAGGGTCATTGCCGATCAAGAGCACAGGATGCGACGAGGACGGTTGAGTACGGTGGACACCCCGGATAGCATTCTGTTTCCGACTGAGGCGAGATTAAAGCGAAGAGAGGAGGTTGCTTAGGCGCAGCAGGGGGGCGAGGATGGTGGTGGTGGTGAGGATGGCAGGGGTAGTCGTGGTGGTAGTTAAGGCGGAGGCGGCTCGATTGGGCTGCATTAATGAGGGACGGACGAGACGCGAGAGGAGGGGAGAATCATCGGACCGACGTATGGCGCTGATCTGCGGGTTTGAATGGAATTGGATGCCGGAGGAAGTGTCTGCAAAAGCAAGAGGGGGAGAGACGAGGAAAAGAGGAAGAGGAAGAGGAAGAGGAAGAGGAAGAGGAAGAGGAAGAGGAAGCAGGCGGAAGAGAGAAGGGGGGGGAGGGGGCGAGGATGGATGACGGAGAGGATGGGGAGAAATTGGGGGGCGCGGATAAACTTGGGGGAGAGGAGGAAGACTATCCGCGAGAGAAAAAAGAGAGAGAGGGAGCGAGACAGAGATAGACAAGAGGTCCGGGGGCGAGAAAGTTAAGTTAAAAAGAGAAGAAAAAGAGCGAGCAAGAGAGAGAGAGAGAGAGACAGAGACAGAGAAGGAGAAGCGACAGGCAAGAGCAGGAAAAAAGTCCAGGAAAAGCGGCGCGGATCGTCGCTGAAGAGAGCCAAAAAAGCAAAATCCCCAACCATTGAAGGAGCCAAACGATTAATTCGTGCCTGTCAAACAACTACTCCATCCTGACTGAACTTAGATGCGTTTGTACTTCCGTAGTTCTGCGACTAACATTGGCACTAATTGCTCTAGTCCCTCGATCCTCTCTGCAGTTCCCATCATATCCCTAGTCCTCCACACAAACACACCTCCTGTTGGCGTAAAAGAATGCTATCTTTCTCCCTATTTTCAGTCCTTTGCAATCAATCAATTTCTCTTCTTTTCTTTTTTTCTTCATTTCCCCCTTCTATCTATCTATCCCTCGTGGGAACTGACACCATTATCGCCATGTCTCTCTCTCTCTCTCTCTCTCTCCCCCTTCTTCCCTCACTTATCTCAAATCACCCACTTACCCACTCACCGGCTAAAATCCCTCTCTGTCTCTCTCTGACTGACAGCAAGTCCCAAAGAAACGCACGGTGATTCCGACCCCATCCATGGATCCTCAACCAGCCAAATTAGCCAAACAACCCGCCGGTCAATGCGGGGAAAGTCCCAGGGTTGACCGTAAAAGTATCCCATAAAAGTATCCCCTTCGCTTGCCTCTCTCCCTCTCTCCCTCTCTCTCTAGTTATCGGACCCATCCGCTGCACAGGCCTGACAGGTCATCATCCTGCATGCACCTTACTTCCTTTAGTACTTTCCCATTTATTTTCTTCTCTCTCTCTTATCAGGCAGGTTCTGCGACGTTCGCTGGATTTCCGAGACAGACAGACAGCATTCATTCATTGACTGACTGACTTTGCTGATTACTGGTCCGAGATCAGCGTTCTAGACATGACAGATCAACCACCAGCAACAGACAGTGAAATACCTGCAGATAACATACAGTAAATTAAATTAAATTATACGATGGCATCTGGAGCCGGGAGCCGGACACAGACAGGGGCCCGGCCAGTGTTTGAGTGTTCAGTTAGTTAGCTTGTTGATTGCCATCATCCCCTGTTAAGGTTAATGCGGCGATGCGCCTCGCCCCCTGGGAGAATTGGGGAGAATGGGTGGCGTCCCAGCAAACCGTCTGCCTGGCCGCACCCCCATCACATGAACAACGGTCCCCCATGACGTACTCAGACCACTGCTCGGCGGCTTATAACCTAAATTCCTGTCATCTTCCGTTTATCCCTCCATCCAATAGTTAATTGATGGGCTAGATGTAATTGGACGCAGCGCTCTTCGATCTATTCCCCTGGTTCTTCGAGGGTGACCTGGGGGTGTGGCCATGGTTCGATCTGAATCTCGATGCAGATGATAATTGTCTACCTAATAGTTATAGACTGGTAACATACTTCGTCCATTTTCCTCCTTTGGGCAATCAATCTTCGGGGGGAAACAAAAAATTTAGTCAAGCTCAATCAATGGGTATTTTCCGCCGTCCCCAGTCACCGGGTCTTCGTACTGCTCCAAGGCCTCCTCAACCGCCGCCATGTATCCTAGCACCTTCTCTTCCTGCCATCTGCGTCCCACCACCTGCACCGCTGTAGGCAATCCCGCCATCTTCACCGCGTCGTAGTGCTTCCAGGCACCCTGTGCCACCGCGTTGCTGGCTCCCAGCTGCTTCAGCACCTTCTTGTACGGACCAGACAGGGCATCCTTCTTGGCGTCCACATGAGAGACTGGCACCACACCGGCCGTGTAGTCCAGCAGGTTCCAGAGGAAGGTGTAGCCGCATGAGGAGACCGCATCGTGCATGGCCTTGTGGGGCAGAGCCGGAGTCGCATTGACCGGGCAGAGGATGAAATCGTACTGCTGCGTCTCAGCATCCCACCAGTTGTGCCAGGTCGCCCGGAAAGCTTCCCGCTGGGCAGTGAGCTTCCAAAGCTCCGCCGCAGACTTGGGGGCAAACCCGCGGATCAGGGTCGCCCACTTCTCGTCCCGTCGGATGTACCGAACCCAAAGATAGTAGAGGTAGCGCAGGGGACGGGGCAGATTGCAAATCCGCGTCAGCTGGTCCGCACCAGGGTCCGATGGCTCAAAACTGTGCAGATGCGAGTTAAACGTGACGCACCCGTCAGAGTTGAGCAGCTGCGAGGCAAGAGCGAGACCGCTAAACGTGTCAGCTGCAGCGGGAGGTGTAATC
This sequence comes from Aspergillus brasiliensis CBS 101740, assembly GCF_001889945.1. NCBI lineage: Eukaryota > Fungi > Ascomycota > Eurotiomycetes > Eurotiales > Aspergillaceae > Aspergillus > Aspergillus brasiliensis. Next base: position 180,549 of record NW_027137461.1, read on the forward strand.
TCAGACACGGTATGCCCAGCGGCGGTGAGGGCAGCTACTGTGGTGGAAAGAGCACGCTCAATGGCGGGAGTGGGGGGAACGACACCTGCACGTGGTCAGCAAAGTCCAAGCAGCGCCCATGTCTTCCCTCTCATAGTACTTACCATCGTTGCTCATGAGACCGATTCTCAGCCTCTTATTCTGGGCTTCAATTTCCTCATCTTCTCTCCAGGAGATAGGGTGGACGGTATGATCGTAGTTCCAAGGCTTCATGCCGACAATGGCTTTTGTGAAGTAAGTGAGGTCGTTCAAGGTACGGGCCATCGGGCTGAAAACGCTAGCAACACCTTCCTGGCCAGCCATGCTAGTGTTGACTCCCACCTTGGGCCAACGGCCAGTACTGCAGCGGAGGGAGTAGATGCCGCTCCAGGCAGCGGGAACGCGAACCGAGCCAGCGACATCAGAACCGATACCGATGCGACCACCGAGAGCCAGCAGAGCACCTTCACCACCCGTCGAGCCTCCAGGAGAGTATTCTGGAACATGTGGATTACGGCAGTGACCCCAAAGAGCGTTTGCTGATTCGAACGACAGAAGCGTCACGGGCAGCGCCGTTTTGGCATATGGGACCGCACCTAGTGAAGTCCAAGCTTAGCATAGGGATACTTTTGTGACTTTTCGTGGTCTAGGTCACCTACCAGCGTCCTTCAGCAGCTTTGCCATGGGACCATCCTCCTTATACGGTTTACATGCAAATTTGGTATATCCGAGAGTAATATCGAAGCCCTTGACTTGCACCGAGTCTTTCAGGGAGATAGGTACACCCGCCAGGGGACCCTTGAGGTTTACCTCGGATTGAGCCCATGCTTCTGCCTCAGGCAATAGAAGCTCAGTCACGCAATTGGTCTTCTCGTGGGCCTTGACTGCAACCTTGCCGTACGTGCGGAGGACATCTAAAGGTGCCAGGGACTCATTCTGAACCTCATATACCAAGTCCTGGATTGGCTTGTTAATGATAACCCTGTCGATAGCCGAGAAGGGCGCATGATAATCTGGAGATAAGGATGAGAATCGGGCCGCCCGTTCCCTCCTCTTGAGGTCCCTATAAGTGGTCAGTCAGCTACCTAATAGGTTGTATGCGGGCTATGTATGACTGCTTGGGTTGCTGCGTGTGAGGCACACCGGGGTAACCTACCGGATGCGACGATACGTAAAGTAATCAAAGGGGGGAAGCATCGTGTGTCACCACCTTAAGAGCCTATGCAAAAGAGCAGCTCGAGGGGACAGAGAAAGGTAGAAAGGACGAGAGCAACTTTCCGCACAGGAAAAGAGATCTGTCGCAAAATGCAGGGGGCGCCTTCCTTTTATTGCGGGGGAAGCACCACACGTGCGGAGAAGCCCGATAAGCCAGACCCGCTGATAAGCGCTACTGTCTCAAGCTGACTTGTTCCCTTCCGGTGCTGCGCCCGCTGAGCTGTGCGAGCTTCCAACCCATCACGATAAGCTATGACGGCCATGTCAAGATATATCTGGCACCTAGCCGACGGCCTTGCTCTTAATCCAAAGGTGTTGCAGCTTGTCGAGTATAGTTATTCCATGCAAGAGCTTCATAACTGATAATCCTAGGTACCACACGTGACTGATACGAAGGCCGGCTGCCGGCGCTTGCTTTGCCCCATTCGGCAGGTCCATGCGGATAACAAGCTTCCTAGTATCATCCAAGTAGTTAAACGAGATTTAGACTGTCACTACACAGAATTCTTATCTCCTAGTCTCGTCAAATTATCTATCTACTGCTCGACAGTTGCTACTAGTCTTGCAAGCGACCCGCTTGTCTTGTTCAATCATAAGCCCGGTGATGGTATGTCGGGTCAGTCGGCTACTAACATTATGACACCAGATTCTGTGCATCTGAATGTTCACCCGTTTCATTATTTGGGACCGTGGCAAGGCTCCCCCAACGTCTGCTAGGGAGATTCGAGCCAACGTGAACCGCATTATTGTTGATCATTAAAAAACTCAGTCAGCGCCTAGTACATGCCAGAATGTCCGCGAGCATAAGCCAGGTATTCTTCCCCGAAAGTCAACCTTGAACGCCGTATAGAGACTAATTTATCATTGCTGAGACCTGCTCGTCCATATCCAGCTCGGATGTCGATATTCACAGAGTTGCCTGTTTTTCCAAATTTACGCCTCTTCGACCTCGAGGTCCAGTGTCTCCGCTCGTCACCTTCAGCTAATATGAGATGAGATGGCGACAAATTCCTTGAGAGCATTGAATCTTCAGTACCGTTGAAGGCTTCGTGTCTCAGCCTTGGGTTGATAGTATCGCGGCCACTGTGGTATCTATACACTGCGGGGCGACAGGGTATTTGTGGGTGATTCGTATGCGCCAATGAAATCGACACTTATTGTCCCTCGTAGATCGGTACTGTTTCCGTTTCAGGCCTGAGCCAGTTTTTCGACTTCAGCCACAATACAACAATGACTATGGCCGCAACAAATATCGCTATTATGAGAAAGATTAGGATGCCACAGATGAAAGTCCGCCTTCTTTTTTGACGTTGGGCTTCAATCCAATGATCTCTGTGCCAGTTTCATTCGAGGTTAGCCGAGTGAACTATGAAAACATGCAAGGGAACTTGACGTACGTCCAGATAGTGGGTTTCTTTGATCCTGTTTCCGTCTTTGCTTCTTCGTCGAGGTGTATAGCGGCAGAGAAGCGTCTCCAGAACGCCGGGTCCCGGACAAGTGCCATAATCACGCTGCTCCACTAGTTGCGAGACATGGGGTGCCGCCGTTCACTGTTTGCAGAATAAAAAGATGTCTTTGCCAGATCGATTGAAAAGAGGGCCGTACTATGGCTCAGCCTGGAGCGTGGCGGCGTCAAGGATAGTTAATACTAGGAATATCGACACGGCTACGTTGACACAGTCAACCAATATATGAGAGGCAATGGGTCACTTTTGCTTACGGCTGAAGCGCCAGCGAAAGAGAATGAAGGAAGGATATGATCAGCCTCACAAATAAAGGCTTCAGAAAATGGACCGAGTTTCGACCTCCCGAACGACCATATAACGAGGGACGTCAACAGGGAGCGCAAACGCGGGTATAACGGGGATTAAAGATAAAACAACAAAATATAGCATGGGAGTGGCTAAGGAATGGACTGCCGAAGACATTATTGCTGAATACCAGCAGCCCCAGAAGCTGGATTCGTTGCAATGCTGCCGTCGAAATGTTTGGATTCCATACTGCTCGGCGGGAATGACGGGCCCGGGCCAGGGTCGGCGCGGAATCTGGATCGGCAGCACGCCGTCCAATCACAACCTCCGGAATCTGACAGGTCTCGTCCTGGCCCCAATCAGACGAGCATATTTGGCCCACGGTTCGATTGATTAAGGTACGTGGTCATGCCGGTCGGCTTGATCTGGCCAGGCACGAGCAACAAGCATGGCGACCAGGTATTCTGAATGCTATCAACAAACAAAGCCCCCAAAGTCCGGTAGACGACCGCGTCGCAGCCGTTTGGCCCGGCGAGACCAACGAGCCCAAAGTATGTCCCCGATATCGAAGGTTGTCCGGGTACTTTGAGAGAATGCGCTCTCCAAACCTTGATTTTGCTCACATTCTTCGACTGTCCGTCTCGTGGATGCTGTGCGATCTGACTGGGCTCTTCAGGGATCGATCTGATAGACCTTTTGTTGAAGGTAGTTACTCCATGGCCGAAGTACTGGCGTGGACGGGTACTTAGACTTGTGTCTATCCAAGTACCTTCAATCCCGTGTCTGAACACTGGAAAGCAACAACCCTCTTCGTATACCATGGCTATTGGGGTTTGTTTCGATAGCGAAGGAAGGTACACTACCGACTTCTAAGTTTGAGTCATCTAGGACCTCATGCGCCCTAGTCAGGTGCATGCATGATTTGACTCACATCAGAGGCCATATGTACATAGTAGATATTGGCAAGCGCGGCCAGGCGCAAATGCCCCACCCCCGATCAGCCAAGCAACAGCCTTATTTACCTGTCTATTAATAGACCTGCAATGAGGAGCACAAGTCGAGTAAGGGAATAAGCAGTTTCAACCTCACCTTGTCAGCCCTTCGTGGGGTTGCTGTGAGAGACCACTGGCAGGCAGCTATGTCGATGCCATTGGCTGGGACTGGGTTATCGGAATTGAGCTTACTCACTACGGAATTAGTTGGGCCACCTGGCCTTAGGTAGCCTGATCCTTGTTTCTCTGGTGCCCTACTCCCCTACGGCATAAGGCATCAGCTCGAATCGACGTTTCAACCAGAACCATGCTCATAATGAAGGCCTGGAAGAGACTGGGTCTACCGAACCACCCCTATGCACTCACATTAATCCTTGCTGCAGTACTCATGCATGTAATTGCGCTTCGGTTTGTTGCGGCTAGAACTACCCATTTACGACACCAGAGTCTTGCATAGAGATTAGTGTGGCCTCGACACCTAATTACCTCTAACATGATAAAGCATTGCTTCGACTCATCTTATCAGATCATCTGGAAATACCTAGAGACCATTCTTACCGCTATTTTTGTCACCGGGAGAATCCTGAGATTCGGTATGGGCGTCACCTAGTACCGGAGGGCACTGGAGCGCGAGGGGACCTCGTCTCTCAGAGACTCGAAGTATCCCTTGGGGTGGCTGGCGGAGATCATCACCTTTAGGTGAGCCCCTGGTCATAGCGGAAGTAATTCCAACGGCATGTGGCGCGGGCCTCGCCTGCGTTCCAGCCGGTCCTAGCTCCGGCGAAGCCTTCTCACCGAGCAGGTGGCGCAGAAGCTAGTCCTTTTGCCCCAAGCAGCTCAGCTCCCTAGACCAAGCTCTCTGGGAAAGTACTCAGTACTTCGTTGATGGTATCGTTGCGTGTGAGCTTGACTTCATCTCAAGGTGGTAGGCGTGATTTTATGAATAAGAGACGAGACAATACAGAGAAAGTTATGCGTATGCTACAGGGGGAAATTTATCACAGCTCCTACGAGAACCGGACTGCTCGCCAACGATCGGCCGCAAAGATTGACAGAGGTGGAAACGTTGCAAGGCAGTATTGAACAAACACTAGCTGGCTATAGCTAATGTCAAAGATGTTGTCCGTGGACTTCAGTGAGCGGTTCCGGCAGAAAAATCGACACCCAAACCAGTTCCTCGGCAGTCTTCCTGGAGCAGCTTCGAAAGATAACCCGGTGCGGGACTATTGGGTGGATTAGATGTTCTTCGTCCATCAGCGTTTGTTGGTCAGCTAAACTGGGGGCTAGCTCATGTCATCTCGTTCAGATATGGGCTGGAGGTTGGAGTCACGAGCGGCGCTGATCTGGAGCAAGTACCTCATCCGAGGCTTACTGGCGATGGTTTGTAACTCTGTCGCTTGAAATGAGCGAGCTGTATCAAGGATAGGTTAGGCAGTCTTAAGATGTGTGTTAAATCAAAGAGCAGTAGAAGATAATCTCTCATGGAGCATGGAGAGGGGACCCCTCCAACCCAACCATCATCAGGTGATTCCCGCGATGGCGACGGAAGTCAGACCTTCAGACCTTCAGACCTTCAGACTGTGAAACCTTGAAACCTTCAGGTACCCAAAAGCGGCCTCGTGCAGGGCTCTATTTTCCTTTCTGTCGCGTCCAGCGCCAGCATGGTCCGACACCAATAACATGAACGGGAGCTGATGGAGTGAGGCGGATTGAGTTGGCTGCCAGCAAACGGAATCCCTTTGGGCTCCCCCGCAGTGGAGCTGGTGCCGATGGGTGCCTGACCGCCAGGCCGAAGCCTTGCGCTTGACAGGCCACTAACCGCCCGCAATCACGGGTCTTCACCAACACGGACCAAGACGTGCTGCGGCCAACGTGCAGTTGCAGTGCTGCACCTCACCAAAACTAACTACCGCGTCCTCCTCCTTCTCCTCCTCCCCAGCCTCGCTTTTTCCCCCTAAATCCCTCTTCTTTAACCTCCTCCTGCTTCCATTGATGTCCCGGCCGCTCTCGCTGTTGTCTAATGCCTCTCCTGCCGGCCCCATTCTAGCCCGGCCATGTTTTCCGCCCATGATCATCAGGGCCCGAGTTACTGGGGAGTGTTGATCAATGCCGACAAGAGTCCTGCCCCGCTGCTGGAACAGCTGTGTCTGGAAATTGCGCGCATAATCGTAAGTCGAGAATGGTTGGAGCTTCTTCCCCAGATGGTGGAGACTACGATGAAACCCCAAGCTTACCTCCAATTGTTCCCCCTACGAAGACATCCTTTGACGACTACGCTACTACCGACCTCACCCCAGAACGACTGGCAGCTTTTTATCGCAAGGTGGGCGGCAATTACGACGTCCTCTTCCTAGAGACCAAGCCGTCCGCACTTTCCTTTATCTACCAGCGCCTGGGATGCTTTCATAGTATTCAGCCAACCTCCGATCCCTACAAACCCCCAGCTATTCCCGCCCTGCAGCCAAATGGCTTCGTGCGATGGCAGACCATTCAGCTCCTTCTCGATCCGGACGAGCATTGTCGATACCTCCAGAATGCGGTCGAGTTATGGGACATTGAAACCCCGAACGGGGAGTTCTTTCCCAAACAAATTCCGCGGGAAGCTTTCCCAGATAGGCCAGACCCAGAAATGATAGAATGGCACGAGGCGGTTAGTCGACGATTCGAGCTGGACTACATCAAGAGAAATATCCTGCGGGCATCTCCACCGAACTTTGGAACCTACCAATCTCACTTCTCCAACAAAGATATTCCCTTCACGAAGGAAGAGACCAGCCTCCCCGCGCGTCGTCGGTCGACAACCCATCGCCCTCACCTGGTTCCAGAGGAACTTTCCCCTCCCAGCAGGCACCAGAGACGCCGCAGCGGCGAGTTCCCACCGTCAGCCACCCGTCGGGTCCAGTCCACATACTTCCCCCGCGCACCAGACGTTGAGGCGCCTCGTCGAGCTCCTTCACCTCCAATGTGGACCAAGTCTGCTCCCAAACCAAGAGGCCGCGATCGCACTCCGACGTATTCCCGCCCCATCAGTCCCAGTACTTTACCAGGAAACAGTGCATCCGATGCGTCATCCGAGGATTCTGGAGGTGCAGTACGCCGTGCCTCTCCCAGTCGACACCATCGTCATCTGCGTCCAGTTACTCCGCACTATTCACACGCTCGCCGCCATTCGCATGAATCCTACGCCAGGAGACCCGAACGAGCATCCTCTCCAGATGATCAGCGACGATACGTGCACCGGGACATGTACAACGCCAACTCAGCCAGACCCTACGACTCAGATGGTCCTCGTCGGGCACGTTCATCGAGGGTATATGCCGAGGAGCCGGTCCGCCCTCCCCGCACCCCAGGCCCAACATTCCGCGATCACGTATTTAGCGACCCAGCAGCCGTCCCAGTCAGCCATGAAGTGCCGGTATACACGCACATGCACCCTCGCTACGTGAACAGGAATGGCACCTATCCAGTCCGGCCGCCTCCCCCACCTGACGTCGACTTGTGCGCAGGAGATGACGGCCGACGTTACAGGGGACCTCATCTCAACGCCAACCCAACTGGTTACAGTAACTCGGCCACTCCGGAGCGTTCTCGCTACCCTTCAGGTGGCTATCGCCCGCAGAGATGGGCTAATCCGGTACAGCCATCGCCAGCCCGAGGAATTCCAGTAGGTATGCCTGACATGGAATATCCTTCACGAAGCCGACGCTCCACCATGTATGACCGGTGAACAAACACAACAAACTTTCTACATCTGCGAACCAGAATGACAACCCCACTTCAAACTACACCTTTATGCGCGACAGGAAACCACATTACTTACCTAATGAATAAATTCTACCCCGGACTACAGTACCACGCTCTGCGCGACGACCACTGAAGAATCGCGCCCCGCACAGCCATTGTTGAGGACAGCAGGAAACGGAACGGGATATGGAATACACGAAGTACCGGCGTTCTGCTTGCTTAAGCGGTTATCTGACTGACCAATACCCCCCACATCTGATGTTAATGCCACATGATACGATATGATATGATATGATGAACTGACGGACCCTAATGGCGATCAGCTATGTTACGATTAACGACGATACGAGTGTTTTTAGAGAGTTAGCTGGAGTCCTGCTGTTTCTTTCGGGGTCTCACTCTTCTCTCTGTTTTCCTATATTATTTTATTCCATTTCACGGGTACTATTTCAGCTTCTCTTTATTAGTAAACGCTAGTCACTATATCATGAATACCATCACCTAAACTAAAATATTTCCCTCTACCAAAGAGGGGTCCTATTCCATAACTCACAGATCACACCCGGTTTGATTCAATATGAGACTCAGGGGCAAGCATAGCAAGGAATACTAACTAATACCTGGTAAGACAATTCACCATATTAATATCATAGTAGACACTCTCTACTCCCAACATACACTTATACACTACTACTGCTGCTCCTACTACTGTTATCAAAGAAAGTAGGTACTCCATAATCAAGTGAAACAGAACGGAACGGTAGTATCTATTCCATCACCTGGCCAGATGGATTTTGTTACCTACTCACTTTAGCAGTAGTACTTGGTTTCTATGCACCGTTATTCCTACTACTAGCGAGTCACATGGGTACATGATACTCCTATGATACGCGTTTAGATTATCTTAACTAGAATTTGTTTCAAAGGGATATTGTAGCGTGGCACATGACATGACATGACATGACGTGAAGTTGACCTTTCCTGTCTGATATTACCTGATAGCAATTGTCACTGGTTGCTAATTCATTTCGCAGGTAGTTTTATCTGCATGTATGTATTGCTGAGGTTAGTAGTTTTACTCGCTACTTGGGCTATTTACGATCTGTGTGCGCAAAGGGGGAAGGGGAAAGTAACTGAAGGGGGAAGTACAATTCTATGTGCTGTTCTGTCCTTTTCATCTTCCTACTATTAGTACCTTATTTTGATGGGGACGTATACGTTTTCCTGGTCTGTGGATGCAGATGCAATGTTGTCAAGTAGTCAGATCATTACACTCCTCGACTATAATATCCTTCTATTACTACTACTTGTTATTTACACAGACTTCCCCTTCCATGTGTTGGAAACTATCTCCGTATATATTCTGCATCTAGTACACTTAGATCGTAAGATTGGCCCTCTGGAAGCTGAACCCAAAGTCCTCGAATACAGCGCACTTCTGCGTAACACCTGGATTCGCCACAATTGACGGCGGCATGTCCAGAACACTCACGTTTCGCTCCGCGATTTCATACTCAGGCATGTAGTATCCGCGAGGCCCGAAGATCTGGTACGTCGATGCATAGGCGGGCCCACGAAGCTTCAACATCTCCAAATCGGGGTTGGGATTGCGGGTGCGGAAGAATGAACCGAAGATGTCATTGAGAAGACGGGAGTGCAGGATATCCCGTTTGTTGTAGTATGGGGATACGTTCTTAGTCTTGCTGTTGAGAGTGCCCCAGGCGGGAAGCACATCTGCGGAGTGGCACGTGGCGTTGAAATCAGTGTTGGGGGAGCAGATGCTGGGAACGTCCACGGTGGTTTGGACGTGGCCGTGTCTGACTTCAACTTCCCAGAGGCGCGGGAATGCATCTCGGCCGCCGTGGCGCAGGAGATAAGCCTGTGGGCAGCTCCACTCGCTGTGGGTAAGTGCATCGGCAACAGTATTCCGGACGCTGTCAGGATCCGAGGCGTTCAGAGGGAACACGTTGGTGGCGATGAGAGACTTTATGAGAGACGTGGGGTAGGCATAGCTGTAGACGAGCTCGAGGGCAGCTTCGCTTGCCCCAAGGTTTGGGACATACTGATCAACGTAGAGAGCTGCCTCAGTGGTGACTGTTGTGAACATGGTTGGGACGCGGTTGGGCAGCCTGTCCGAAGCGAGAAGACGGTAGAACTGGTCATCAATGACGCCGCTACCAGTGTCATCTACTATGGGCATCAGGGGCTCGATTGATGCGAGGATCTCGGAAGAATGAAGCCAGTCGCTGGCGATGGTCTCAGTGGAAGCTGTCATGGCAGCTTCGAACTCAGTAGTGTTGTCCAAATACCGGGTTGCCGGAACGGATCTAAGGCAGGAGATGAGGGCGGATTCCGATGTCGTGCCGTTGCAGCCAACGGCCCCGGCGATGTTGGGAGTAACAATCTTGGTATACACCTCACGGGTAAACCAGGGAAGGTCTACGGGGGCGGACTGCACAATGGCACCGGAGAATAGGCCACGGGCTGCAGTCGAGGAGAGCAACGCAATCACGCTCTGACCTCCGGCGGATTGACCAAAGATTGTGACATGATTTGGATCTCCACCAAATGCTTCGATATACTTGTTGACCCATTCCAGTGCGAGAATTTGGTCGCGTGTACCATAGTTGCCGGTGGTGAGGTTGCCCGTAGTCAGCCATCCTAGTGCACCGACTCGGTAGTTGACCGTGACAACAACAACGTCATTACGGCTAGCAAAATTTCCTCCATCGTAGTCGACCATGGATGCGGTTCCGCTAGTGAACGCACCGCCGTAGAAGTATACTGCGACAGGCTTGCGGGTAGAGTTTCGGTCATGTGAAGAGGGCAGGACAGGAGAATAGACGTTTAGATATAAACAATCCTCCGAAATACCACCATTGTCGAGTGTGCCAAAGCCCGAAACCGATTGGATGCATGAGTCTGCCATCTCAGTCGCGTCAATTGTCTTAGGACCGGAGTAGGGGCGTGGAGGTGCGAATCGCAAGTTTCTTAGAGGCGGATCTGCGAAGGGAATACCTAGGAATCGGAACGAGCGCCCGTCACGATAGCCAGTCATGTGGTAGTCGTCGAATGAGACAGAGATCTTTGACTTGTTCACGGCTGCTCTGTCCTTGTCGGTAGTGGGAGGGACACTGGAGGTGCAAAGGGCAGGCAGTTGTCGATCACATGGAGTGAAAACGACCTGCTTACGACTTTGAGAGTATGCCTGACAGCCATCTGGTAAATTCCCGGCTATCCAAAAAGAGCTGTTCCCCTCCACATTCTTTGTGTAGACCAGATAGTCGAGCTGATACCCTAGTTCCGTGGCGTTGGCTTGGGATACGTCCTGCAGCGGATAGAGGGCTTCGCCGATGGATGCACACCGAGATTCTGCGCCAAGGTATGGCAGCCGATCATAGACTAGGACTGCGGCGGTGCCATTGTTTCCTGGGCCCAAGTTGTTATACTTTAGAGCCTGAAGGGTACCCAGAGAATCGATGCTGGGATGAGACCTTACGTCTGCTGACGGAGCTGGGGCCGCCAAAGCAGAGCCAAAGAGAAGCAAAGAACCCACGATGGATTGCAGCTGCATTGTCACAGACGTCGGCTACCCAGTGCACGCAGGAACAACCCTCCCAGCAAGGCAGCAGCTCTTTTTAAACCTTCGTGGCTGCCAAGAGAAGGCCCAGAAATCCGGCCTTGGGGCAATTCGTTATTCGGGATGGCCGGAAGAACAATCCTGTCTGAGTCGAAAGACGGAAACTGCCATGGATGGAGCATATACAACCCAAATCGGTACTGGCGGAAGCTGGGGTGCATTGAATTGTTTAATCGCCAGTACTACGGAAGCTGGGGCATCGGTGGTTCCTGAGAGAAAGATTCCATTTATCTAGCCGAGGCAGCCAATATGAATGGCTCTCTCGGCAAACCACGACCGGAACTTGCTTTCTCGGCACGCGGATGCCAACGGTTGATCAACGATGACGACTAGAAGGTGGAGGCAGCGAAAATCAACGTTTGGTGAGGCTAGAAAAACAAAGAAGAGAAAAGGAGCTCACTGGCTTCGAGCGATCAGTCAGGCCACCGATTTTCGTCGTTACTCATAGATCCGGCTTAGTGCTCCTGGACGTCCTAGCCCTATGTTCTGGTGTGCAGCTGATATGAAGGACCCGGATGCGTGATGTGCCACCAAATTAATAATTTAACAAACTCTAGCATTGTATGCGTCAAGGCACTACTGTGCTTATCGGAAGTAGTGTCATGTAAGTCCACAATGATCCTGAAATTGTTGTACATCTCCTAAGCCAGTATTGTTCCTTCACATTATATGATAGTGGCGATCCAAACATTGGCGCTGGTACTCGAAGCGCGAAGTCAATCGAAAACTTTGACAGATCGTTCTGATAAAGTGCTCGGGTGGGCTTTGAATGGATTGAATATCTAGTCACATCAACTTTGTTAGCTGGCAAGGCTCAAGGTAAGTAAATCTGGGGCTACGGAAAGCCTTCTTTGTGCTGCCATCCACAGGTGCAAGTGCATAGTCGCAAATGCGTCTTCGAAACATCCCGATCTGATCTCGTAGCGATCGCGCAGCCAAGTATAAGCGATACTACTTTAACGAAGGCTTCCAGGCGACAGGAACCCAAGACGATTTGCTAGTATGAAGAGGACTAGAGTAGAAGGCTAGTGTTAGTAGTTTGAATAATTTTGATCTTTGAACAACTTGAGTTGTGGGATACAGACAGCCGTCTGCACGTGGTAAGCAGGGGCTGTGATAGTAAGATATCTGCTGATCGCACCACCCAGGCCAATGTGACCGTCTTTGTGACGTATATATTGTTCGGAGAAGCAAAATAATAGTCTTAGAGAAAGGATACTTAGAAAAGAGCCAACCTTTCAAGAAGCCAGAGGAGCTATTTGGAGAGGAAAGGTTGAGGTCTTAATATGATGACTGTAAGGTGCGAGTGCGGTTAGTCAGATGGATGAAGAGTTAGGTAAAGAAACGAGTGTATCACAAGCCAGGATCAATAGAGATGCTTTAGTAGTGGAACTCTATCTTCTCCGCCAAATCAATAGGTACAGAGTTATACTCACAGTAGAATCTGTCTCTGTTGATAGAGATAAGGTAGGTAGGCTTCTCAGACTTATCAGTTGAAAAGGCAGAGGGCGGGGAACATTAGGCTTCAATATACAAGAAAGGTTTGTGGACAGCACGTAGCGCAACGTATTCACGTCAATGACTCCAAACATTCATGGGGGTAGTGAAGCACGGAAGGAACTGGTAAGCACCGATGGATTGGGGGTCCAGCTAGTCCGCCCGGGTGGACTATAGTATTAGACTCGAACAGTTAGTAGAAGGAAAAGAAATTCAGTGACAGGAAAAGGCAGTGAGAATAGCATCGAGGAAATCCAAGGACCGGTATAGTATGGTGAGAGTCTCATGGGGTGCGGAAGCGGGAAGACTGATATAGACCAGAAGGGAAGGACCCGAATAGCTTCATCTTCCCAACAACCCACCACGCCCAACAAGTCACACGCCCCAAGGGAAACCTGACCACCAGAATCGATGCCTGGGCAAATACGCCAGCCAGAGTTACCTCATTCAGACAAGACAAAAGGGGCAGACAATGCAAGTTCTGGGAAGTATTCAGTAACCAAACCCAGGGTAACCGAGTGGCTTAACAGCAGGCTCGTGATTCTGCTCCCTTAGCCGTGTAAGCCAGGGACGCTCGGGAGTCCTGGGTACGATTCCCGCCGCTGCGAGCAGCCCTTGACACTAAGCTCAAGAACGCGCTCTCGCCTGGCTAGAACTCGTCTGCAAAAACCCACTAAGCGGTTTTCGTAGCCTCCTATGGGTTGGCACCCCATAGACGAGGTGAGCTTTTTGTTTTCTATTCTAATTAATATGTCCCCTACTTGGTTGCGCTGCTAAAGGCTTTTGAAAAAAGGTGCAGAAAAAGATTCCCCCTCGAATTTGCTGCTAATCTTGACTTGGTGAGGCCGGGGGTCCGGGCTTGCTGCCTCGTTGCCTCAGACGGTAGGAGCCAGGGACGTCATCATCCAGAGAATGACTCACTAGCACCTACCTTACGTGAATGTTACATTGGGGAAGAGTAGCAGCGTATCCTACTTCATAAGTGTGGCAATGTAGTGTAGGAGATAGGTCTTGCAGGTTACCTTGAGTTTGACTCCTTGATGAATTGAGGAGCACCAGAGATGTTGTTATGATGAAAGTGATACTGACTGTATCTATACCGGCTAACGCGTGGAAAGCACGTTTAGTAAGTTGAATTGAAACACTCTTTGGCAGGGACTAATACTCGCTACGAAACGTCTCCACGTCTCGCTGATTTACAATCTGCTCTTCCGAGAACCAATTACCGTGCATCCCATATGGCACACGCTGCGGCAGGATAACTCGGCAGACCACCTCCCTCATACTAGCAGTATCGATGACCCAAAGCTCACTGCGAGAGTCAGGTGGGGCTTCGCCATTCCCATCCAGTTGTGACTCGTCAAAAACATATGTAACGAGCCAGCCATCATCTTCATACCTTCCCTCTTTCCGCGGTACAAACGAACACTCCTGGGCATACCACCCCGTGGGAAGCGCAAACACCTTGATATGGTCGTCGGGGTTATCCGAAGCGAGAATTTCATCAATGGAGCGCTTGTCCACGCAGCCATCTACTGAAGGCGGATGTTTAGCCTTCCCCTGCGAGAGAAGCTGCTCCACGTCCACCTTGACGAGACAGTCAATCTTAAAGGAGCTGATGTGAGTGGCGGCAAAATTACTCTTCCGCATGGAGCAGCCGTAGACAAACCTTGTGGGGTCCATCTCAAGGTGCTTGGGTACACATGGAAATTCGAACGGAATGGCTGATAGCGCCCACTGCTGGGAGATCGAAGCTGTACCCTCATGGCTGGGCGGGAACTCGTAGTAATAAAGGCGGCATTGGGGATCCGGTTGCTTCAAGGCTTCTGGGGCAGCCATATTGCCCATATGGAAGAATGGCGCAACACTGTTCATGCGACACAGGAGCATATTGACCCATGTTCCACCTGGAGTAATGTCGTCCCAAGTATTTACTGTGTGCATTACCACGCAGGGATCTGTCGTAAACCATCGAATAAGCTCAGGGGCGTGCCGGGGAAATACACCAAGCCTCGTTTGGCCCCGTGGATTGTATTCAACCACTGGCTTTCCATGCATGATATTTGACAGGTCGAGCTCGAGAGGCAGGTCGATGATAATGGTATGTCGGTGAGATACTCCAAAATCATGCATCATCTTCCCCGAAACAAGGCCAGGCACGGGTCGGTTGAGACGGAACTCCGGTGTCACTGTACTTCTAGCAGGTATGATGGAGTAGTTCACAAATGGCGGGATAAATGTCGAATGGAAGAGAAGTAATTCTCCGGTCTGGGGGTCAACTCGGGGCTGTTCATTATGACAGATCAGTACTGGGTCATGGGAGTGTCACAAATATATATCCCTCCTTCAATGAACTCACATGAGCTGTTGTCATTTCCTTCAAAGCTCCCTCCACTCCGGGACTGCCAAAACCCTCCTTGCACGCATCTGTGCCAACAGGTTCGCCCTCCGCCATATTACCAGTAAACCAGCCCACCGTTTTCAGTAGTGGTAAGAACACGCGCATGGGAGGCCCGATCTCGTTCGTCGCCATGACGCGGCCATCGTGATGAAAAATGCTGGTATTCGCACTACTCACCCTCTTGATCGGCCGGGCAATCAAACCAAAAATCGACGCAAAGATCAAACCAAGACTCCGCAATATTTCAAATATAATCCGTAGAGAGGACGATACGGGATTCGTTAGCGCCGCAACGCTAGGCATTATGGGGTAGAGACGGCGGTCTTGCACGGTTGCGCAATAAATATCCGTTAGAACATACTCATTGGTAAAGACGGGTTGAACATGGGCTGGTCCAGAGATGCGATTGAAGTAGACACCCGTGAGCATGCCGTCGCCGTCAAACCAGTGGAAGCCGCGTGACTCGTCGCGCTGGATTGGATTGGTGCCATTTCGGACATATTGGCCGCCCAGGAACTCCTCGGGAATGGTACCCTCGAAGTCACAGGGTTTGGAGGAAAGTCGGATGCTGATGGGGGCGAAATTCCCCGTTAGATATCTGATGTATGATGCTTAGCTTGTTGCAGGTTTGCTTGGAGACTGAAGAAGAGCATACGGATGTTTTCTTTCTGCTTTCGACATGATTTTGACATTGACTGTCCCTTGAAGGCGAGTATGACTGAGAGGTGGACTCCGAAATACACTTATCTTATATACATATCCTTGGAAGCCTATCCAGTGTCTGAACCAAGGCTCGAGCCCGCATTGCAACCAGACATTAATTCGTGCTTTGACCTATCACAGTACAGAAAGCCATTGACTTAAACCGGTTTGCAAAGTTTAAGACAGGATCAAGCAACCACAGATAGAGTCTATCTGTTCTCACTCCTCTTCTGAATAAAGCTAAGACCTGCTCTGTTACTACGACTGGGTTCTCTACCAAACTCCCCGCGCAGATGACGGCCAATCACGACATGACATCAAATCCCCGCCAGGCCTGTGAGCTAGGCGAAGTGCCCAATCAGGCACGGGTCACAGCTAAAATGATATAATGTGGATACTGTACTCAGTTGAAGCATGCCTACGCTCCTGTCGGATACGAATCCGATTTACATTTGACCTTTGTCCCGTATTGTGTCCCACCTCTATTATACTTTTCAGGAAGGCACCGTTGCGTCACACAGATAGTTTAGGTCGGACTTATCGACAGCTAGAAACGTGGCAACGACGTTAGGATTCCTCTATCCTTAGATACCTTGGGACATTTGACGTAGCTGTACCTGTACTGAGAATTATATCAAGCCAGCTATCTGCCCTGAAAGAGTTCTCCGAAACATGGGGAGCAGCATCCACTGGATTCCCAAATGTAAGGTCCCACTCTAATTAGCCACCTACGCTGTTAAGCCAAAGCTGGGTCTCTCATGACCGCCAATCCTTGCTTTCAGGCTAGGGATCTCTCGGGATCAAGGAAGTTTCGAATCGATGCCACCGACCACAGCTATCTATCACCATTGGAATGAGTCGTCATACCGCTTGCTGGGTAGGAGGCAAAAAGTATGATGAACCGAAGGGTGGGTTATTAATCGGTTCTGGCGTGCACAATTGGACGTAATTAGTGCATAATATGTATGCCGAGCCACAGTAAAAATGAGTTCGGCAATAATGGTCTCGTTTTTAATTTCAAAGTATGTTTCGCAGTCCGACACTCAAGCAGTCGTAGTTCTGTGCTGTCTTAGCTAGACGTTAGATACTAGAAATTAGTGTTCAACGGAAAGCTGGTGATGAGTCTTGATGGCTCTGTGATGCCACCGACCTGGATAGTGTTAGATCATGTAGGTTGCGCAAGTAGACTAACTGCAACCTATCTGCAGTCCCCTGATCGGCGATTAAGCGGGAACTTGATCACGCTATGGGCGACTCAGGGTCCAACAAGAAAGGCTTTAGCGCCCCAGGCACCCACCTGGGGCCTGATCGGAGCCTGGCAGTGGGTCCCGTGCCTGCGGGCGGTGGGCAGTTCTGCCCCCGGGGGCCTACGCTTTGCCGTTTCAGGAGGCTGCTGTGCAACTGCTAAACAAAGTTAAATACTGGACGAATTTTCCTATGCTGAGGGGTTTATCTTTCGAAAAGCTCTCCAGTGTATAGGATTACCTCAGTTATTGCTCCAATCATACCATTGCAATCTCTGAATTGTCCATGTGTTGCTGTCGCCCATTCTCATCAACAGATTTATAGATCTATCACAGCAATGGCGGCTACCTTTACCCTGCCGATACTGCCCGCAAAGCATCGGGACCTGCCGACCTGGATCCAGAGTCACCCAAACACCCCTCTCGAGCAGATCATCGCACCATACAATGACTACGATGCGGTGGCGCGCAAGCTGTTTGCCCAAGAGGGCACTCATGCAGCCCTTCAGGATAATCACCTCAACATCGTGCCCCTCTACGACTCCAACGGCAGTACGGACATCCGTGTACGGGCTCGAGACTTATCTTCTGAGTCTTCCACGACTAAGGAACAGTATATCATGCCCTTGAAGGAAGAGGACCGGCGTCCCAATGGTTCTCCGGCAGTGGTTTCTACCTTAGACGAGTTCCGAAAGAACTTCAACGTCTTCTCCGAGGGTGCATTGAGCGACATGGACTGGAGCAATGTCGTGGTTGCAGGGAGTGCAGTAGTCACTTGTCTGCTTCCAGTCCCCGAAAAGTATCGGGATTCGAAGCGGTCGTTGCGAGAGTACTATCATGAGAAAGTTGCGCCGGCCTCGGATGTTGATTTGTTTCTCTACGGCTTAGACGAAGCGCAGGCAATTGAGAAAATTAAGCAGATTGAGGATAAGGTCAAGAACGCCATCCTTTACGAGACAACCACAGTGCGAACAAAGAACGCCATCACGATCGTTTCGCAGTATCCCACACGCCACGTGCAGATAGTGCTTCGCATATACAAGTCTGTCTCCGAGATTCTAACTGGTTTCGATGTTGATTGTTCTTGTGCTGCTTTCGATGGGAAGCAAGTCTTCGTCTCCCCACGTGCTTTGGCTTCTTATATTACCCAAATCAACACTATCGATTTGTCTAGACGCTCGCCTTCTTACGAGAATCGCCTCTCAAAGTACTCTCATCGGGGGTTCGAAATATACTGGCCGCAGCTGGATCGGTCGCACATAGATCCCGTCAGTATCTTTCTTTTCTATATCTTACTATTTTATTAACTAATGCCATTCATAGACAATTTTCGAGCGGAGCTTTAGTAGGACAGTTGGCCTGGCGCGCCTCCTGGTCCTGGAGAGGCTGCCAAAGTCGTCAGACCGGGAGTCTTACATAGAGCAAAGACGACAGGAGCGTGGACGACCAGCTTCAAGGTCTTATAGGTGGAAGCAGTCCGGTAACATCAAGGAAGACTGGGTGGATGAGATCCCGGACTGGGAAGAGGGAGAGGAAATCTCTGACTACCATACCTTCGTAAGCTTGTGAGATCTCCATTCACATGTCCGAAGGCTAATTCCCCGGGCAAGACTATTCCTTACGGCCCCAGATTCACAGCTCGAAAAGTTGAAAAGCTTGTTTATACGAAGGACCTCCTGCTCAATGCGGAGTGGAATAAGCCCAAAGACAGAGAAGTTAACCTTCACCGACATCCGGCGTTCTTTGGCGATGTCGCGGATGTCATCGGAGACTGTTGTGGCTGCTGCCCGCAGCCCCTGACTCCTGAAGAGAAAGAGATAGCCGAGAAGGAAAGCAAAATCTATATTTCTGGTAGGATCTCTTTCATCAGAGACAACCCAGGTCGCCAAGAGATTGGTAGCTTTAATCCGATCACAGAGACCGACTGGACTGGTTTGTGCCCCCTTATCCTTTGTGAAAGACCGAGGAGCAGGCTGACTTTTTGCGGAAGAAATGGCATATGTGGGTAACACGGAGCGGCTGTGCCATGCTATTGTTGATGGCGATATCGAAAGCGTGAAGGCGTGTCTCGCAGAAGAAATGATGGATCCTAACCATCGTGACCACACTGGAAGGACTCCATTGCACTTGGCTTGCTTGACCTCTACAAGCGACATTGTACAATGCCTTGTCGACCATGGCGCAAGAATGATCTCCCGTCTGGCCGACGGTCGGACAGCACTGCATTTGGCTGCTGCTCGGGGTGATTTGGAGACGGTTAGAGTACTTCTGCGCAAAAGCAAGCAGAATGAGGCAGAGCAGGCTCAGCTCGAAAAGCGGTCTGATGCGGATAGTCAATGTATAGATTCCGACTCATTCGTTCATGTTGAAAAAGAGGCTGGTGTGGATGGCATCGATTTGGCCATGAATGAAAACGAGCAAGAACCCGACATCTACGACATCAATGTAGTCGCCTGGGATGTACCCACATCAGCGCTTCATCTTGCCATTCTACATGGCCACATTGATGTGGCTCACGAGCTTGTTACCTCATTTGGAGCTGATTTGGCGCTTCCGGTCAAGCTGCTCTACCCCTGCCAGGATAAGCCGCGAGCTGCTATCCTATGCCTTGTCCTGGCACTTCGGCTGCCTCTTGAAAAGTCAATCGCAATGACACAGAAGCTACTGCAGCTTGGTGCACTTCCCACACAGGCAGACATTAACAGCACCACTCCACTGCACTACGTCGTTGCTTCTGATTTCACCGATTCTTCCGAAATCCTCGAAACATATCTCCTTCACAACCGTTCGGCAACAATGAAAGCGATGAATTTACTCTCCTCCTTGTCTAATTCCTGGAATGTCAAGGCTCACTCTGCACTTACATTGGCCCTTAGTATGAGAAACGACACGGCTGCGACCAAGTTGATTGATGCTGGTGCAACGCCCCATATTGACTTTCAATCGTTCGTGAGTACTGGTCAGGGTATCCATGGGGCAATCAAGTCAAACTCATCTGAGAGGAACAAAGAGATCTTTCGGCATAATTTCACCCAACCTATCATTCTCGCAGTCCAGAACGACCTACCAAAAATTGCTGATCGGCTGCTCCGCAGCGATAGCGTCGACCCAAATACTCTCACCCCTGAAGGATATATGGTATTGAGCAACGAGTATATTCGAGGCTATACCGTGGGACAATCTGTGCTCGACTGTGTCCGAGACAAAATCAGGGCATTGGACAACTACCGTGGCGAAGGATTAGGTGTCCCACCTCGCCAACTAGTGAAACCTGATCATTGTCTGAATGGGTTACAGCCTGACACATACCATCGTTGGACTGTGGAAAGGGCAGTACGCCGAGCAAAGAAACAGTATGAAGAGGGCAAGAAAAGGTATGACAGTACAGTCGATGCCAACCGGAAGCGCGAAGGTGTGAAGGAGAAGGCCTTTGCAGCTCGAGCCACGCTAGACGCTTATAAGGCACTGGAGAGTGTGTTGCTGGAGAAAGGTGCAAAGTCCTTCTACGAACTTCATCCGGACTTCGAGGACCCGTCGAAGAAAACTGAAACCAGGAGCCATTCCGACTCCAAGAGTCAAGAACCGGAGCCTTTTAAGGTCGAAACAAACTTCTGCGTACCAGACCTTACCGATGAAAAGAAGCAGAGATATTTTGACCTGTGAGTGTTATCTTCCACTAAATGCCCCGTCAAAATCGCTTTCAGAACACTAATGTTAAGTAGATTCGAGGCTGCCTGGCGCGGCGACCTTGATACCATCAAGGCCCTCACGCTAGTTGCATCTGATGCTGAAAACCAACAGGGGCCATTGCAGATTGCGGTGTGGGACCAGGACAATTTCTCCCCGTTTTCCATCGCAGTACTTCGCGGGCACCTCCATGTGGCGAAGGCTATCCTAGAGATAGTCCAGGCCCAATTCAAACGCGAGGATTCTGACGCTCGTGAGAGATTTGAGATGGACATCGATGCCTTCCATGACGGTGAAGAAAATTGCATATATAGGGAGATTGTTGATGACAGATTTACCATTGAGAACATAGGAGAGGTAGCCACACAAGTGGAATGTTCGATTTCGCCCCTCCAAGTATTCTCCCGGTACTGCCCAGCTCACATGTTCCTTGACGGAGAGACTAAGACCGACAATTACATCGATCTGGTACACTATGCCGTCGGGCAGAACAACGTGGATTTACTGGTCTTTCTGCTTGAGCTGGGTCAAGAGCTGACAGAAAGAGACAAGACGGTCGAACCCGGGGATCATAACTTTGCCGCCAGTGCTTTCCCACTAGCAATCTCAAAGGGCCACATAAAATGCCTGGAGGTGATCATCAGGTATACTGGCGGGGACCTTCCCGTCGACAATCTGCTCCGAAAGTGTGGCATCAATGTTAAGGAGAAGCCGAAGTATTACCAAGGGTTGTCTATACGGGGAAAGAAAAGGGCAGATTGGGCCGCTGCAGGAAGGGGACTACCTGACTCACGGGAAGAACAAGAGATACCTTTGCTCACAGCGGCGCATTCAGGCTCATTGGCGAGTATGGAATGGTTTCTCAACCCAGATTCGGCCAGAACGTACGTTGAATTTATCAAGAACAATGAGCAGGTAGACAAGTTGAAGCTCCTTTCACAGTCGGTGAGAGATATGGAGAGGCCCGTGTTGAACTGGCTTCATTGCAAGAGTGCGTACCAACCCAAATATTCTGGAAATCGTATGCTAACTCGGACACAAACAGACAACTATCTTCTGCACTGTGCTGTACTCTCCAAGCCTACGCCGGAATCATGCCAGCTAGTTGAAAGCCTTGCCAAGCGCTTTCCACAATTTATGGAGACCAAATCAGCTTCAGGGCATACGCCTTTAGCTCTAGCATTCTCCCTCGGCAAGATAGACTTCGCCGAGATCCTTGTCAAGGCCGGCGCCAATCAGACAGCTCGTGATCGTCAAGGCAACAACTTGGTTCACCTAGTGCTATGTGACATCAATGGTAACGCTCGAGAAGAGCTAGGCAATATAGAGAGGCTTCTTTCCCTGCTCGACCCCCGGTTGGCCCCATCGCTGCTGACGGAGCGGTCCTCTGATGACCCGGGATCCCTGACGCCACTTGCTCGTTGGATGCATCGGAGTAATTGCGCATGGTCAAGAGGATCGAGCGGATGGGAATTTGACCGTGGCCGAGAAACGGATGGCAAGTTGGCTATCATTCGATGTTTCCTTCAGTTTGCCCAGTCAACGGGCCAGAAGCATTTGGATATGTTTGACGGTACAGGAAACACCCCCGTTCATGAAGCAGTCAAGCATCAATACCCCAGGACGTTCGAGGCTATGATCGGATATCGCCCTGATCTTCTGCACCGCGAAAACGCCACTGGAAGCACACCATTAGAATTGGCTACTGACAATTGGGTGACCGAAGCCACGTCTAATCCGCCACAGATTCTATCATACAGAGGGCAGTACGAGGCGGAACATACGCGGAGTGCATGCGTTCTGGACCGGAGACCCGAGTCATACCTTCCTGGGTATCCAGATAGACCGGAGAGTGAGCGGCAAGCAATTTATAGAATTGCCTGCGAGCGAGCCAGTATCCAGTCGCGTAAACGCAAGCTGGTGAGCTTGAACGAAGCGAATGAAGTGGCAAAGCGACTTGCTACGCGGAAGGAGGGGGTGGCGTCTACAACCGAGGAGAGCGATGTTGTGAGCCGGTGGTATGGGTAGTTATGGGTAGCCTGAGCGGACATGAGAAATTGAAGGGCGATTGTATTGTGAATGCTATGGTTGGTGTATAGTTCTTACGACGTGGAAGGCTCACCTGCCAAGCCAAGTTTATACTTAGACACTCAAGGTAGACAAGTTCAATAAAAATGATCAGAATAACATTGCAACTTCGTCGAATTCAGGAACAGAAATCCATGTCGGCTCAGCCATCCGACGACGTCCACCTTACAATCACATGCACGAGTAAGATTGCTGTCCTTTCAACAGACAGAAGTTCTCTCGGTCGAGAATGCAAAGTTGAAGCCCAATTGAACTCGACCGCCAATCGATTGCGATAACGAAGGCGGTGAACAGTACGGCGGGGCAGAATGGAACGATGGGCTTCAACAATCTTCTTCCCCGCAGGCCTGCAACTTCTTCAACTTCCTTCTTCTATTATCATAACTGTTCGTTCTCTTCCAAAATGTCTGTCTCCTCATACATGGCAGACCCTCTTACAGTTCTACCACCCGAGATCGTCTTGCGCGTCTTGGAATTCACCTCAGTCTCCACTTTAGCGTCGCTGACCGCCGTCTCCAAGGCCTGGCACCAATTTATCGACATCACCCATCGAGAAGCCATCTACAGTTCCGAATCTAAAACCGCCCAACCCCCGGGAGGCGCCCGCGACTTTTCATTCCTGTCCAACACCACCACCTCGTTTACGAAACTATTCGATGACACTACATCATGGAAAGACCTCTGCAAGCGCCAGAAGCTGCTCGCCCGCAATTGGGCCGATGAGCGCCCAGTGACCCGCGAGTCGGTGCTTCAAGTCGGCAACAATCCTGTTTGGCGATTCCGGGCAGACTTCAAGCGCCGGTTCTTCATTTCTACATCACATGCGGGTGGTCTGAATGTTACGGATATGGATACGGGCAAAATTCTATGGCGGCTACCCTCCACGCTGGATCGTGATGAGGATTCGGTTCGCCCGTATGCCCATTTGGAGTATCAAGACGGAATGGCGGTCTTTGACCGTGAGGGAGATGCGCTTGAGGTATGGCAGGCCGATCAGGAGGGTGCTGAGCGTGGAGAGTTCCGGCGCATCGCGATCCTAGACCACAATTGTCAGACAAGAGGCTTCCAGCTGTCGTACTGGACGCTGTGTGTGGTCTCCACACAGGGACAGGGCTTTGTGTATGATATGACGCAGCGACCTCCGACGCTGACCACTCATATTTCTATCGAAAATGATGCCGTCGGCCATTTGGATCAGAGCGCAGACGCTGTCATCTACTCCATGGGTCCCAGAGGCTATCACATTTACAACAAGGCGACCGGCGAGTTCCTGGGCGCGCTGCAGCCATTCCGCTGCACAGACATGTATCATATCCTTCCACCGGTCGCTACCTCTCCGTCTGCGATCGCTGCACTAGCTGCTGCTGCGCGACATGGTCCGACTCAGCAAATGGTCGCGCTAAGCAAGCCTCGCAAAGACTGCTTGGTGCCAATCGAGCTTCTCAAAGGCCCTCTTCCACCGCCGACTGATTTTGAACACGTAAGGCATGGTGATGACGAATGGGGTGCTGGTATGCTTCATGGGGATCTGTTCGTTGGTTTCTCCCGCGCTGGTCGTGTCTTCGTATGCTCCAACTGGCGGAAGGCTCTACAGACCGAACGAGGCATTTCAACGCATGGATCTCTCATCGAATGCGAATCGGATGGTTCTAATTTTGATCTGGGCGGCTGGTTGTCGGTGCGCAACCACCGCGTGATGTTTGAAATCCAGGATCGTATCTATGTTGTCGCCCTCGACGACGACAACAAGATCCAAAACGTCAATAATCCTGCTCGGGCGTCCTACTCTCTGCTCACTAGCTCGGTGCCACAGCTTGCCGTGCCGGTCAGTTTCATGGCGTTATATGATGATACGATTATGACTACATACACCGTGCGTCCTATGTGCCCCCTTGCCAAAGTTTGAGACGGCACAAGCAAGCTAATAGGTAATCACAGACTCTCGGCTTCCGTCAACAGCATTCCGATGTTCCAGGTGAAGCAGATGATAATCAACAAGAGGGGCCTGCTCGCATTTTCCCCACAAAAGCCATCCGCATTGTCAGCCTAGCGCCCGACCTCTCCGGCGGAAAGTCGGTCCCCATCGATGGTCCCCAGGACGAACGGGCAACAGGCGGAGGACTCTGGGGCACTGAACCACGTCAACAGCGGGCTGAGGACAGCTGGCGCTCACAGGCAGGGCTCTTGCAGTTGGTCAGCCTGCTCGGGGATGAGCTCGACGATGAAGATCAGGACGAGATGGAGGCCATTGAAGCGGAGTGGGAAGATGTGGATGATGATGACGATGACGATCATGATCATGATCATGAGGGAGATGAGGAATCCGAGCCAGAGTCTACGAATGAACATGGGACAGCCTAGACATAGGACGATGAGGGCAATTCCTGAGTGGCCAGTAAACATTATGAGCAGGATACGTCCAGGTTGACCAATCACGAATTGACTATCGATCTTCCAAGACAACAAGCCGTAAGTCGGTGAAATGGGCAGTCTGGGTCGAGTTTACTTAGGAAAAGCTGACTACTTACCAGATAACGATATATGGATTGGGATATCCACATAAGCAAGCGACAGCGGAGAATTGACAAGGCATCATTCCCCACGTAGAGATCTACTAACCTGCCATTTTAGATGCGTAGAACCCTGGATTGTATATAATAATTTATTTTCGTCTTGAATTGCGGGGGGAAACATACAGCAGTTGTCAATAAAATCATGGTACACAACACCCGGAGCCAGAAGCCTATACGTATAGTCAGACATATCAACTAGGTACATCTACTAGCTCTGAGGACATTCAGATGACCATTTATCTAATAAAATAGTAGTTAGCATGGAATGATATACTACCAAATCCGTACTGTACAAGCTACTCGGAAGAGTGTCCGAACCAGCTGATCCTAGCCATACTCAATCAGTAGGAAAGCGCATCGCTATATCCATCATATCGGTGATATGTAATACCTAAAGATTCCCTCAAGAACGTACAAATACTCTCGTGGTTAACTTGACTTCGTTGCAGTCTAGACTACCTCTCAAGCAGGCACAAAGGCACATACATAGACCATCCTAGCATAGTATTAGTAGCGACCTTCAATATACTACTATAACTAGCCTCAATTCCCCATACTCTATAGATCTCCCCCAAACCGCCTACCCGAGCATCCTTTGACCGCCCTTCCGACCGCCCTCCCCGGCAGAACCTAGTCGACCTCGATCAAAAAGTTGCGGATATAGACGGATATAGACGGATATACATTCTATACACCTCCGAAAAAATGAGTCAGCGAACTGTACACTTTTTACCGCCTTTGTTGGCAGAATCTGGCAGAACACCCGTAGCCTGACCGCTCCACTGACCGCTTGAAGCGGCAGAACCTAGCGAACCTCGTTGAGAAAAGTGCGGATATAAGCGGATATAAGCGGATATACATTCTATACAGCTCCGAAAAAATGAGTCAGCAAACTGGACACTTTTTTACCGCCTTTCGGAGGGCAGCAGAATCATTCTACTCAGTAGTTAGTTAGGCGACTCGGGTTATTTGCTTAGGCAGTTTGCCTGAATTGCTCGTGGTCTACTTGTCTAACTATGCAGTAATCCCTGAAGGGATAACAGATTGTATCTTTCTGAATCGTCTACTATCAATTCCTTTTACTTCGAGATATAGGCCAATACACCATCGGCAATGGTTCTGCACCAGAGAGAGAGAGAGAGACGGCTAAGCCTAGGCCTCGTATGACATCACGGGCCCCAGGATGGATGAATGGATGGATGCATCGGCTTCGACTTTAGCTTCACGACGGATCCAAATGCGGGCTCCACTATGGTTCCACTCCCCTGTCGCCGCCATCATCATGATGCAATTGCTCATATTGTTGTTCAATTCAAGTTAGGACATTGAATCCTGGTTGTTTTATAAGTTGGTGGAAAGGCCCAATCTTGTGGTGTTGATGCAAATAGCAATCAAGCTTTCGCCAAGAATTGAGTTAGAAGATATCGGCTCTCCATTTTGGTTATATTGTTTATTTATTATATTAATTTGAATTGATCTGAATTGCAAATATGGCGCCGAAGTATAAGGATCATACGCCTCGGTTGCATCAGTATGTTTTTGTCCCCCTTGAGTGTGGATGTATAGTATATCTGAAGGTTTTTGGCTAACATGGTCCTGTTAGTCTTGGAAAATGGATGCCTTCTACCCTCGACGCCCATCACGAGTGGCTGGGCGGTGTCATCGCACATGTCGACAGCAAGGAATCTCACGACCTTCACCCAGTGATCCAGGAATTCCAGGACCTCATAGAGAACAACACCCGCGTATACCTTCTCATCTCCGCCATGTTTAACGAACTCCCACGCAACCGAACGTACGCCACTGATCCCACCGGTTGTCCCCAGATGCAGGACTACAAGCACATGCTGCGTGTACTGAACCATCTCATAACCACTGCGCCCTCATGGAATGACTTTTCTCACCGTGTAGGGCTGGTCGGGTTGCCCATCAACGCGGTCCTAGATTGGCCGATGGGTACTCCGAGTGGATATGCGGCATTCCTGGATCCGGATGTCAACCGTATGATCAAGAAGGTGCTCAATGCATGGGGCGATTTCCTCAAGTCACCGGAGTCGGCGAAGGTGTTGGACGATTCGAAATACGGCTGGTTTGGGAAGACAGCTAAATCTGATCTGGAAGAGGTGGGCAACGTGCAGAAGACGAATCATTCGTTCGAAGAGCTGTATGTCTGCGATCCTTCTGCGGAGCATCATGGTTTCAATTCTTGGGATCATTTCTTTACTCGGTTGTTCCGGGAAGGTATCCGTCCCGTTGCCTCCCCCAGTGATGACAAGGTTATCGCAAATGCCTGTGAGTCGCAGCCATACAAGGTAGCATACGATGTCAAGGCGCGCGACCAATTCTGGATCAAGAGTCAGCCGTACTCGGTGTATGATATGGTGGGATGTGATCCGCTGGCAAAGCAGTTCGAGGGTGGAACGGTCTATCAGGCGTTCTTGAGTGCATTGAGCTATCACCGCTGGCATGCACCAGTGTCAGGAAAGATTGTCAAGGCATATGTTGTGGATGGGACGTACTATTCTGAGCCGTTGTTTGAGGGTATCGGAGACCCGGATCCATCCAACCAACATGAGATTGACAGCGCTGGTGAGGTCATGTCTCAGGAATACCTGACAGCCACGGCAACGCGGGCGGTTATATTTATTGAGTGCGACAACCCTGATATTGGGCTCATGGCGTTCTTGGGTGTGGGCATGTGCGAGGTCTCAACTTGTGAGATCACCGTCTCCGAGGGCCAGCATGTATCCAAGGGTGATCAGATCGGTATGTTCCATTTCGGTGGTTCCACACATTGTCTGCTCTTCCGGAAGGGAGTCAATGTCCAGGGATTCCCATCGCCCAAGATGCGTCATAACGTGCCTGTCAGGAGCCAGCTAGCGGTGGTTAGTTGAAGTAGTTAGGTGAACCTAGATGTATATATAGCCACGGACATAGTCATGATTTTATGTAATTGACCGAAAATAATTGCATGATGAATACACTCGGTGTGAAGCTATACAAGGTCTTTGCATCAGCTTCTCCCGTTGCTGTCTGATCTGCGAGGGTTCCTTGATTCAGCATGTCATAATATGTGTAGCTATGTAGCCGGGCATGAGTGAGTGTAGATAATGTAGCGCTGGTACGATAGAAGCAGGGAGACAGCGTCACCTGATACTGCTGTCGATGATGTCTCTCTGGTCTCCTGAAGGCCTCGCCGCTCGCCACACTCTAATTGACGGCTACGGAAACAGGAAATCTCGCGGGCTCGATTTGAGATGACATATAGTAATCTTATTCTTGATTGCAGTTTTACACTTCTCAGTGTTTATCTGGAAGCAGTCGTCACATGACCCACATCTCCTGCCAAAATTAAGTACCACCTCCCTCATCCATCCGATATGTACACCAACCTCACATTTTCGCCATGATTTGAACTGGCTCTATTTGCTCAGAATGCTCTGTAGCCCAGTTCATGATCAATTGGATTACTCCATCCATCTCCTCCCTAGTATTGTCCGCATGAATCATCAGCCGTACTCGACCCGTTCCCTTGGGCACCGTGGGGTAATCAACTGAATTTACCCAATATCTGGCCCGCCGCAGCCTCTTGCACAAACTGTGAGCTTGTCTGGGCTTCGTGATAATCGGAACTATGGGGGACTTGAACGGCCTGGTGTACCATGTTTTCTCAATCGGCAGTGAGAGGATGTTTCGCTCTTTGACATCCTCCCACTGAGGGTGTTTCGTTAAGGTCCAATAGAAGTACCATATGTTCTTCTGCAGACGTTCCTGGCGCTACAACGTGGGTATTAGTATTGCTGACATTT
Source organism: Aspergillus brasiliensis CBS 101740 (assembly GCF_001889945.1). Lineage (NCBI taxonomy): Eukaryota > Fungi > Ascomycota > Eurotiomycetes > Eurotiales > Aspergillaceae > Aspergillus > Aspergillus brasiliensis. The sequence goes on from NW_027137461.1 coordinate 209,910, forward strand.
TACAAAGGTGACAGGACAAACCATGTGTCCTTCCTGAGTGGCCAGGATCTCGTAGGCAGCGCGAACAGCTGCCACAGTTGTGAAAGATGGCGCAGTGGTGAATATGATGTTCCGCCCATAGTTGATTAAGGCCTCTTTAATTGTCGAATTGCACAATACCACCGCTATTCGACTATATTTAGCAACGCCAACGTATGGATATTGGGGGGTCGTCGTACCTCCCGCTGAGGCCAGCGCTTTTCCACAGGTATGTAACCTGATCGAAAATTCGTTCTCGAGTTCATATAATTGGACCATTCCTGAGCCACTTGGCCCAATGATGCCATTGGAATGTGCCTCATCAATTGAAAGGATATAGTTACCGCGAGGTAAAGTGTCATAAGCAACATTTACCATCTCGTGAAGAGGAGCCACATCACCATCCATGCTATAGATTGACTCGATTGGGATAAACACAAGGCTTCTACCTTCTGCAACTTCGACATTCTGGTCTCGGAGCTCTTCTAGGCGCTTTCGCAAGGAAAGGCTGTCGTTGTGACAGAAGGGAATGCTCTTAGCTCGTCCCAGCCGCATCCCCTCACGGATGCTAGAATGCACTAGTTCGTCGAAGACAATGAAGTCTCCGGGCTGCGGGATTGCAGACCAGATTGCGGTGTTGGCGTCATACCCAGAGCCAAAGAATAGAGCGTCCTCAGCATTGTGAAAATGAGCCAAGTCACGTTCAATGTCCACTATATATTGCTTTGTTCCCTCGAAGGCACGCGAGGCATTGGCCCCAATGGTGAAGTGGGGATGTCTTTCGAGTTGATGCAGAAAGGCCTCGGTTAAGATCCCAGACGCTGAGAGAGACAATGTATCGTTTGATCCAAAGTCTACTGTCCCCTCAAACTCGTCCGGCGAGGCTGGCTCATACAATCGCCCCTCCTCGCGACGGCGGTCCAGCAGGACTTGAAGATTCTGACAAAGAAGTTCTCTTCCGATGCTCATTTTGTATGATGACTTCGATGGTACTGTTCTATATGGCTATTTACTGACACCATTCTGCCTTACATACTTAGATATTGACGATCATTTCCTTCCTGCCATTCCATGGCCTCCGTGTGTGATTATTGACTGCGCATTCCCGTTGTAAGCACCACGTACCCTAGTTGGCAATCTTAACCGATAAAATAGAATGACCAAAGTAATGCGTCATTTGAGGGATAAAATCCAATGACTTTGTGGCCATGACAATGAATGTAGTGGATCATCTACATCCGATACGGTAGACTACCCAGGTTATTGAAAAGCACGTCAACGTAAGCGCCAATTCCTCAGGACACTCGGCCATGGTCCATATATGATTGAGGGATCTGAGCGTGCGCAGCACGGACAATATCAACCAATGTGTCATGCAGTAGTCGGAATTGATTCCTAGCATAGCATGACTATTGTGCGCTCTTCAACCAAACACCATTGCCATATCCGCTTGCCAAGTGATCTATCTGGAACTTAAACTTTCCATGATTCAGAGACAACCGTGGGCAGCTGAATCGAATCCGGTTTTGTAGGCTTAAGCTTCAGGGCAAGCTTTAACCATGCTAATCATAGTGGTTTAGCCATCAGGGATCTGGGGTACCTTCCCAATGCGTTTGGAACCGAACACTGAGTATCTGGCTGGAACTTGTCACCTGCTCGTCCTTCCAAGCTTTATGAGTCTCATTTGCTGTTTCGAATAAACAACAGCGCCACTGACGCCAGACGCCTAGATCTTTCTCATGCCGTACCCGCTACAGTTAACGCTGGAGGACGTATCTCGGACCTTCCGAGCAATTACCATGGGCGTTCACCAACTGCATGGTTGGCTTGGTACGCCTGAAATTGGAGCAGACAACGACAACCAGGGATAAAGCAGGGCTGACGTACACTCAGACTCTGCCTTTCCGTGGGTTGTTACTGTTACTATATCTGGTGGCTTCTGGTGGCTTCATAATGGGTTCATTGCTACATCTTGGGCAGTTACGTGGACGCGGTCATACAGTCGTTAGCTCCTGGACATGTTCGACTGAAACGAGCAAGGTAGTTGCGGATCATTTTCCGGAAGGGATTGCCTACAGGCTCAACCTAAACCTTCCGAGAAGCAGGCTTGCTTTAACCATTCAGCTCAAGTATCTTTGCTGCGTTCTTTGGTGGGACGCTATGCTACAAACAAGTTATTGCTTCCCAGCTGCACAGCAAGACTTGTAAGTTGGGACTGCTCTATTTCGCATTCGTCGCTCTTCATTTCCAGCCAGTCACCATGCAGTACTCAACTCAATTACCCCAATATCATCCGCCATTTGGTACACATCCTGCCCCTAGTACGTCCCAATAATGCCCATCTGACCCCTCAGCCAGGGCATCCTGCTAACTTTTTCACTAGCTACATAGGTCTTTTATTGAGAAGCAGTCCAATCAGTTTATGAATGTCAACGGCGGGAAGTGACAGGCGGGCGATTTTACCCTATACGGATTTCGCAGGATCATGCCCACCTCCAGCTACAGTGCGGCCAATCTTAAGTCAATAAGTCTCACTGCCCCTTGTACCTCGCGGTTCAGCCCATCCATAGGAAGACAGGCTAACAGTCTATTACCCTAACCAAATCAATCCGGTACCCCCTTCCTGCCAACTAAGGAACTCGGTGGATCGGACCATCACAATCCGGCAACCTTAATCAGCCTGTCACTTACCGAGCTAGCAACATAGTTATATAGTATCTTCTACAGCATCTGCATTTACATCTTCATCCCCAAGCTTCAACACGAGACCCACAGCTATAACGAAATCATGACAAGTGGTTTATACAGATGCTGCTTGGACCTATGTAAGGGACAGGATCCTGTGAACACCATTACGGAGGTTCTTTCGTGCTTTCTCTTTATCGGTGTGGAACAACCCAGGCCAAAGAAGTCTCGATATCGCCCTTTCAACCGCTGAGCTACCACAGAGATCTCACCAGCTCATCCAATATACTCTACCACCTGATTCCATTCCGGATCCTGTCTTAATATCCCCATGTCAGTATCAGTCAAACAAATCAGCATGTCCAAATCTCCCTCCGGCCGCATTGGAAAGATATACAGCAGGCCGGGTAATAGGTTTCCCGAGAAGTTAGGCCGTCGTACGAAGTCGGGGCGGCCGAGTATTCCAAACTCATGGCGCATAACATCCGCTCGCGAGAGCGACGACATTCCCACATCTGTGTCAGGATTGAAGGCCCCAGCATATGTGATTGTCGATTTATCCGGTTGCTGCGCAACGAAAGTTGCGAAGCTTCGTACATGATACGCTGTGTTTGCATGGTTCAACTCCCGGCGAAGGTGGTGTGCTATCGCGTAAAGTGGCAGCTCAACCAGTTCACCGAAGGTCAGCCAAGTCGCTACATTATGGACAAGATCGCCCATATACTCGGCTGAAACTCCCATTACCTTGCGGCCATCCATAGCCCTCGAGAACCGTGATCGGGCTTCTGGCGCACTGCGTCGCTGATGCCGCACCATGGTGAGCTTCTTCCAGAAAAATGCACTAATGGCGTCGTCAGCTGTGATAAAGGGCACATCTGGATCTGACTTCTCTGGCGGCGGAGTGGCCTGTGTCTTGAGGTAAGCTACTTTGGCTGCAACAATGCGTGTAACATGCCACTGGGCAGGTTCTTGGAACATCATAGGCAGTTCATTCCCAATGGGAGGGCGCAGATAATGACTGTGGTCTAGCATCTGCTCCTCTGGGCGGAGAAGAGAGACAATATTGCGTCGATCACGGTTCACCTGTTCCAGCAGAGCATCGGAGAACCTCTCTCCGCGCATAGCCTGAGCAACTAGTCGGGCAAATCCAAAGACTCCCCCGCCGTCTGTCATATTGTGTTGCGTGACAAAATCAATAAGCACGCCCCCATCAACAAAATTCGCCTGAAGGCGGATCACACGGGAGGGGTCTTCATCGGAGTCTTCGAACCGCTGAGGAAATGCTGTCGTGGGTGCTAGCAGACCAGAGTCCAGCAAGCGATTCGGGGCCTTCAATCGCTGTATTTCCTGATATGGTGGGAGCGCACGCGAGACATCCTTTACTTCAATGAGTCGATCAGGGGCCGGGCAAGGCACAACGACATATTTCCCTGAGTTACCGGGACTTTTATCAATGTTAATCACTTTCCCGGCCATCCATGGCACTTTTTCGCGGATCATGGCTACTGCCGATATCAAGTCGGATACGATGTCGTCACGGCTTATGCCTTCGTGTATGGAGAAAAGGAGTAGAATGTGGGTGTAGACCTGCAGCATGGGCAGCTGGCCTAGGACATCTTCATATCGACTGAGGTCTGCATAATTTGGTGAGCGGAAGCGGGTCATTACGGTGTTCTTCACTTGTGGACTAGGCCTGGAGAGGTGTTGGTCAACGACAGGAATATCTAGGGAATCTACGTGTTTTTACATACCTCGCCAGAGTAAATAGGATCCTCAGGTGGTACATTGGACGGATCCCGGAGTATCTCAACGGACTTGATATGTGCTCCTTTAACGGACAGACTACTATTTGATATAGGACATGACGTGTTGTGGTACAGCTAAAGGCATTTTGTGCAACACTCCAGTACGAGCTTAAGCCGACATCACATAAAACACGATAACTGACTCTTCCATTAGTAACTAGTACTCCCTCTCAAGTAAAACATTAATGACTTAGTACTCAATAAAGCATTTTAGCACCTAACAACTACTTAATCCTTCTAAAGCGTAATCTCCATCTACCTAGTTAGTCAGTTTTTTACCTCGAATGCATCTACTATGCTAATAAGCAGACATGCGGGAACAAGCATATGAAGTATAAGTAGCCTTACATGCCTTACATTCCTTGCCTTGCCTCTTCTGCAAACTCTAATTGCTGGTATGTAAGTATAGTTGCTCATGTGCGTATGCATGTGCATGTTGCATATACACATGGAAATATTTACTACTACTATGTCTTTATATGCATCTGTCTCTTAGTAGTAGTATCTCGATCTAGCCCTTTGAATGGTAGATTGTCACTCGTTTTCCTGTGCAATACTATCATTCGAGAGCAAGAGCTGAGCGAGTGAGAATGATGGGATAATGCCTCTGTTCATTGTCCCATTTCATATGGTGTTGTGTTGTTACTACTAGTACACCATTAGATCCGGTCCATGTCAAAGTCCGATGTATATTATATTTTCGTATCCATGCGTAACATCATTAGTGATTGTACCCAGTAGTGACAACATCAATAATGTCACAAGTATCTTCATCCATCCCTTACAATAAACCCTGCCACGTCATACAAGCACAGCATATAAACCCCCTACCAAATTATAATCCTGGCACATACATTCTGCTGTAGTACCCACACCCACCAACTACTATAAACTCATCTTCCCCCTGGTCTCATACGGAATCAACACGACCAACAACCCCGCCACCACAAACATCCCCCCACTGATATACACCGGCACAGTAGTCTCCATATTCGTCACAAGAGCAATAATCGGCGCCAAGATGCCTCCAATACGATTCGCGCCCCCGACCAACGCGTTCCCGGTGCCGCGGTACTGCGTCTCAAAGATCTCCGGCGTGTATGCATACAGCACCGCATACAGCAAACTACTAGTGAAACTATAGGCACAGTTCCACCCCAGCAAGGCACCGGAGGTGCTGGCCGTCGTGGATGCGAGCAAGAACGCGCCTGTGGATAGTGTGGCGAGACAGAGCGTGCCCTTGCGTCCGAAGCGAGGCATCTCAACCATCACACCGCCGACCAGACTACCTGGGACTCCGACTGCGGCGATGATGAGCGAGTTGCGGTATGTGATGTATGTCGAGCCGTCACCGAATTGGATCCCGCGCATTTGTTGCAGGTAGGGGAGGAAGTTGTTGTAAAGGGGGAAGCCGAGGCCGACGAGGGCCCAGATGAGGATCATGAGGCTGGTGGACCAGGCGCGGCGGGGGGTGCGGAAGAGCGCGCGCACGTAGGGGGCAGAGAGTGGTTCTAAGCGCATGCGAAGCTTGTCCATTGCGCTGAGGGCTCCGGTATGGGGTGTTGTTGTTGTTGTTGTTGTTGTTGTTGTTGTTGTTGTTGTTGTTGTTGTTGGGATGGCGATGGTGGTGGTTGTTTCGGTGCTGGAGACGGGTCCGTCGTCTTGGAGATCATCTACGGATAGAGAGGAGCTGGTGCCATTGCGTCGCGCGACTTCATGGACTACGGCGACGGATTCTTCGTGGAGGCCTTTGCCCATGAGGTACTTTGGGGACTCGTAGAGAGTGAAGAATAGACATCGTGCTAGGCACATGAAAAGGGCGAGACCACCCATCGCTATGAGAAAATACCGCCATCCCATGTTGGAGGCCTTGGTGCAGTGGTCGGCGGAGGCGCAGGTCATTTCTCCGATCAGAGGCCATGCGACCAGGTTGGCGAGGAGCTGTGCCAGCGCCCAGTTGATCGACAGCACCGTTAGCAGGTACTGATGCGACCCGGGGAGAAACTCGAGGAAGATGGCAGAGTCGACGGGCAGGTTGCCGCCAACGCCGAAGGACCATAATGCGGCGAAGACTCCCACCGCGGCGAAAGACGGTGAGCCAGCAGCGACCAGGCCAAAAATGGCGGTGATTGCAATGGTCAGGTTGAAGGCCCATCGCCGACCGAACAGATCGCAGGTGAAGCCCCAGAAGAGCGAGCCGGCTAGCAGCCCGATGTTCTGGGCCAGGGAAAGTAACGGCGGCTGGGCGACGTTGAATTCATAAGACACCGGGACGAGGATGAGGGAGGTGACGATGGGCCAAAGGTTGTCACTGGCCCAGCCGAATCCGATGACGCCGAACAGCTGCCACTGATACCTGCCCATTCCGATGTCTTGGATGGCGCGGTTGAGCAGATCGGCCTTGTAGCGATAGGCAGCAGCAGCAGCATTGGGCGTCGGCGGGTTCGACTCCCCTTCCAGCGTCGATAATACCGGCTCCGACTCATCTGGTTTGGATGCGCCCGTCATGATCACGACGATGGAGGATGACAAGAGTGAATTCCTCGGCGTTGGTTCGGTTGGGTTGGGAATTGCGGGGCTGAGACAGACGAACAGTGAAGCTTATCGGCGGCAATTCTCTGGTCGCATCTCAATGTGCGATCGGGAGCAGAATCTCGTTCAGTGAGGCTGCCAAGAAGATGTCATGATGCAGAAGTTAAAGAAAGTGAATGGATGAAAGTTGAAGGGGGACGTGGGAAGAGACAAGGGAATAGAACAAGAGACAAGATATCCGGATGCGGAGGATGTGTGCGGTCAATTTAATAATGATGGATGATTACACAAGACACGAGGATGAGATGAGCATCAAAGGAAATGGAAGAACTTTAAGAAGATGACGGGATCTGCAGGGCCGATGGTCTCATTTCTTCCCATTGCCAGCCAATCACACTTTATCTGCATAAATTGCGCATTCTTTGATTTCCGTGGGATGCAGATCTGTGAAGCAAAAGAAATGATAATCATCTGAAGAGGTAGTAGTTATACACCGCCAGTCAAATATTACTAATTACTCATCGACTTACTAGTTAACTATCTACACACTGTCCACACCTGCCCAGTACTTATTCCCACTCCTGCCAAACAAGGCGAGGATTCAAATCATGCTCGATTTCAAGCTGTGGTGGCAGCTGATGCCAAGGGACTGATCGCCGTCACGCCGGGATAGAAGGAAGTCGGGATGGTAGGGATGGGGATGGACGCGGTCGTGCCAAAGTCCGTGGTGAGATCCGCTGCCATCGTGGTGGCCGAATATCCTGAGGGCGCCGTGGTGACAGTCTGGGTGGTCGTATACGACGTGGTGGAATCGCTATCTTCAAGACAGAACCCATCACCATATGCCGACTCGCAGGTGTAGGTCTGTTCATCGCCGCTTTCGGTCCACATGGCAAAATCCTCGATGGTGATGTCGGTGCAAGGGGCTGTATCCGAGCATACCACCTTGATGGGGCCGCGTTCGGCGCCATCCGCCTCCGTGCCCTTCCAGTTGCTAAATGTGATGTTGCTGAGTTCCACGCCATCGCCGTCCACGGCTGACATGCTGCTCCAGTAGCTGTCAATGTCCAGAGAATAGGCGTTGCCGTGCCCTGTAACATATTAGCGGGGAGCATGTATATGCCTCGTTCGAGTGGGTCAGACATACCAATGAAGTTCTCCAGGAGGACGTTCTTGACTGTGCCACTGCCGCCATTGCTCTTGATCATGTACATCTGGTTAGAACTCCAGGTGTAAACGTTGCGGTACAAAATATCCGAGATATCAGTGTCTGAGCCGAGAGAACCCATGGCACAACCTCCGCTCCAGTTGCAGTAGATACTTTCGACTAGGATGTTGTTGGCAGGGCTCTGCGGATGGTCAGTATTCGAGCTAGGGATGATCATAACAGAGGGACCCTTACCTTGACCGTGACACATTCATCCTTGTTGGTCACCTCGACCTGGATACCTGGGTTAGCAGTGATTTTCCATTGTGGTATGGCGTGGAACATCATACATCGTGGACCCAGATGTTGCTACCCCAGACATCAATCCCATCCAAACCGCCCGAGTTACCGCCACGAATAGCCAAATTGTACACCTCTCCATCGGAGCAGTCGTCCATGACGAAGTGGAAAGCCGGTGCATCCACGAGAATGATATCATGTACCGCGAAATTGCTAACATCTTGGAGTCGCAAAATCCGGGGTCCATCGAGGTCGCCGTCCCGGTGGTACTCATAACCGAACCCCTGGACGGCACCAGAGGATGAGTTGCTGTACAGCTCAAAGTCGGAAGAATTCTCGACCAGGATCATATTACCCCCGTCGCTGCCAGTGCGGTAGATAGTACCGTCCAATATGATCGCAGTCGCCTTGCCTCCCGAGAGAGAGACCCATGTATCCATCGCATAGTCACCAGGAGGAATATAGATCAAACCTCCATCCGAGCACGCATCCCAGGCTTCTGAGATGGCGGACCCAATGTCGGTGGAATTATCCGCCACAGCACCATAGTCCAGCACGTTACACGTCTTGGTCGCAGCCTTGGAGTGTGCCGAAGTGAGCGGACCAACGCTACCGGAGAGCTGGCCGTTGACCAGCAACGGGGCGAGGGCGAGAGCGAGGATGGGAAGAGCAGGCATGATGAGAAGCTAGCTTGCAAGTCTGTCTCTCTGTGCTTGGTCTTGAGGAATCGCAGCTCTTGCCGCCGGTCTTTTATAGACATCCAGTATGCGACATACCCCGTGCGCAGCTCCTCCCACCGGAGAATCCATAACTCCTAAAAGCTCAGCTCATATGAGGTGGCTGCAGAGATTGACAGGACGGTGAGAGACGGCACGGTTCTTCGATATTAATTTTGGCATCGGTGTTTCGCCCCGTTGGTTTCCCGTTCCTGGACCGATGCCGATCATTGTCTTTTCATGAATCAAGAGGTCAAGCTTTAGCTCAGGCCCTTCAGAGCAATTCCTTATTCACGGAGAAATCGAGTCAGGAGCAGGAACCCCGCCGGCTTCGAGATGACGCTGACGGGTGCTCGGCTATTTCGAAGGGGATATTGCAGCGATGATCATGTTTGAGCTGACGAAGAGCAGGAACTAAATTCCTTTAGCGGTTCTGTCGAACCGCTAAGCAGTCCACGAGTCAGGGTCTACCGTTGGCGAGTCTGATGATTGCTGGAACGTGCACTCCTCAGTCGGGACCGCGGAGTTCGAAGTCAAGCTTACGTACCTGCAGACATTGAAGCTTGTTGTTCGATGGAAGATTTGGCAGAGACAAGAAAGTGCATCGGATGGGAGATGCCGTACCTGGTTATGTATTGTATCATATATTACAATATGTTACTAAGCTGATACCGTTATATACAGCATTATACGCTATAAGCCGGCTACACGCAATATGTCAGTACGCGTACAATACACGCGGCATAGTATCAAGGATATGGGTCTATTGTGGATATCTCGGCAGTTCCGATCGCAAAGACTCCCCTTAGTAAAGTAAACCACAGCCACAACAAGACCTGGAAAAGATTAATCTATCTCTTCGCCAAATCTTCTCCTACCCCCCGTTGGACCCTCGAAAACGCGCCCTCAACCTCGTCAGGAATATCAACATGACCAATAAAACCCTTCCCCATGGGCCCATACCCATGCTCATCATCCCTCAGCCGTGGGATCTCACCCAGAAGCAGACCCAAGAAGCGTGACATACTCCACAAACCCCCAGTCACCCCTGGCATACTATCCACTTCATCATACACCAGCTCACCCCCCTTGACCTCGACTCGTGGCACAATAATCGGCCAGCTGAGCAAGTTCGGGGGACTCGGCGCATACGCCTTTTCAAATGAGGCAACCGTCCTCCGAGCCATGGTCGGATCCTGCACAATAATCATCGATTTAGGTTCCGGGATACCGTTCCTTGCCAATAATGCCCGTGTCTCTGTGGCATTCTGTCCGCAATTCGTGGACTTATCTTCTAGTAGAACCGTACAGCCGGACTTCTGGATGGAGGTGGCATCAAAGCACCGGGTGAAGATGGTATGAAGGACGTGAGATTCTGGCTTGCCTGTGATTTCGGGAGCGAGGTGTGCGTAGTCCGGGTGCTTGGATACGGCCTCATAGAGATGAGGCGTGGAATGACCAATCCCGCCGCATAGAACGAGTGTTTTAGTTGATTGGGGGTTGCGTTCTAGGTGTTTGAAGACGGTTTCTGCGGGATAAAGCACTGCCGAGACGCATATCACGATGCAGTCTGTGTTGATGGCGGGGTGGGATGATGCTGGGATTTGTTCGTGGGCCAGGAATTGCGCTAGCAGATTGATGTCGTCTGGGTTGATGGATGACGATGACATTGTTGTGGCTATTTGATTGACTAACCGACTAACTAAGTAGCAAGTTTTCTAGTCATTGAATTTGTCCAAACTAGTTGCTTTGCTTAGAGTGTATATCGTGTGTTTGAGGCAGATGAAAGGAATTGGAGATTAGTTGATTACTGCGGACTAAAGATCGTCTACTCGTCCTGGGCTGGTGATTGGTCCATGTTCTTGTGGGGTTATCACTGTCCCGAATCCCCGATTCATCTTCTATACAGCGTTAAATCAGTGAGGATTGTCTGCTAAGCATGCGATAGGCTTATAGAACTATAGAAAGGGGTGGAACAAGATGCAGTATGAATTAATTTCTGAAAACCTCATACTTTTTATGGAATACAGTGCAAATCAGCGCAAGGTAGATTCCGAGATAGAGAGGTGGAGGCTTATGGATAATTATGGTGAAGGCAGAAGATAATATTGGTAACGTTTTCCTGATAAAGAATGTTTGCCTGTGCTTCTTTTCTCCTCTCTTCTTCCTCACCACACAAGAACCTCTACTGCGTGTATGGTCCAAGACAATCAACGCTATACAGCTGTAAATGGGAGAAGAGCGCCAATCAACATATTTCTTCGCCTTTATCTGAGCCGTCCTTCGAAGACTCGGGGGTAAGAATGGTACCATCCACCAAGTTTTCCTTATGCGATGTCTATGTTTACTTATGTCACAACGTCACCTCAATACGGAGCAATATATCTTTCATGCTCTTTTCATTCTTTTTCCTTTACCAAGTACTTAACCTTTTCTTTCCTCTCTCTCTATCGAACAAACTGCACACTTTATATTATTATTGTTCTTCTTTGGTTGTCTATGTCACGAATTTCACATACTCCCAAACCAGAGCTGAGTGGACAGCAGCGGCTAATGCCCGACTACAAGAAACCAGTATATTTAGTTCCCTTACAATTTGCGGATATTTCTACTACTACTCTTATCCCCAAGGCACAAAATGTGCAAGATGAAAGGCTAACCTACAATTAAATTGGAAAGTTGGGGAATGACGATTGGAGTGATTCGGTATTGAGATCATATCATCTTGCTCATGGGCGAGGAAGTCCCCACGGAATGGATGTCGTCCCGGTCAACTTATGTTAAGAAAGGCAGTATACGTGTAGAAGACTGATCATCGACGAACCAATTACTACTACAGTGTAAAGATTGTCTCTTTTTTTCCTGGCACGGCGATAGGCTCTAAGCCGTTGCGGGGTAGCACTGCACTCGTTAGCGCCGAGCTCATCAGCTGCTCCCTTTCTCGGTGTGACTCTTCCCGAACGCTGAGAATCGACCTTCTCCTGCAAACTCGCTTCTTATCAGTACTTGCCTCTTGGAATCCAGAGAATGAAGCTGATAGGGACTCTGCTCAGTCGGCACGGCGAATCCCAGCCATATCAGATATCACTCCTTACTGCGTACAACGGACAACCCTCCACAACGCTTCACCGACAGTGTGATCGGTCGACTCAGGACTTCAGCAACTAGCTAGCATCCATTGAGTGAGGACCAGCCTGCTATGTGGCAAGAGGTACTCCAACACTATCCTTTCTCTGCTAACAGTCCTGTGCAAGAGCACAGGGCATCTACCAGATCTCGGCCACTAGACATCACCAATGACCACCCCATGACTACTACACCCTCCCTCTGCAGATCTGAACATGACACCACTCTCGAGATCATACAACCCCCGGTCCATCGATGATATAAAATGGCATGAATAAACAGGGCACTGCAGAGAGCACTTCAGCATCTTCTACCCAAATCCATATACTTCCTCAATTGTCTCCATCAATTACTGATGCTGTGCAGCTACCCGCGAGACTGACTTTTCTCCACTCAGATACTGGGTCTCCATGTACTATGCTAAAGCCGTGGGCTAGATTTACTGGGAATGCCGATATTTTCGCCCTATACATCCCACCGAGTCTGCTCAATGTTGTCAGATCCTGCTACATTTGAAGGGGTACTTCGTCACCATGCCACACACAGCCCAGAACAGTCCCGAATACTTCTTGATCTAAGATTCCTGCATACATGGAGAGCTATGAGCTATTTGTTTCAGGCACTCTATGACTTGCTTACTTTGCTCTTGATCATGGTATCTTCGAGGAATAGAGCTCTGCCGGGAACGAAGACGACGTCTCGTGAAATCAGAAGCACGCACGAATAGCCTATTGTATATGGCTCCCATACTCTTACTAACGTTGGCTTTTGAAGGACAGTGCAATAAGCGGATAGTTTCGGTTCGTCCGGGGAACAATACAGTTCCATGCCTAGCCAGCATGTTGGCGAACCCCCCACCTCCCTTAGTAGTATGACTGGATTCTACTATCCTGTCAATACCATCTAGGCCTTTTGCAGACAAGACATATAGGGTCTGGAGAGTCCTGATCCTTATGAGGAATCATGTTCAGTTGCATTCGGCCGAGATGACTGTTCTTCGGGTCGGGCGGGAAGCATCCAGTCGCCGACTGACTCACAGGAGTCGCCGATTAAACTTGAATGCAAATTCATGCGTCGAAGGATAAATATGTATGGAAGAAAAAATGTTTTCTTAGTAAACTTCTATGTTTTGGAAATAAAAAGTCAACATAGCTAGTACAAACAACAATAGCTGTGTAGTATAACTTACCAGCAGCCTGAGTTCATGCGACAGAAAGAACTAAAACTCGGGCCAACAACATCATGATGAACGGACAAGACTCCAATAACCAACCCAAAGTCTGCAAGCATGACATGGGTTGGCGAAGAGTAGTTCGTCATTTTACACCGTCGTACGCAGCACTCGATCTCATCCAAGTGGAACTAGCTAACATGTCTGCACAGTTGGTTTTCGGTTACCATGGGCACAGGCATCGTGTCTATTCTACTCAACACCCTCCCCTACAATGGCCAGTGGCTATACTGGATCTCTGTTGTCTGCTTTGCCTTCAATGTCCTTCTATTCGCCATAGGATGTATCATCACCTTCCTCCGCTATACTCTGTATCCGGAGATCTTCTTCGCCATGATCAAGCATCCAGTCCAGTCTATGTTTATAGGCACGTTCCCAATGGGATTCGCGACTATCATCAATATGTTTTGTTTCGTCTGTGTTCCAGCCTGGGGTGACTGGACGCGAAACTTCGCCTGGGGCTTGTGGATTTTTGATGCAATCTTTTCGGTCATCACCGCCCTCTCCTTACCTTTCTTACTGTGCGTCTAGCCTTTCTCTCAGACTCCTTGAGAAAATTCAAGCATGGGATTCAACTAACATGACCGCAGAATGGCCCATGGAAGCGAAATGCAACTCTCGTCCATGACAGCCGTATGGCTCCTCCCCATCGTCAGCTGCATTGTCGCAGCTTCGTCAGGTGCCATCGTAGCGGATGTGCTCCCCAACCCACAGCACGCTCTCTGGACCGTGCTCGTGGGCTACGTACTCTGGGGAATCGGATTACCGCTTGCACTCATGGTAATGGTGATCTACCTTCAGCGACTGACCCTGCACAAATTACCTCCTAAAGCGGTAATTGTGAGCGTGTTCCTCCCCCTAGGACCACTTGGTCAGGGCGGCTTTGGGTGAGTCCTATGCTTCCGTTTCCCGATATAACCATTGCATACTAAGTAGTATACTACTAGTATTATGAAACTGGGTCAAGCAGCGCAGGAAATCTTCCCCAAGACACAGACCCTCGAAGCAGCATCCGGTCCGATCTTCTATACCATGGGGTTCATGATCGCTCTAATTCTCTGGTCCTTTGGACTGGTCTGGCTATTCTTTGCCTTGGCATCGATTGCGAGAAGTAAGAGTTTCCCCTTTAATATCGGATGGTGGGGATTCACGTTCCCTTTGGGGGTGTACGCCACGAGCACGTGCCAGATGGGCAAGGAGTTGCCGTCGGAGTTTTTCCGGGTGTTGGGAACGGTGAGTTATATTCTCTCCTTCTTAAGATCTTTTGTTGATTATTGAATGTTAATCCATGGCAGATTCTCTCCCTTTGTGTGGTGGTCTTATGGATTGTGGTGAGTATTGGGACATTGCGGGGAGTGGTGTCAGGCCGGTTATTCTTCGCACCGTGTTTGGGGGATTTGAAGGCGCGGGAGGATGAGAATAAAGATGGTACCAAGGCAGCTTGAGTTGAATGAAAGGGTGTAGTGTACTTTTGGAGCTCGTGCGGGGAAAAGTTCTAGAATGAATGTAGTCTTAATTGTTTCAGATGTGTACACATCTTTCTGAACACGGGCAAACCATAATGATGACCCGTAATGGGTTGATCCAGAAAGGGAAGCGATATTTGGGAGGTAACGATACGAAAAATGACACGATAAAAAGGGTTGTGAGGTATTACTACTCTTTTACATAGTATCTAAATCAAGCCACTCTGCAGAGGGATAGAATGGGTGTGGGACGTCATAGAGTGAAAAAGTACGGAGTAACTACTCAACTGCATCAGCAACTGCCAGATCTATCCGGACTGAATCGTCGACTAAAAGTAAGCTTAAACAGCAAGGGCTAATGATCATAGGTGGAATGTGGATTTTAGCTGTTCGATGATGGGGACTTTCACTTGGATTTTTTGGTTTTTGGTTTATTATTTTTTCTATTTTGATTTTTTTAATTTTTGTGGTGGGAAGGGGGTGTGGTGGAGGGGGCGAGGAATTTTGGGTTATCTTATTATTATTATTTTTTATTTTGACTTACTGTATTCGGCTTTGAATAGGATGGGTTTTTATTATTATGGGTGATTTTATTTTATTCTATTTTGTATTTTCATCATTCTTTTTTTTATTCTCGTTTTAGTCTTCCACCCACACCCCCTCATTAAGTTACTTTGGTTTAGTTACGTAGGACTCGACTACTACTCTTTAGTGCAGAATGCCAGAAATGTCAGGTACCCTGTTGCTCCAGCTCTCTGTCTTTCCACCCTAATTCGCTCTTCCTCTTGGAGAGAGTATTCTCGAGTGTCTTGCTCTTCTTCTTTCGTTTTCCTCTATTAAGTCAGTTAGATACTGACCGAGAGCTGTTCAGTGCTGCTGCATCACTTAGTCAAGTAGCCATGAGTGCCCAATGGGTGCCTTCCACACAAATAAATAATGAACCCCGCCCGACCAGCCTGGTGAAAAACGCTGTGAGTGGTCCACTGGGCGAGCAGTCACGTGCGCGCTCCGGGAGGGCAGAAAATAAAATCCAAAATTCGAAAATCCGAAAAGCCCAAAGCAAAAAATTAAAAAAATCGAAAATTAAAAAATAAAAAATAATAATAACGAAAAAAGGAACGGAGTTCCATCAAGATCCCAAACAAATCATCGCGCGCGACCATCTCACGACTTCAGGATCCATCCAGGCATCGCTTTCTGAGTGGTTTGAGGCGTCTTTTCCCGGCATTTACGGTCTTCTTTGCTCCTGTTCTCCTGGTCAACCTTGCATTGCCTGTCGGGCGCCCCCCTCTGACTGTCCCCCTGGGATTTTCGGCCTCTCCCAACAGTTGCACTCTTGGTCGCTGTGGGTCCGCCGTATTGTTCTCTCCCTTTCTCTCTCCGTGTGGGTGGATACCTCAGGCCAGCAAAACTAGGCACCGAATCCCGCATTTTTTGCCCGTCTGGTCAAGTCACGCTTTCCCTCTGATTCCGCTTTGGGGTGGGAATCCGACTCATTTTATTATTATTATTATTTCGTGTTATCCACCGCCAGCAAAATCACAGCAAGCAAAGCAGCAAAAGCAGCAGCAGTAGCAAAGCAGCCGGTCGCACGGCTCTTCTTCAGTTTCAGAAATACGCGCCTCAGTGCGCGTCTTTTCTGACTGCTGCTGCTCTTTGCCCTTTGGAATTGGTGTTCCCTGCCTCGCTGTTTCTCTCCCTCTCTCTCGCCTCCCCCAAAAAAGGAAGCGTGTCGTTCGTTTGGTGCAGACGCGGTGGTGGTGGTCACATGCCCGCTATCTGAAGTCTCCCTAACAATCAATCAATCTTCATTCAGGGAAAAAGAAAAGGGAAAGAGTATAATAAATAATAGAGGCCATTGAAAATATTCACCACGTCAGCCATTGAGTGATTTTTTTCTCTTCTCGCTCTCATCATCTCACCCGTCAAGATGATGGGCTATAACGGGCATTCGTTCCATCAACAACGCCCGCCCCAGCAAAATGCGCATCCGCAGCACCAACAGCAACATCATCTGCAGTCCCCGTCCATGACTGCCGCGGCTGCTGCCCATCCCCATCATGCTGCCGGAATGGCCAGTAATGGCGCCCTGTTTCGGGGTCAATCGCAGGTGGAATTGGCGGCTCAGTCCCCAGATCTCCGCAAAATGACCCCATCCTCCACGGGCCCTGTAGTCGGCCTCCCCACGGGCGGCCATTATAGTCCGTTCTCCGGACACTACCCGCCACAGGGCTCGTCCGATCTGCTGTCTCGCAATGCCGACTCCGTTGGCCAGCTGAAGGATCCCTATCTGTCCTTACAAACCCTGCAGCGGAATATGAACCCCATGGCCAACTTCCGTGCGCATCCCACGATGAATGCGCAGGCTGCTATGTCCCCGCATGCGCATGCAATGGGTCTTGCTTCTCCCCAGCAGTCCTTTGACCGACTGCAGCAGCAACATCTCCAGCATCGGCAGACGCCGCACGCTCATCCGACGACGCAAACCTCGGCTGCGGCGTCGCCAATGCTGACTACCGCCCAACCTCAGCATGCCTTCCATCATTCCGCGTATCAACAGACACAACAGGCATCGCCGTACCAGCAAGCTCAAGCATCGCCGTACCAAGCGCAACAGGCCCAGTATCCGCAAGCCCAGTATCAGCAGCCTCAGCATCAGCCTTCTCCCTACCAGGCACAGGCTCAGCAGTCTCCTTATCAGCAACAGGCCCATCAAACGTATCAGCAGCAGCAACAACAGGCCCAGCAGCAAGCTCAGCAGCAGGCTCAGCAGAAAGCGCAGCAGGCGCAACAACAAGCCCAGCAGCAGGCGCAACAGAAAGCACAGCAAGCCCAGCAAGCCCAGCAGCAAGCTCAGCAACAGGCGCAACAGCAGGCTCAGCAACAAGCTCAACAGCAAGCACAGCAAAAGGCACAGCAGCAGGCACAGCAACAGGCCCAGCAGCAAGCTCAGCAACAGGCCCAGCAGCAGGCGCAACAGCAGGCTCAGCAGCAAGCAGTACAACAGACCCAACAACCAGCTCATTCTCAAGCCCAGCAACAGCAAGCCCAGCAAACATACCAGCAACAACAGTCTAGATTCCAGCAGCAACAGGCTCAACGGTCGCCGTACCAGCCTCAGCCACAGCAGCTTCAGTTTCATCATGCATATCAGCGCCAGTACCAACAGTCGCAACCGCAAACACAGGTACAAGCTCAACAGCCGCAGCCGCAGCAGCAACAACAACAACATCCCATCCTGCAACACCATCACACCTTGCACCAACCCCAAGCACAGCAGCATCCTTCTCTGTTACAACAACATCAGGTACAGCAGCAGCAACCATCACCTGCACAGGCAAAGGCACAACTTCAGCAGCAGTATCAGCCACATGCTTCCGCTTCCGCTAGCATGTCCGGACCTGAGCTCCTTGCTCCAGTACCGGAGAAGCCTGAGGGTACTGGAACCAAGCAACGGAAGAAGGCATCAAAGCCTTCTGCGTCCCCGGCTGCGTCGGCTACACAGGTCAATGGGCAGGCTCAAGCTGGATACCCAGCTGCTACTCCTGTACCTGCTGCAGGCCCTTCTTCCGCCGCCCCGGCTCCAGGATCTGGTGTTGGTTCAGGCCCTACTTTCACTCCCGCTGGTACATCCAGTGCCGCCCAGGGACCTGCCACCACAGGGGCCGCTCCTTCTACGGCCGGCACTGCTCCGACAAATACCGCGACTCCGACGCCGAAAAAGAGAGGTCGTCCGAGGAAACCCGTTGTGCCAGGAGAAGAAAAGAAACCCAGGCCGAAAAAGCCCAAGAAGGCCCAGACGGTAACAACAACAGCACCTGATGGCACAACGATGGTAGTCCCGGCTCCCACAATGAATGCTGATGGTACACCTGCGGTTGCAGCTCCCGCTCCTGCCCCTGCACCACCTCCGCAACCGATCATCGGGCCGGACGGGAATCCCATTCCCCAGAAGCGACGTCGCGGGCGGCCTCGCAAGTCAGAACAGGGTAACGTGCCTCCAAAGCCTAGACCGCCAAAGAAGCCATCGTCCAAGCCGGGCACTGGTCGGCCTCGTGGACGGCCACGCAAGGCTGATGTGGAAGCACGAAAGGCTGCTGAAGCGGCCGCCGCCGCTGCAGCAGCAAGTGGTCAGCCTCAAGGCGATCAAGGTCAAGCTGGAGGCCCGAGCCAGGCACTACAACCGCCACAGCACTCGCAGGTTCAGCCCCAGTCTTCGCCTCAATCACAGGCACAAAATCCACCTCAGCCCAAGTCGCAACCGGCACAACCGTCACAGCCATACCAGTCATTCCATCAATTCCAAGTCACCCCGCAGCAGCCTCAACAGGTACACGGGCAAATGCCAGGCCAGTCTAAGGCGCAGTCCCACACGAATCAGATGCATACCTCGAGCCAGGCTCAATTCCAGGCACTTCAACATCAATTCCAAGCGCAACCACAACCTCACACCAATACCCAGGCCAATCACCAACAGCAGGCGCAACCGCAACCACAGGCCCGTTCCGGACAGGCCGCACAGCAGGCACAGGCACAGCAGCCTAGACAAATGCAGGCTCAAGCCCAAGCTCAAACACCGACCCAGCCTCAACCACGTCAAATACAAGCTCAGGCTCAGCCACAGCCTCAGGCCCGGTCAGTGCAGGCTCAATCGCAGTCCCAGGCGCAAGCACAACCCCGTCAAATGCATCCTCAACCACAGACACAAGCGCAACAGCAACCACAGCCACAGCCCCGTCAAATGCCCATCCCGGGCCAACCACAAGCACCAATGCATCACCCGCAAGTCCACCCACTGCAGCCTCATCAGCTGCACGCCCAAGCGCAGGGTCATCCTCATCCTCATCATCCTCAGGCTCACCCTCATGCCCACGCCCAGTTTCAGCTACACCCTCATCTCCATCCCCACGCACAACAACAACATCCTGAGCCAATGACTCTGAACCCGCCCCAGAAGCGCGGTGCGCCTGTGGACGACGACCCGCGCAAACGGGCCTTCATGATGCCCCAGCAGATGTGATTCTTAGCTGAACCATGCTTTGCTGTTGAGCTGCCTTGATTTTACCCTCTAGATATTACGAAAACGCACTGATGCCGTTCTATCCATTATTCTTTGTTACTCCCATGGTTTACTGTTTAATTTCTGGCTTTTCACCATCATCATCATCAATCAACATTATCTATCAGCTTCTGTGGACGTTATTCTGGCGAGTCTCTCTCCTCTTATCTGGCAATCAGTTTTTAGTCTCGTTTCATCAAATAGCTTGTGCGTGTGTTGTCTGTTTCTATTTTCCATCATGAATGATTGAAGTAACCCAATAACCCCAATTCAGTTTAGTCATGTTATGTTAAGCCCTTGCATTGTATGTGTCTTTTTCTTTCCCGAACTGTTTGCGTCTTGTTATCTACTTTATACTTTTTCCGCTCTATATTTTTTTTTCTTTCCTCGTTTGAGCCCTCCCCCTTGCAAGTAAAGTAGTGAGTACAGGTAGATGACAATGAAATAACAAGTACGTACAATACGTTTACCTCAGCAAATTAGTCTACTGCATGTACTAAGACCAATAATTACTACCCTTGACTCATAATAATACTATTCCATGGATCTGGTTTCCTTGTTCGTTCAATGCTAATATGACTATTTAAATTACACTCTACTCCATTGTAATAGTTACTACATATGAATTACTAACTGAAACCTATCCACAACACAACACAACGTTTATATTCTATTATATGCCAGGTTTGGTCAAATTGTTAGTTACCCACTTTTGCAAGTGCAACAGAACTCTTACTCTCAGGATTTCTGTGATTTAGATAGAAATCGGGTATAATTAAATGATGAATTGGTTGGCACTAAATGCATACATGCATGCACGCATAATCACATGCTAAAGATACTATAAGTTATAGAGTTCATCCATCCATGAAACTCTCTCATCGATTGATGGATGCACTTATGTAAGTTAATTAGGATGTACCATGGGATGACTTTACTACGGCACGTGGTATATAACTAATATAGCATAGTTAGGGAGTGTTGTGTATTTGACTTACATGTTTTGGGGGGCGAAGAGATGAACTTAACGGGACTTGATTCTCGTTCTTGTTGAATCTGTCATGAACCAACTACGTCAGTAGGTTGGGCAGGCTACCTCTCTCTATCTTCCTACTATGTTGGCGATACTAGTGAGACACGATGTTTCAGGATCAATATTAGATATACTACTATACTAATACATTATCAATTTGATCTACGTACTATAGATAGAGCTAGTCATTAGTCATACATGTTTCCTTTGCCAATTTTAAACAAACCTGTGGAACCCATTATCGAATCATATCACATCACGGCCGTAAAATCTCTTGAAAATGAAAAGGGGCACGACGACGACGACAAGATAGGGTGGTATCCTAGAAATTCGCAGAATAAGGTAAAGACCGCCGAAGGGGGGTATAAGCCCGAAGAGACGCCGTGCACAGATTTCAAGGTTTAGGATTCAGGATAGGAAAAGAAGGAGAAAAAAGACTGAGAGGGAAAAAAGGAAAATGACTGAAAGGAGAAAAGAAAAGGTTTAATCATTTATGATATCGTTCAAACTCCATAATCTCACTGTGGGAAGTCGGGGTATCATCAAGATCTCGCAAATGATACGCATCTTCGTCAGTAGGTAGGTCTTTCCCGTCGGGGATATCACTGGTATCGATGCTTAGGCTTGGGGCAATTCGTCGTACGATACTGAGGCATTGTCGAAAGGCACGTCGGGAGGCGGGATACTTGTAGGCCATGTGATGCAGCCAGCGCAGGGACTTCTTGGTCTCGCGGGCTGTGGCTTCGATGTCGGCGGTGACTTGGTGTAGGGGGTCGTCTTTGGACCTGGAGGGCCAGCTGGATAGGTGAAGAAGGATGGCGGTTGTTGCTTGCATGATGTAATGCAGGATGCACCACCAAGGGGTCATGGTTGTTAGCCATGCGATGTCTGGGGTTTCTGGAAGACAGCAGAGAAGAGATCGAGCTGAGCGGACGCATGTCAAAGCCATAGCGGAGTTGAAGTGCATGCGACTGCTAGAGTTGCGACGCGAGCTGTGACGCGTAGTAGACGGCGGAACTGCTGGGTCGGGGGATGAGCCACTCGGTCCCAGTCCAGTATGTGTGAGGCATGGTCGGCAAAGGGTGATACGGGAGCTGTAGTAACTCATGGCTAAGGAGACGCGTTCTCGCATCCATGAACCGTTGCCATCGCTGGGTAGGTCCAACTGGTCGCCATTCCCGGAGGTAAAGCGATAGGCTTCGGGGACCTTGCTGAGCCACGTGTCTAGAATGCTGCTGAATTTCCGAATCCGCTGCTCAACTTGACTGCCACGCTCTCGGAGGCCTTGAATACTGTAGATCTTGTTGATAATGGCCTGGGTGATGGTGGCGAGGTCCACAATGCAGTGGAAGTATAGTGATGGGCTGGGCTCACAGGACACGAGCCAGGTCACACCGGCGCGTGCTTCCTCATCCGACTGCAAGAGAGTCAGTTTCAGACGACTCATGCGCAGGGAGGAGTCCTGCAGCAGAGGAAGAACGTCTGGTCTGCCAAACGCCTCCTCTTCGAACGGGATCGGTAGTGGCGTGGCGCTGAGGCTTTCACCAACGCAAGAGACCCGACCAGTGATCGCAGTGAGGAGATGCTCAAGGAGAAATATTGACCACCACAGCCTAACGCGAGCCTCTTTAGCGGGATATTGCGTACGGTCATCGACAAAGCGCAAGTTGATTCCCAGGGACACGGCAGATCGAAAGGCCATACTGGAGAACTTGAATGCCCTACATGTAGAACGAAGGTTTAGCAAAAAATTGGAACAAGACCTCTTCTTTACTTTTCCATGGGCTAGACTCACCTGTTGATTTGACACCTGCTGACAAAGTAAAGGGCCACCAGAAACTCGACCTGGATTTGCTGGAGATCGGCATGCTCAAAGATGTTGTTCTCGCCGAGAGTCAATTTGCGCGCCCGGTTTAAGTACACCAGGTCCTGATTATCGTCACCGTCCGGTCGGCTACTCGTGGCTCGGGTGTATCGACATCCAATGGCGAAGATCATGTTCAAGATAGCCAACCAACGCTGTGGAGGCTGGGCCGGCTGGCTGAAGAACTGTCGATACTGAGACACGAAGGCCGTCTTCCGGACGACATTGAATGACGGATGGACCGAGTCCATGTACGCAGTGAAATACCGGTTAGCCACGTCCTTCGGGGGAAGAGCGTAGGGATCAACCGAGTCCAGCAAGGGAACACCGATGTCATCGAGATAATAACTCATTGCCGCCATCGCTGTTTCCTGCTTCTGCGGCAACGGTGTATGCCCGCCAGCCACCCCGTCCTCCATATCGACCGAATCCTCCTTCTTCCGGATGCGACTTTCAGCTTCATCTTCGAGTCTCTGCATCCAAGCGACTTCCGAATTCTTCCCGAAGAAGCCCGTAGCCACCGTTTTCTCGCTGCGATTCAAGTCCTCTTCAACTAGGTCGAGTGCCTCCAGTGAACCGATGGATGAACTCGTAGAATCGGAGTCGCCGTCATCATCGGTGGGAGATGATATATCGGAGCCCTTTCGGATCAGCCATTGCAGTTAGATATGTGCATGTGCATGTGCATGTTGCCTAATCAAATGACCCACGTCAAGATCAAGGAGGCCTAGAAAATCCACAGACCACACCGCGAGGCACCAAGACTTACCCTAAGAACTTTTCGGATGCGCCGGGCCGCATTCTCGTCGACTTCCCTCTCCAAATCTTGTAACAGGTGCTCATATTGTTCCACCTTCTTGCCTAGAAGCCCAAGCTGTTTTTGGTCACGGACCCGCTTGACATCCACGAAGAAGCAGCTGACATTGTGGTCGATGCACTGTCGGCACACGGGCTTGTTCCCATCGCATTTGATTTTCCGCTGTCGACAGGGCTCGCAGGCTCTCGCGGACCGTCGGCGCTGCGACTGGCTACTGGCGCTGGTCGTGCGGGGAATGGCGACTTTGGCCGCTGAGCCCGAGACTTCACGGGAGGATGACGATGAGGATTGATAGGAGTAAGGGCCCGGGCGGTCCATGAATTGGGGCAGGGAATAAGGACGAAATGCCACGGGGGGGATCCCATTTGGACTCATCGGACCCCATGGCCACTCGTTGATGCCCCTCAAGGCAGGGTTCTCGGGATCAATTGG
Organism: Aspergillus brasiliensis CBS 101740; assembly: GCF_001889945.1. Classification (NCBI taxonomy): domain Eukaryota; kingdom Fungi; phylum Ascomycota; class Eurotiomycetes; order Eurotiales; family Aspergillaceae; genus Aspergillus; species Aspergillus brasiliensis. Next base: position 234,141 of record NW_027137461.1, read on the forward strand.
CACGGGGGTATCGTCGGCGGCTGCGACGCCGAAGGGATATGATCCAGGCGCGTCGTCCATCGCGAATTGAGGGGGTGAAAACAGTAGTGCGACCCATCAGGGGGATGGAAAGGAACAGAAATCGCAGAGAAGCTGGTTCAAAGCAGCCACAAAATCAGGGCGGCGGTTGAGCGTCACCTGCTGTGACGTCATTGACGTGGAGCTTGTCCCCTTCAAAAGGCAAAAAACTATTAAGTTGACCTGACTGAGTAACAGACTTTCCACGGACCAGAGTTGTGGCGGAGAACGGGAGTTCATGCGATAAGTCAACACCTGTCGTTATGTTATAGGAAATTATTTGCTGGCAGCACAACGTACGCACGCCCGAGCGTCTCTCGCCCACGGAAATCACCGTTGGTCCAACGGAAGCCCAAAATCAAGAAAAAATCATAAACCAACAAAATCAAGATGTCACAATACGCTTCGTAATTGCCATGTAAAAAGATACCAAAACTCATTTTGCTCCAACATCGAGCTTGAGACGTGAGCAGCGACTCTCCCGTCAACAGCGCGGCCGCTCAGGCGCAATTTCATCCTTGCCCAAGCTCAAGCTCTCGTAGCGATCGAGCATTTCGAAGAGACTGTACTCTCCATCCCAGACTCCGCGATAGCGTTCATCCATCTCCAGCTTCTGTAATCCTGCGGCATACCCATCCCACCGGGATGCCGAGGTCGATTCTTCGTCGAACATCGCCTTGAGATCATCCGAGACCGCGTTCGATTCTCGCAGCCGCCAGCCTTGTCCCTTAGCATGAACAGCCTGTCGGAAGATGTGGAGGAGGGACCGCCCCAATGGAGATCGACTGGCAATGTTGGAGAAAGCGCTGGCGAGCGCAAGGAAGTCGGGGTCTAACACATCGAATGTCCCGGACTCCAGCAACGTGAATAGTGCCAGGTTAATGGCATACATGGCAAAATGATGGGCCCGACTGATGCCATATTCCTGTCGATGGAGCACTGTCAGGGCCGCTATGGCGCGCGCTGCAGATTGCACGATGCCTACGGTATTGTACTTGGGCAGCGGGCTGAGTCCCGGTGGGCTCTCGGGTGTTTTGGGGGCCTCGGAGTCAGGAGTATCTCTGGACCGCTCAGTCCTGAAGGTGAAGATGTTGATCACTAACGTATGGTAGCGCATTCTGCACATGTCAGTAATCTGCTGCTCGCACCGCTGTCACAGAGCATCCGGGGATATCTGCTGGACAAGGAAGAAGCATGTAAAGTCACTCACCTCAGCAATATAATGTACGGTGGTGGCCTATGATACGGATCGAAAATATCCGGTAGCTTACTATACCAGCCACGCAGCATTTCATACAGGGATTCCTGGATCTGACGTAGGTGCTCGGCAGAAGTGGCATTAGCGTCGACCCCAAAGAGCCGCTGTGATACGTCTCGTGCAATTTCACACAAGTTGCATGACTCGTTGAAGTAATGGCTCAAGTAGGACGGCCGGACAGATCGATGAGAGGGGTAAGGGTACCACAAACTCGAGTCCTCGGCGCTGTACCGATTGGGACGTTCGAGGTTGACCTTGTCAATCAGGCTCGGCCGTAGGAAATCGGCGTGCACGACGCTATTAGAAAAACCGTCAGTGGTTCCTTTTCTTGAGCAATAGCTGGTGTTTGCTTAAGCTCACGTGTCAATATGGAACAAGCCCCAGGCCGTCCGCTTGATCGAAATATCCATATCATCTGAGATCTGTCCGGGATTCAAGCTAAACTTCCTGGGGCCGATGAGACCTAGAGATTCACCGGTCCAGATGGCTTGATGAAGCATCCGATAGCCGAGATCGTCTTCGCCCGATATTGCATATCTTTCATGCAACAACAGCGTGCCTTGCAGATTAGCCAGGCTGAGCTTCATGGGCTCTTCTTCCCGCAACCGCTCTGCTTCCGCGAGGAAATCAGCCCCCTTCGTCATTATATCTCCCGGTTCGACATAGGCTTCAGAGTAGTCCGAAAAGTGCTGTGAACAGACATTTAGCTGACATTTCGATGACCCTCCACTAAGAAGACCAGTATACACACCCGGTTGGACGACAGATGTGAGATAATTTATTTTTTCATGGACAAGAGATTAGAAGACCTACGCATGCGTTTGTGAGCAGAGCGTTCACGAGGAATGGACTGCAAAACTCCGACTTGATGTTACCCCTCCGCATATGCTTGAGGAACACGTCGCGGTCGAGAAAGGCATGAAAGGGATAATCCCAGGTGAAGTAGAGGGATACCAGATGAGAGACGAGGTCAGCATCGCCGGTCACGGTGGTCCAGGGCTCTGCGGGGACCCTGTGAGGGACTTCGTTGCATAAGTAATGGATATCCATAACCTTGGGACGAAATGACGGCCCAGCTCCTTCGACATCGATCACGCCTCTAACCTGCTGTAGCTGCCTTCCCGCAGCGTCACTCACCTTGCTGCATCCCTCAATCCGGCTCAGAGTATCGTCGATATACGTGCGAATCTCCTCGGCCGTGGCATCCTTCCGGATGAATTCCAGCAGTTTCAGAGCATGCGACTGATCCTCTGTACGCATCACTTTCAAGAGATCATTCAGCATATCCCGGTGATAGCTAAGCTCATCAGCCGTACGCTTTGCCGCTACTCTTCGACGCTGATCCAGCGTCTCATCGAATATGCATTGTCGATTAAATGCGCGACAATTGTCACATGGTGCCGTTCCAGAGCACTTTCAGTCAGAGTCAGCAACTATCAACTACGGCTGCTCGCCACTTTCTGTTTTTTTGTCATCCGGAGGGTAATCCAAGAGTCAGCAAGGCTCACCTTCCGCTTGGACTTTTTGCAGGCCAAGCAAGCCATGGACACGCGTTTCTTCGTGGCATCCGAGGCGGTCCGAAAGCTATCCCCAGGGGGACTATCACCCGGAGGGAACCTTTCCGACTTCGTCGTAGGCGACGGACCCGGCGCCAGCTGACGGTGCTGTTGACTGCCGAATTCAGTCATGTTGCATGTTCAAAAAGAGACGAAGCAGTGGAACGTCATCAAATGGTTTTTTCTCCCCTGAGGAGGGTGTGGGGGTGGATGATTAGATAGAAAGAGTCTGTTGTGGCCATACACCAACGATAACGGAGTGGCGAAACCAATATAGTTGGATGAACAGGGGAAGAAAAGGCCCGTTGAGTAGTACCATTGTTATTCTTCAAATAATCTACCTTCTTATGACGTAGAGTATACGGACACCACCTACGTTAGAGGCGTCAGGAAACCATGTCCGAGCAGCTGTAGAACACGGGGCGAGGCCTTGGACGGCGGCCGGAACCGCAGCCATCATGATGGCCATCAGAATAGAAACTATGAACGTTACAGCCGCGGCGATCTCGACTGAAGCACGCCAACCTAGTCGGAAACTAACGTGTCACTAGATCTCCGCCAAAGCAAGTTTGCAGGGGCAAAAACAGATGGCAAGCTTAGAAACAAGATAGCGGAAGCTCCTTCCGGCGGATGGAGAGAGCCATCTGCACGTGATTCCACCACGCATTGCACTCAAATATCTACCTCCTCCTACAATTTAGGCCAAAACTCAACCCATGCAAAGGATCCAAAGGTGAATAATATGAATTGGACATTACGTACGGTGATATCTCCTAGCTAAACGCTGGCCCCCTCCCCCACACTCTGCAGTTATCTTTTTTTATCCCTCCTGAGAGACCCCTTTTTGACCCAGCATTCCGGCGGCCAGGAGAGAAAAGAGGGCACAGAATGCTTCCAATTAAAGAACACTAAACGACCAGAATAAAATGGCCTCGGCGAAGAAGGATGCCTAAAATAGTGGGGTTTCTACATCCCAGGCAGTAGCAGAAACCCAGAAGACAAAGTGACTCCGCTCACAACAGAAACTCTATCAAGCCCACCCAGCCAATTCGTGCCTCGGTATCATCCCAGATGAGACAAAGGGGCAACGACGACCTGTTTCGGCAATAGGAATTAAGCGGCCGCCCGTGGATGCACCAATCTAGTGTTCCAGGATGCGCAGGCTTCCCTGCACAACGCAGTTCTCAAGCACGGAACCCGGAGGGATGTCAATGGTGCTGCCTTCCGTGGCCACGATGATGACAGTGCCCTTGAGCTGCACATTGCGGCCCAGGTTGACGGCACCGGTGATGGTGAGGTGGTCCAGCTCAACGATGCGAGGGATGCTGGGGATGTGCTTCTGGAAGTCAGAGACCTTCTTGAAGTCGGAACCGAGCTTGATGACGGGGACACCACCGAAGCGGTTGGGGTCCATGACGAGCTGACCGTGCTCCAGGCGGTACAGGTCAGACTTGACCAGCATCAGGTCGGAGCAGGTCTTGACGGGCAGGAAGCGGCGACGAGGGACGTTAACACCGTGGCCGTTCTTGAAGTGGCGGATGGCCGCACCAACGGCGGTCTCCAGCTGGTAGATAGCCTGGTCGGCCTCACCCTTCTTGTCAGCCGGGATGGACTTCTCGTTGGCGATGATCTCCATCTCGAGCTCGTTCTCCTCCACCACACGCTTGATGGCACGGAGGCTCATCCAGATGTTGTTGGTGTTGAAGTACTTGAACTTCTTGATGGACTTGAACTCGTTGACGTGCTCCTTGGGCACCTGAGCAATTTCGAGCAGACGGGCCTTGCCCTCATAGTCAATGATGGTACCACCCTTGACGTCGGCCTTGGTCTTGTCGGTCAACTCCATGATGTACTCAGCCTGGGTGTCAACCATGTGCTGCAGAATGCGGAGATCGACGACAGCACCCAGGTTGTCGGCGTTGGACAGGAAGATGTACTCGACACCGCGCTCCAGGAGCTTGTCGAGGGTACCCGAGTTGTACAGGGACTCGAAAACGTCACCGTGACCGGGAGGGTACCAGTCCTGCAGGGGGGCATCGAAGGACTTGGGGGCGGGAAGGAGGGAGTCCTTGATGATACGGGGGTAACGGGACTGGTTGAAGGTGATGATGTCGACGTTGTGACCCTGGTACTTCTTGATGATCGACTGGGTGTCCTGGTCGGTGTTGAAGGAGTTCATCAGGACGAAGGGCACGTTGACATTGAAGGTGCGGTTGAGGTGCTCGATCTGGCGGACGGACAGATCCAAGAACGACATGCCCTCACGGACCTCGATGACGGACTTGGGGCCGACACAGCCCATGGAGGTACCGAGACCACCGTTGAGCTTGACGACAGCCAGCTTGTTCAAGAACTCAACGGACGCCTCGCTGCCCAGATCCGCGTAGTTGACGACCTGAGAGGGCTGGGGAGGGGCGATGCGGTCCCAGTTGACCTCGTTGCCCTTGGCCTTGTCGTTGAGGAATCTGCGGAAGAGGGCGAAGAAGTTGTCCATCTCGGCCTCGAAGCGCTTGCGCTCGGCGGCATCGGGGACGGTCTCGGCGAGGGCGTTCAGGGCATTGCGCATCTGAGAGGCAGCCACGCTGGTGGAGGCATTCTCGAAGGCCTGGATAATGACGGAGGTTAGAAAGTAAGATAACATAAGAAATGCAGTTGCCGTGCCCCGTGGCCGCTGTATCCACGGTGATCTCTGCAGGCGGACACCCTCTTCTCTCAACCTTGTAAATATGGAACGATAATAATCGTCCCAAATGAGCATCTGACAGAGCAGCCCCATGAGATAACGTGGATACACCACCCGGCCCAAGCCAGGCGGAACAAAGACAAGATGGCAACCCCATGAAATAACATGATGGGGAAGAGATTTCGCCAAGTACAGTAACTCGAAAAGCACGCCCGCAGCCACCGGAAGGGAGACATGAAAAGGATCAAAAATCATGGCAGAGATGCTGAGTAGTCGGGCATATAACACGAACATTGACAAGGACACCAAAGACGCCGGTGGGGTAACGAGAGACATGCATTGATTGAACTTCGCTTCCGTCCCCTCCTGCAAACCTATTGATATGCAGACATAGAGAACGACGAATACCATGCATATGGCCCCCACCAGGCTATGTATATTGGCAGCATAACGCGGCAGATAAAAGCTGGCCAAAGAGACGGCAATTCCACCAGGAATAAAGATAAAATAAACCCCATCCATAATTTGTGATGTGGATAGTTGCAACGTGCGGGAATGACAGAGGCAGAGGAGATGGACAAGCGAAGAGCGCGAAACAAAAAGCCAGTGGATTCTTGAGGGTCTAGATCTGACCTGAAGCAATCGCGTTCCTTCCCTCAGGCCATCCTCCAAGCTGCTCCTGGCAGGGTTGGAGCCGTTTCGTAGAAGGCGCCAGCGACAGGGTGGACGGCGGGCAACGGTGCAACGAAGGAAAGATCACACAGCGACAAGACTTACCATGTGAGACTGGGACTTTCCGTGGTGCTTGCCGAAGGACGAAGCACTCGCGGAGTCGCTCGCGGGAGCTCTGAGGTGACTGGGGATAGCCTTTGCAGCCATTGTATGGAGGAGTGGTTATGGGAGAGAAAGTGTCCGGATGTAAACACGGGGGATGCGACGGCGGGTAGCTAGATAACTGCTCACTTGAGACGGGGAAGCAAAGTTAGTTTCGCTGTCAAAGTCACGGAGCTAAGCAAGCTTGCGAGAAGGAGCTTGAGGGAAAGGGAGCAGCTGCTCGGGAAGTCAATGGAGGGGGGGGAAGAAATAGGGGACGGGAAGGGTGGGAGGGTGAAATTGGCCAGCAGGACAATTCTAAACGTTGGCTGGGGGGGGAGGAGGAGGGAGGGAGGATCGGAATGAGGGGTACGTGTGTATGCCAAATTGCCACGTCCAAGCGAGTGACGATCGCTTCGGTCATGGGCAACGCTTCGGCGACAGGCCATTGGTACGACAACAGAGGGGGGCAAACAATGGATCAGAGGGGAAGAAGAAGAGGAGGAGGGGAGAAGATACATACCAGGCAAGATGGGAGCAGTAGTTGAGATAGAGTGTGGTAGAGAGAGAGAGAGAGAGAGGATGGAGGAGGGGAAGATGGAGGGGGTATTGAGAAGAGGAAGAAGAATGGGATGGAGAGATTGGAGAGAGGAAAGCGAAGAAGCCAGCCAGATGATAAGCAGCGCGACGGGGATCCCTGCCAGATATATCTAATGACTACTGGATACTTCTACTTGGGAAACGATGGGGACAGCTGGGACAGATTGGACACCTAAATCATAATGATAAACGAGAATAAATAATACGATGACGATGGAAATCCATCCAGCCATCCCTCTTGGGAAAAATAATAAAACCAGACAAAAATAAAGTGGGGAGCATCCAACCCAGCAGGGGTGGTGTGTCAGGTACCGTTCCATACCGTGTCATAACCACGACCAACGGGTATGAAGAGGGGAGGAATGAGAGAGAAATTACCGTACAAGACACAGCGTCGGGACCACTTAAGGGGAGAGGGCAGCCCAACAACATTCCCATAAATTCCTTGGTTTAGCCAAGTTATTCTTAGCAGCGTTTTGGGCCCGGAATCCGCCGTCTGGCCCAGCAAAGTTGCCAATGAATTACTTGATATCTGAGACCTTCGATCCCTCCTTTTCTTTTTTTATTTTCGATAAACAACCATGGTCATCTTTCCCACACACACACACAGAGAGGGAGAGTGAAAGAATGAAATTAATCTTGTTCTTCTTCACTTCTCTTCTGGATATTCTTCTGTATTCCCAAAACAACATCAGTTATCTACCTTCAAGGTAGTAAGTAAAACTGCAATGCATGGCAACATGCCAAACCCGGGCCGATCACAATGCAGCTCATCATCTGACAGGCTGTCTGTCTCCTGTCTAGAACCTCTCTCCCTCCCTCCGTCAGTCAGTGCCCCCTTTTTCAGGGTTCAATAGTAAATCTACGGATCCCAATCCAAACCGCTGCCCCACTGTCCTCGTCATGTTGGAGATTAAACAACCACCTCCTGAAACAATTGCAGAAAATATCTTTTTTTTTTTTTTACACGAGATCCGCAGAGAGAAGAAGCCTTCCCGAGGACGCAGTAGATAGATACTCTGTAGATAAATCCTTGTAGGTAACTACTAGTTAGTAACTATGTAAGTAGGTATGTGCTCCTCTTTCTTGGCCTGAGGATAATACTAATAATAATAATATGACTTCTTATTAGAATACGACATATCAGATCACATCATATCTTCCTGCAAAAGCAGTCATGCCTGGTAGCTACAAAGTATATACTGGTTCAGAGTTCAGACAGCAGACAGAATTCCCATCGATCCACTCAACGAAGGGCTGTCATGCAGCTATTCGTGTTCTTGTTGCCACCCAATTTACCACCTACATTAACTAGTATACTTAAGTAGCTACTACCTACCAAAATGAAACTCTACGAAACTACTGAGAAACTTGACTTAGGCACACATACTCCGTACTACACAGACTATAGTCCGGTATTCCACCCAATAAGTCTCAGTTCATTTCTAATTATAATTCAACTATTTTACCCCTCCTCCTTTTTTTACTGTCTATATTCTCCGGCCTACTACCTTCTTCCCCCTAAATAAATACACCAGTCTAGAAGATAGTACTGTCCGAAGTTACTATAACTAGTTCTAAACCCCCCTTAATCACCTCCCACCTCAAAAAGCAGCTCCCAGCAGATTAGTGACTTAGTAGCTATCTAGCTAATAGCTACTAACTAGCTACTAAGTGGGTATTCTCCGGACTACGCAACCCCGATGACTCGCGCCACGAAAGCTCAGACCATCCACACTAAAAATCCCAAGCTGCATGTATGCCATGTCTGTCTGTCTGTCTGTCTTCCTTGATGCAAGTACGGAGTTACCTCTCATTCCTTCCAACTCTAGCTTCAACTCCGTCTACAGAATGTAGACATACATATACATGTATATGTATGTATGTATGTATGTCAGTCCAACTGAACCCGACACAAGTTAACTTACTCCTACTACTACTACTGAAAACTTTAGTAGATAACTAGATAGTAATATTATGAACACCTGGCAAACTCACCATTCATCCCTACACCTCCGAACTAGAAAGAAAGAGGAGTGGAAATCAAATCTCGGCAAAGATCCGCCCGTCATCACTACTATCTAGCACCTTTCGGAAAGGCCCGTAGCTAAGTGTAAAGTAAGGAAGGCCGAGACACGAAGACAAGACAGGTTATTTTAGTCTAGCAAGCAAGTAACTACTACGTATCTATTCACAGAGTGACAGTAGAGTATTTAGTAACTGGCCAGATCGCAATCGAAGCGACTAGAAACCATACTAAACTAATCAGTAGCCCACCCCCACTAAGGAAGCTATCTAGGTAGTAGGTAACTAGGTATACACCAAGTATCTAGGTACATAGCAAGTTACTTTTATTAGCGAGTGGGGGGATCTTGCCACTTGCCAGTTCACTCGACTCACTCAACTCATTCATTCACTGATTCACCTCAAATCAAGTATTAGGAGGGAATAGTTTGTTAGTTGGGTTCAGGTTCAGGTTCAGGTCGAGACCCCCATCGGGTGTCTTACATCGTCGGCGGTTCGGCCCCTCTCCAATGAGTTTCGGAGGCTCAAGCACCTGCTCTCCCCCTCTGTCCCCTCCCCCTCTCTCTACTAGGGGTGTTTGGCGTCTGGCGTCTGCATGACTGTCTGGGAGTGTCGGTCAAATGAGTTCATTATTCCTGCTGACTACGGGGGGGTATTGATAGCCGATCCAGCCACGATGCAACATTACCATTGATGGTTTAGACTCGCTGATTAGATCCTCTTGACTGTGGGCGGTCTAAGGTCAGTCACACTACAATAGTGAACAAACAGACAAGCCAGGAAACGCCTCTAGGGTAAATCCGGATCAACAATATCTACCTACATTACACTAACCCTACAAACCACTCATCCCATCGTAGCAAGATTTTTTCTGATTGTCACCCGCCCCATTCGGCGAGGATCCAAGCAACACTACGCTAACTCGAATAAAAAAAAAAAAAAAACAAACCCCATGGATATCACATCTCATCTCGTCACGTTAAGCTAATCAAAAAGACAAGGGTAGGGTGGATGTTAAGGGGGAAGGGATGGAGACAACAATAGGAAGCACCGAGTAACAATGTCAAAAAGGATGGAAATAAAAATATACAGTGAAAGTCGTCAATGGGCATGTCATCGCGGATCAATCTGAGATCAATCAAGCGCCGCTGACACTCCGCTTGCTGAGGAAGCTGCGGCGACCCGTCTTCTTGGAGTCCGGGCTGTCCATCACCTCCGACGCTCCATCGTTGTTGGAGTGAGCAGTGCCGGGCCGAAGGTTGGACTCAGACATCGCAAAGCTGCTGCGCAGAGTAACCGTGCCAGTGCCAATCTTGACCTGCTTGTCTTGACCAGCCATAGAGCCCTGGTCATCCACAAAGAAGAGCGCCTCGCCCAGCTGTCCGTCCGAGCCAAAAGTGGAATGATCAACCACCCGCACTTGGTATTGGGCATCTGCCGTCGTGTTGTGCACGCGGCACGTCTCGTGCGACGGGTCGTAGTAAACAGGACCTCCGCCAGACTTGATAGCCTTACTCTTCAGAACCTCCTTGGCTCCCTTGGGACCAACGGCCTTGATGAACACTCGCACGTTGGCGTTGGGAGGGTATCCCGAGGCCGAAACAACCGAGATAGTGGCCGTTCCCGTCTCGCCCTTACCCGCAACCCCAAGTCGATCGCCGTAGTGAGATGCAACACTGCGGCTGCGGGAGTGCTGCAGATTGTTACTCGTCGCCGAAGCGGGCGGCGTCTCTCCTTCGACCAAGATGGCCGCAGGAGCGAGGGGAGCAGGAGTTTCCTCCTCGGCCTCCTGCAGGCTGGCTCCATCGTCTCCGCGGAACCGTCCCATGATACCATTCTTCAAGAAAGAGGACCCTTCGTGCTTGAGGAAAGATGCACCCTTGATCACGTTGCCACCAACGAAGCCCACTCCCTTGACGGGGGCACCGACAATCTTGCCGGGAGTGGCGAAGGTACCCGCAAACGTGGATGATCCTTGACGTGACCGGACCACGTACGAGGGCTTGAAGAGCAACTTCAGGCGAATCGCACCCGACTTTCCGTCAAGCGGGAGGCTAATCTCCTTGCTCTCGAACGGAGTCAGGGAGGTAATGTCGAAGTGGGTACCACCCAAGTAGTCGGCCTTGTCACCGAAATCCCAGTCATACACATCAATCCGGCAAGTGCTGTTGATCCGAGACTTGATATCGGTCTCAACCATCTCGTTCCACGCCGGATGAAGCGTCTTCTTCTGCACCTTGGTCTTGAAAACTTCCTTGTCGTTGAGGCGGAACTTGCAGTACGGATCACTGAAGCCGTTCCGATCAGCGGACGGCAGATCGGCAGCATCCAGGAAGTGCACCACCAAGGTTCCCATGTTGTTGATACTCTCAGTAGGGTCGAGCTTCATGGTAACAGGGATATACCGGGCACTAACGGTGACCTTGCTCACTTCTCCCTGAGCAGAGCGGAGGGTGAGTTCCGTGGGAGTATACTGCTTCGTGTTAGCTGAATGACTACTCAATCAAGAGGAAAGGTGGGTGTACCAAGATGCGCTGCAGGGTGGTAAGGGTATCTCCCGTCAGCTTAGCAACCGTGTGGTCATCGCTCTCATCTTTAGTGTTGTTCTTGTCGATAATGCGGAGAGTGATCTTGGAAAATTCAAGTTCACGAACAAAGGCATCGCCAACTATATAGTTTCATCAGCTGAGTATTACCAATATTCCAGAACGAATACATACCATCGTCAATCTTTGCCGTCTTGGTGCGGACCTTGGGCGACGAGTAGGCAGGGAACATGTAATCATCCATGAGCACTTCGACCTGCACGTTGGGGCGAGACAGCTGGACTTCATGCACGTTGAACACGATGAAACCAGATTCTATTATGAGGTCAGTATGGAGGAACCGAATGGACAGGACACCGAAGCACAACGCACCGTATTTGGTAAGATCCTCCGCAGAGATGTAGGTCTTGGGAACCTCCTTGATCGATTTGACCGACATGGTTTCCGAGTCCTTGGCAGTTTGCGGCCGGGTTCCGTTCGTGTCCAAGCTGACGCGACTGCTCTGAGCCTCGGGAGTAACACCATTCGTAGAAGTTCCGTTAAGAGCAGTGGTCGCCTTGGAGTCCACGCTAGCAGTCTTGGAGTGGCCGCCCACACGCTTGGACTCGGTGCTCTTCCGGGACAACTCGGCTCCCTCGGCATCACCATTGAGGTTCTCGTCCTCCTTCTCCTCATCCTCGGGGTTGACCACGGGGATAGAGGGGTAGAATGCAACGGTGTAGTTCAAGGTACCCTTCTGAGAGCGGCCGCTGCGCAGGGGACTGGAAATGAGCTGCCTCTCATCGTCAATATCATATCCGCCTTCCTCGTTCTCTCGCACGTAGTCGGAAACACGAAGGTCGACAGAACCCAGCGGACGGTCGTCGTTAATAGATTCCTCATCCATGACCTCCAGAGTAATCTTCTCGTGGGGGCTGTGGACGGGAACGTAGACCACCTCGTCCCATTCGGGGTTGAGGTTATTCCGGAAAGTAACAGTGCGTGCTTTCTGGTAACCAGAGAGCAGCACCCTTGCGTACGGATCAGACATGCCGAAGGCTTCCAAGTTGCGAAGATCACTTGCGCTCTTGAAGTGGAAACGCATGACACCAATGGGATCAACATAGCCGGAGCCTCCAGCAATGCCAGCAAGTGCAACCGGTTTCCAGTCCAGAATGAGCTTGGCGCGGCCCGACTTGGCACCGTTCAGGTGGAACCATTGCTGGCCCTTCTCCATCATCTTCAGCATGTCGTTCATCTTGATCTGGTAGGTACCGATCACCGGGTCCCGGCCAAGGTCACGATCATCCTTGATGACAAGACCGAGGCGCGCACTCTTCCTGTCAGTGACCAAGAACTCCTTGGAGGCATTCTGGAAGATGGGATTGTTCGTGCGCTTCAGCTTCTTCGTGATGTGGATTTCCTTGCCGTTCAACAGGAGGACACCGTAAGGGTTGAGCTGGCCAACCATACTCTTCGACGCGTCCAAGTCCTTGGCCTGCTCCACGACGAAACGAGCGATACCGGTGTTCATTTCCGGAGGCGGTTGAGTCTGACCATTTTCAAGCGGTGTTCCCTCCAAGACAGGGAAGAACCGGATATCCGCATGAATAGCACCGCGAGATCTTCCGCTTGCCATGACTTCCAGGAAGAGACCCTCATGTTCCGCCTGCTGCTCGAGCCGCTCCAAGGGGAATGTGGCAGCGCCCAATTCCTTGTCCTTGCGGAACTCGTTCCAATCATACGGGGTAATCGTCAGGGACTCCGCAAAGGACGTAATGATAACATAGATCGTTTCGTTCCACCTCGGGCTATCGGTATCGTGGATGGTCTTGGTGCGACCCAGTTCAACCCGATTGTTCAGAGAGACAACTGCATACGGATCAGGGGTACCGGCAAACGCATCAGGGTTCTTCAGCTGGCGAGCACCATGCAGAGTGACAGCAACAACACCAATCGCTTGGTCCATCGCGTTGCCAGCCAGCATCTTAGCGATCTCAACGGGGAAGACATTCGGAGCGTACATCATCGGGCGCAGATTGTTGTGAATCTGATCCTTGATGAAAGTCTCCAGACCAGGAATGAAGTTGATGTCGAAACCGAGGGTATCACCACCAAGGGGTTTGCAGACATAGTCGATCTCGGGGGGTTCCAAGAAGCACACATCCACTCGCTCAATATGGGGGAACGGGATTTGCAGCTTGACCTTGACGCGCATCAAACCGGTGCAAGCCATGTCTTCGACGATCACATCGAGACCCTTGCTGACCAGACCTTTACCCAGTCTGACCTCCAGAACAACCTTGGGGTTGATCTTGTTCTTCAGCTGGCGGGCAGTCAAATCCATAGTGTCGTTGGGCGTGAAACTGAACTTCCAATCCATGATGACGGTGTCGACTTCGGTCTTGGGGTATGTCTTGACATGCTCCAAGCGCGGCGGCTTCGAACCGAGCACGAAAGTCTTCAGGCGCAGGTTGTCGATCATGGCCGGGGTGGAGGTACTCAGGACCTGGTCGACCGAGTTGATAATGGTATCACACAGGACGGGGGCGTAGATGGGCCAGAACTTGACCAAAAAGCTGTTGATCCATTCCAGACTCTCGGTATCGGTTTCCAGGCGCTGCTTGGCCATTTCACGGTTCACATCGTCTCGGAAGTTGCGGCGAACCCGGCGAATGGACGTCCGGTAGTAGGTGCTACAAGCGGCCATGACAATGAAGATCCAGGCCAGTCCTCCGCCTAGAACGGCGATGACCCATGACGAGAGACAGGCAAATACGATGACACCGGCGTTGTGGTACCAATCTAAACAGTCATGTCAGTTTCTCCCTCGAGCGGCTCTAAAGCTGCGGTATTCCCTCACCTCCAAAGAACTTGTCGTCCAGTCTTCCCTCCAGGAATGTCTGGTGGTCCAACAGCGTGCCTTCCTCCTTCTCTTCTTGTGTTGGCTGGTGTTCAAACTGCGGGGCCCAACCGGTCCGGTCGCGTGCCCAGCGCATGTCTTCCTCGACTTGAGCTTCACCATTTGGAGCAGCCGAGGCTTCATCGGCTTTTTCCTGCAGGAGGTCGGTGGCGGATCTCGGAGGGGGTAAATCGTACTGATCAGGGGTGCCGTCGTCCTAGAATAGACCAAAAAAAAGCTTAGATGTCGTCCTCTAAATGCAGGGTTTTTTGAGGTGTGAAGCTTACCTTGTCAGTCACGACAGCCACACCCTTCGGTTTATGGTCATGATGAAAGCCCGGGGGGAGACGCTAGATGTCACGGAAGCTCTGTCAGTTCACAAATGCACGCGCGACACACCTGTCCACCTCGGGGAAGAACGTACGGCTAATGCTGCGGCACCTTTGTCTTCCGGGGACGCATCGGGATCGAATTGGTAGGCCGGAACGCCAGCCTTTCGGGTCTCCTTGACCAGAGCCTCTTCGATAACGTCGGGCTGAAGGTTGGACTGGGGGTCCTGGGAAGCCTGCTGGGCGACCTCAATGGCGCCCTGCTGCTTCAATTCGGCCTTGCTGCCCTCTACGTCTTGCGACGCCATGGCTCTGAGGGGGGTTGAGGGAGAGGGTGCGAGCCTCGGGTGAAGAATTCACCTACTACAAATCCCCAACCGGTACAACCTGGATGATCCGGTCAATGGAATCTGCTTTTTCCCCTAATCGATTTTGGTGGGTTGGGTAGGTGAGGGGAAAGATCAAGGGGGAGGGGGGGGGGAAGGAGGAGGAGGGGGAAGTTCGAGAAATAATAAGAATGTGAGACAAACAAAGGTTCTACAAAGGGACACAGGGAGAGAAGAAAAAAAAGTGGATAAGGATAGAGGACTCGAGGGACCACGCCGAAGGAGTGGATTAGTTGGTACGGAGTAGACTGCTGGCGCTTAGTCTTTGGATGGTTGCCTTGCCGTGGGACGAGTGGAAGACCTCCGCAGCGGGGAGGTGGCTCAGGCACGGCAGCTCCGGGAATTGGGAGAAAGGTCGGGGATGGTCGGAGAATGGATAGGCAGATTGGGGATAGGAGTAAATGAATGGGGGAAAGGAGTGAATTAAGGGGAGAAGCACTTACCTGAAGGTTAAAGCCGGGAGGTGATGGTGATGATGGGTGGGGAGGAGATTAGGGAAAGGGAGGGAAAGAGGAAAGAAAGATACGTCCGGAGTAGTGATTAATTAATTAGTAGTGAGGAGAGGGGAATGGGGGGAAGAGAAAGGGAAGGGGATGGGATAATACCGAGGACACCAAACGAGAAAGATGATCGATCGGGAAGAAGAGAAGTGGATTGAGTTTCGCAAAACTCTAGCCACTTGCGTCAGGGTAAAAAAGGGAAAAGAATCGTGGCTGGTGAGGGCCACTTTGCTATTCTTGGTTGATCAAACAATTCAATATCATCATCGCATATTACAGTTAGATACGAAGAGTCTCAGTACTAAGTAGTAGTTGCCTGTAGGGGACTCGAAACGGTGACGGGTGCACGACCTAATGTCGGTACCACTCGGGATGCGAAAACCAGGATTCATGGTGACATTTTCATTTAATAAAAGAATTAATATCCGTGCGGCAGATGTGGCCATGACATCAAGAGCTCCCAAAAAAAGCATAGAGAGAGAGGGAGAGAGAGAAAATACCAAAAAAAAAAAAAAGAGGATCTTCGAGAAGGGAACGGGCGCCGATCTCCTCCAAGGCGACCAATTCTCGTGGAGGCACCATCTGGCAATCTGCATTACCCACTTCTCTCCCCTTCCAGATTCCCAAACGATCAGGAGATCCCACACTATCTACCAAGTGGTCTGTTCCATCTTTGCTCCTAATCAATCAAAAAGAAGGAAAGAAAGAAAGAAAATATCACAACCATTGCAACAAGTAAGTATCTACATTCTACACAGTAAGTATCTCCGCCGAGTGCACGATCCGAAACGCCATCTACCATGGATATCCTGTCAAGCAGCGGACCATCCCCGGTGCGATCGACTAGTGGGCGCCGGTCTGCGATCTATTGGCAATTTGGCATTCTGGATAAGTGGATGTTGCCCTGCACCGCCACCGATGGGGATTTTCTCTCTTTTCCCCCCTTCCTGTTTTCCGCCACAATTGCGGATTTCTCTGCCTCTGATTTCCGGGTTAGTAGTTCGCAGTTTCTTTCGGGCTTTGGTTTGGCTTCTTCGCTAGCCATCCTAGATCCGGAATTTCAACCCTCCCAAGGCTTAGTGCTGTCCAGCACATATGGACTAACTAGATAGCATTGATTGCATTGGTGTTTTCCACGAGTCATGCTCGATCTTATTTGTCAATTCTGGCCAGAGAATATTAACTGCACCTTTGGTTGGTAGCCCTAAGGTCCATACTTACCCATATGACTACCACCCCTTTGGTAACTAGTATTATGGAGAATTAATATCCAACATCCAGAGAACGAGGATAGTAGCAGTAGCAGACTAGCAGTGGCAGTAGTCTCTAGTCCTACTAGGATTAAATCCTTCTAAGTTTACACTGCATGCGTAACCCCTTCCTAGTTAAGTATAACCTCCAAAGTCCAAGGATCCATTATCATCAACATTGATATCCCATGCAGCAAGAGTGGCAAGGTGTTGTTACACGTGGCATGCAGTGAACTGTCCCCCCATCCATTTCCAAGGCTGCAACAAAACAAATCTGCAGGTATACACCATCATGCATGCTACACTGCATCACAATTCACACTGATTGAATTGTTTCTATTACAGTAGACTAAAAATACATTATTAATCAGGGACAGAAGAAAACAGAGAATATGAAATAATATGGAAAAAAAAAAAAATGAAACAAACCCTGTACCCTGTCTACGCAATCATCGTAGATCCAATCTGATTTAAGGCAGTCGGTTAGTTAAACTTTGACATGAAAGTGGTTGAACTGATCTGCAATTTTCTCAAGCAGTCAGTCACTGTGTATCTTTAACTGTTGTCAGCCCGTGTCGGGAATCCACCACCCACCTATCTACTTGGCTGTAATGCGAATCTCACCACCCTCACCCAGTAATCATATCCTAATAAATTAGGACTTGTAAATAATTGGAGAGATTATTTAGCAAACACTCTCACGATGAATAAAACCAAACGAAGTAACAACCCTAATCCACAACCAACGAACAAACAAACAAACAAAAACAATCCGGAAATGACTTCCACAATTACCTAAGAACTAGACAAACAAAATTGAACTAACCAATTTGTGCTAGCTACAGCTCAGCCCAGCAGGAGAAATCCTTCTCTTCCTCACCAGCCACACTCACAACTCTCACCCTTCGGTACCACCAATCATAGATCCCTGCCCAGTTAAAAAGTACTTACTTACTTACCTGGCACAGTCCACAGCAGGAACGAACAAACGGCACGGACCCACACAAAATTCAGATGCGAATGAATTTTGCCACAATGCAATCTCACGGCGTATTGTGCTACCTACAGTCCTACACACCTACGTATTAGTGGAAAGCGAACTGATAGGAAATTCCCTTTATATCCGATTGGAGATAAAATGGGACACAGAAATTAGAGAGTATCCTGTAGGTGAATAAGTAACTCTTTTATAAATATAGACTATATATCTAAATATCTACCCAGTTTTTCATCCTTTGATAGAATCAATGCAAGCTATCTCCAACCGATGACGACGCACGAGCTGAACCCAAACACGGAACTCAAAAAAGAAAGATTAAGTTATCCTTATTGAGGTTCAAATTCACGAGTGGTTGGGGACGACTGGAACTGAGGCTGGGTTTCTCCGGAACGAACAGTGGGGGGAAGCTAACTACCAAACTACTAGTAACTTATGTCCGAGGTTTCGCCTACCGCGGAATTTTACTCTTTGGGTAACCATTGGAACTTTTGCAAGTGGCTGGGAGGAAAGGTAGGTAACTACTATCTTATCTTACCTACAGTGCTCCATAGTAAACTATGAATGGATTCTGTCGGAAGAGTCGGAACTGATCCGGCATTATTGTATCTGTCTCGACAAGTTAGATGTGTGGTGTGGTGTGGTGTGGCTGGAATGCGCTGAAAAAAGGAACAAATTCTGGAGGAAATAGGATCGCATCGGGGATCGGGGATTACCCACTACTTCTACCACTACTGCTGTCTGCTATCTACTCTACAGGTTGAATTGAATTGGATCACTGGATCGGATATCGGCTATCCGATTCGGATCTAGAGCCAGATCTGGATGGATCCATCGATTGCACTGCACTGCAGTCTGATGTGGCTTCGCCGTCCTGTTAAGCGAGGGAGCAAGCATGTGGCGTGGAGGACTGCTATTTTGGATTATCTCGGTCATCGCCGTCACCGTCTTCAGCTACTACTACTAGACTAACAACTAACGTCTAAGCTAGGGAGAGCTTAGCCTCTACTTACGTAGATTGCTACTATTAGTATCCTCTTGCAATGTTGATATATAATCAATTCGGATGTCATCTCATGTCACTAAGAAACACATGCATCGTAATCGCCGTAAAAAAAAAAACAAAAACATCAATTAATCAATGGAAAATCGCCGTGCCAATCCGGGTCCGCTTTTTTTCATTTGCATTACTAGGAATGTGTGGGCTTTCATTTATACTGCTCGCTCTCACCGTCCCAGGCGGATCACACCGGCTGCCATCAGCTTCTGGATCTTCATCCGCACCTGGGCGTTCTTCATGTGCTCCTGCAGAGCGGCAGGGTCGCTCTTGGCCTGCTGCAGAATGCTCTGCATGACAGGGTCCTGGAGGATGGACATGATCTATGGATGTTAGTCGAGACATTCTTGACGCTCTGTAAATGGGTGGTCATAACTCACCTCGGGGTCGTTCTGGATTCTCTCCATGGTCTGCTGCTCGGTCTCGCCGGCACGGGCGCTGAATTGAGCTTCCAGGCACTTCTGCTGCTGCTGGTCGATCTCACGAGCGTGAGTACCATCGTCGTGCTCGGAGGCTTCCGTGCAGGCATCGAGAGCCTTGTTGTACTCCTTCATGGCGATCAAGGCCTGAGCCTTGCGCATGTAGGCGCGGATGAACTTGGGGTCACGCTTGGTGGCCTCGTCGCAGTCCTGCACGGCCTGAGGGAAGGCCATCAGCTTGATGAGGGCGGCAGCCCGGTTGGAGTAACCACGGGGATCTTCGGGAGCCCGCTTGACCATCTCAGAGAAGGCCTCGACGGCACCAGGCCAGTCAGCCTCCTGGAACTTCTTCTGTCCCAGTTCACGGGCCTTCTCAGCCTCGGCGGGGTCAATGTAGGCCTCCTTCTCGGCCTTGACCTTGGCCTTCTCGGCGTTGCGCAGCTTAGTCAGGACATCGGGAGTGCGGTGTTCAGTGAGCGACTTGTGGTAGTACTCGATGGCCTGGGCAAGGTCACCGAGCTTCTCGTATGCAGTACCGATTCTTCCGAAAGCCCTGCAAACAAAAGGATTAGTAACAGCGCCGGCCAACCGCAATAGCAGGTATCTTACTTAGCAAGAGCCTTGAAATCGGCACGGAGCTCACGGCCCTCCTCGATGGCCTTCTGGCAGGTCTCGATGGCGCCCTGAAGGTCACCCTTCTCGAACTTGGCAGCACCGAGGTTGTTGAGGTATGTGATATCCTTGTGCAGCTCCCAGGCCTTGTTGTAGTGCTCAATAGCCTCATCGAACTGTTTCTTCTTGTAGAAGTCGTTACCAATCTTCTTCTCGGCGTCAGCAGCTTCCTGTGCCTTCTTCTTTGCGATCGTCTCCTCGTCCTCGGGCTCGGGCTCGGGGGCCGGTTCAGGTTCCCGCTTCTTCTCGGCAGCAGCAGGGCGAGCATCGGGCATAGGCACATCCTCCTCAGCCTCGGGGGCAGCACCTGCAGAGCTGGCGCCCTCCGGGGGAGCGCCAAAGCTCATATCAATACCCAGCAACACACTCATAACCTGCAAGAAGCGGGGGTCCTGGATCTCCTGGCCAACGCTGTTCGGGTTCTGCTGAATACGCTGGAGCTTGGCCATGAAGTCGGCGTCGGCCAAAAGCGGGGAGGTCTTGGGGTTGCTGGCGAGCTTCTGGAACAGCTGGGGGTCGTTGAAGATACCGCCGAGTCCTCCCATGGGGTCACCAGTCACACCGTCGGCCGTAGCCTCGGCCTCGATAGCCCTCTTGACGGCGTTGAAACCGCTCTTGGCCTGTTCGTTGGTAGGCTCGAGCTTGAGGGCCTCTTCGTACGCATCGTGGGCAGCCACTACACAGCTGTTAGTAACCCAGATCCAGTCTCACAGCACTACACCTCTTCGACTTACAGAGGTCGCCTAGGCCACGGTAAGCGGCACCCTTGCGCAGCCATCCCTTGGACCAGTCCGCCTTCAGATCCGTAGCCTTGTTGGCATCCTCGAGAGCCTTCTCGTATTGGGATTGCGCAGAGTAGACGGCCGACCGGTTGGAGTAGAGGATGTGGTTGGAGGGTTCGAGATCGATAGCCTGGGTGAACTTTTCACTATAGACCAATCAGTGGCGGTTCATGGCTGGAATCACTCCCAGGCCTTTTTGCAAGCGGGGTAAACCGGGGAGAAAGATACATACATCGCAGTAGGATAATCCTTTGCGGAGAAGGCCTTGTTGCCCTCAGCTTTCAAAGCGTCAGCCATGCTGAATAACTTCCAAGGGGTATATGATGTAGAAAAGAGAGGATGGAAGTGTGGTGGTAAGTTGGGGGAATAAGTGAGAGACGGGGGCAGCTTAGGCCGGGCAGATCAGTTAGTTAAACCGGAGCTTCTTCTCTTTTGCCGGGAGCTTCTCGAAATTTCCGAGAGACAGTGTTCCAGCCTGAGGCCACAATACAGGTCGTGAGGCAGTAAGGCCACAACCGAGTGTCAAGGCAACAAGGCGCCAAGGCAGACCCAGGCTGTCAAAGCTCTGACTGGCCCTAAACCCTTCCGGGCCAAAGTGACTGCCCGCTAACCCAAAGAGAAAGAAAAGCCGCCAAAAACATCTTCATTTTCGGCCTGCGAAACTCGATTCTCCCTCCCGACGACCGTCAACTTTGCGCCTGCTTTCCCTGCCAACTCCCCGGGCATCGCTTTGTCCCGGCTTCTGCAGCGACCGTCCGACCTGGGATGCGTTCTTGATCATGCCCCTTCACGAGCCTGTCCGGTGATAGTTTCCTGTTAACGACTCCACTACCCTCGTCGTGGTGAAAATGGCCTCCGCGGGGCCGTCAGGCAGTTCGGTCAACGAATTGGCCTCCCGACTTTACGATGCCTGTCTTAATCAGTTCCCTTCCGATCATCTGTTCTATCAGCAAGATCTCCTGGGTCTGAACATTGTCCCTAAGAATGATCTCGCCCTTCTCTTGAACTGCACCCAGTCGCTCGTCGACCAGAAGCTCTTTCGGCTCCTCCAGGGCAAGAATGACCGATTGGCCTGGAAGATTATTTCGCGCGATGATGCTGAAAAGTAGGACTCTTCTTCTTGAGAAGTTGTTATAGGAACCCCCACCCACTAACCCTCCTGTTTAGACTTCGAGACCTAAGCCCCGACGAGAGTTTGGTCTACAATGTCATCCATTCGACAGGACGATCCGGTATCTGGGTCCGCGCAATCGGCAACCGCACCAACCTCCACAAGTCCATTCTCGATCGCTGCCTGAAGTCGCTGGAATCGAGAAGCTACATCAAGAGCGTCCACAATGTCAAATTCCCCAGCCGGAAGATGTACATGCTGGCGAACCTCGCCCCAAGTGAAGACGTGACTGGTGGAGCCTGGTTTACCGACGGTGTCTTGGACGAGAACTTCATTAACAGCGTCGCCGGTTTTATCGAGTACACTGTGAGCCGGAAGAGCTGGTACGAGGTCCCCTCCTCGGACGGTCCTCGAAACAAGCGCATGAAGACCGCGGACGGAAGCCTAGCTGTCAAGCAAGAAGGTGCTCCGAAGGAGTACCTCCCCTTCCCAGCCGGGTATCAGGGCTATCCCACTATACCCATGCTGACCGGTGCTGTGAACGAGAGTGGCATTACACCTGTCCGCCTGGGCGAAGAGAGCATCACGCAGCTCTTGGAGATGCTTTGCTACGACAACAAACTGGTATCTTTGAACAACGGCGAATTTTACAAATCCGTCAAGAACCCCGAAGAAGTCAAATCTCAACAAGCGCGCAAGCCCCGGACCGACGACGCAGGCATCGACGACAGGCTAGTCAAGAACGGCATGACCGAAGCGCCCTGCGGCAACTGTCCGGTTTTCAAGCTCTGTGCACCCGGCGGGGCTGTCAGTCCCGAGAGCTGCGAATACTTTGACCCCTGGCTAGAAAAGGCCCTAGGATTCTGATTCTGATTCTACTTCCTCTTGGGACCAGATATATTAATTTCCACCTTATCATCTACCTCACATCATTCTTACCTCTCATACTCATACACCTTATATCACACAATTCCTGTACACAATTAGCGCAGCATGCGCACCAGATGATGTTTGTTTGCATAGCGATGGCGTTCACGTCTGATATTGGGATCGGCCATGGAACAACGGTCTTCTTTTCTCAATGTGGGCAACCAAAAACAAAAGAATTTTCTAGGGCTTTATTTTTCTGGGAAAGAAAAAGATTAAGAAAAAACGGAAGGGCGGTGGTGGGAAGGGATTGGATGGATGACGGTTTGACAAATGCCTGGTGCTACTAAATAGCTATTTACTACTACTAACTAGTATTTTGGCTTTTTTGGTTGAACTTGTGTCCTCCTGGTGTAGTATATAGTTACTATTACTCGGATGGGCTGCTGTGGCTCATCAATTAAAAAAAAAAAAAAAAAAAAAAAAAAAAACTTTTACAACAACTAGTACTACGTATTGCTTGTTTCCCAGCGCCTATAATCAGATGGTACTGTGAGACTGATAAGCTAGAAGTCAAATGCATCATGAATTGACCGAAAAGGCTTTGACTCCACATAATCAAGAGCCGAAAGACAAACGCCGTCATAACATCCTATATAGTCATTATAATACACAGAAACACAAAAGGAAAGGGGGGTATAACTATATGAACTAAGCCTGCAATTTCGCCGAACACTGCGGACAGAACCATTTCCCAACCGGTTCTCGAGTCAAACCAACACACTTCCAATGGAACCACTCAAACTCGCAATTGTCGTTATCGCATGCAACCATGTCGCCATGGCTGACACTGCGACACGTACAATACACCTTGGTATCTTCGTTGCCTTCATCTTCTTCCTCGTCCTCCATGTCTTCGTCTCTTCTACCCTCGTCAGCGTTCTCGGAATCTGAGACATCGGCACTGCTGAGCATGGAGTCGTCCTCGTCTTCGTCTCCTCCAGCAGCGGATGGAGATTGTTTTGTCCCGCTGACTTTGAGACGACCGCTTGCGCTGGAGGACCGCTTCGCGTGCTTCCCGTTGAGCCCAGAGGCTTTGATCTTCTTGACTTGTTGGTGCGGGGCCACCTTCTTGGTTATGGCTTTCTTGGTTGAGGCTGTTGAGCGCGGGCCAGCGCTGCCGGCTCGACTTGATGCGGGAGTTCCGGCTTTGGGTGTACCGGGGCCCAGAGACGATTGTCGGAGGTTGGACGAGGCCGCAGGAAGAGTTCCGAGTGATGCGTTGAGGCGCCGACGTTTGTTCTCCACTGCGCCGGCGGATGATTCTCGTTGTTGTCGTTGAAAGTGGATTGTTCCTGAGGGTGTTGCTGGAGCGGAGCTTCGCGCAGCAGTCGGGGAATTCAAGGCGAGTGCGGCGGCATTCCGGCCCAGGGAATTGAGTTTCTGGGTGGCACCTAGTATGACATTGGCGTTTGCGGAGGTGCCATTGAGAGGAGACGGGAAGGAGGAGTTTTCGACGGTGGAATCGGGGAAAAAAATCTTGGGCGAGTCGCGGTATGGGTCTTTGTTGGTGAAGACGGAGGGGATGGGAGGGTCGTTCGAGAGCATGCCGTTACTCTGCAACTTGTGGATTGCGATATCGAGTTTCCTGATGTGTCTGTCCAGCAAAACACAGGCTTTCTCGCTCAGTTGGATCTTTTCATCCTGCAACTGCTGCGACTTGTCGAGGTTCTGTAATATGGCTTTACCATACTGTTCCTCTTTCGGGTTGGGCGTTAAGCTGCCGTTCAATTTGATGAATTTCTGGAGACTGGTGTCGCGGGAGTTGATAGTCGTGCGGCATTCTTGGATGATCTTGTCCTTGGCCTGGATTTCTTCCATCAAATGGTTAATTTCGGCTGGAAGGTTCGCCACATCGTGAACAAAGAGTTCCAAGACCGCCGCGGGATCATCCTGAGCCTGTGACATCTTGCGCGTTCACTGGTCGTCGCTCCCGAGATGACTCGGGCCTTGATATGATACCGCTATGGGGGGGGGGGGGGGGGGGGGGGGGGGTCTTCGGGCTGCGACCGGAGGCGCGTTGAACGACGGATGGAATGCGACACAGCCCGCTGCAGGCTATCTGATAGCTCGTCGCGACGTCGTAACGGATGATACTGATGAATTAGTATGTACCGGATGAGATGGTGGCGCTGAGAAACATCGATCGGGGATAACGACGGGACGCCGAAGGGAGCGACAGGATTGCCGGATCTAGAATGTTCCGGCCCCGGGTCTCAGCCACAGGCAACACACTGACAAGCCACAGATGGGCGATCTCAGCTGTCAAACCCAAAGATGTGACTTCTTGGCTGTCAACGCTAATATAGTAGCCTCGCTATGACTTAGACTACTTGGGGTCTTTCAGGTATTTCTACTGCAGCTGGAATTAGGTTTTTCATAAGTTCTTCATATCGCTTCTTGTTCATCAAAGCGAGCCATCTTCCAGCCACAGTTTCTATGCAAACGGGCGGGGTATTGCTGCCTTACAACTCTGGCAGCCACTACGCTTGTATAGTTTGTTCCGTGCTATCTGCCCGGGGTAATGTTTCTCACAGCTTCAATTGCTCTTCATATATCATCCATAACCGACGAAACTGCGTCTTCATATTGATGCTCTGTAGACTTGGCCAGATGCATGTGGGATGCAGTCTAGACCCAGACGGAGGGGTTCCCCGAGGGGTTCCTGCGAGGATGGAACTGCGCACAACCAACGCCCCCCTCAACACATCCCATTCTTAAAGTACTTACTTCTTGCATTAACTCCAAGACGTCCTGTTGAAGTAAACCCAATCCATTCCAGGCATCACAATATAAAGGAAATGACGTGGGCCGGAGAATCTTCTGATGACGAAAGCCAGTGTGCAAACAGTGCAAACCGCGTCAGGCAGTCGGCGATTCCCCCGCGCAGAGACGCAATGGGAGATTTCCCTTCTGAGTACTTTCCTCCGAATTCGTCAGCCTGTTTGTTCCTTATCTCGCGCCTCTGGTCCCTGTCTTCGGGTCCCTCAGTTGAATTCTCTCTCTGCGCTCTATTGTTTTCTCGCGGTGTGGTCCAAACTACCTCATCATGGCTCAAAATAGTACCCCTCCGCTCCCGGAGGGTATTTTCTCATTGCTTGATACGGATCTGTACAAATTGACGATGCAATGCGCCGTCCTCAAGTACTTCCCAGATGTTTGTAAGAACTTGATATAATCCTCTCCATCTTTTGTGAATCAGGCAATCAGGCTAACGTTTCTCTCGCATGTAGATGTCACATATGGTTTCACGAATCGCACCCCGGATATGAAGTTAACGCGGGGTGCTTACAAATGGCTTCTGGCACAGATGGATGGTATGTAAAGGATTGTGTGTCAGACAACTGGATCGGCTCTAATGAATGTCCATATTAGCGCTTGCGAATATCCGAGTCACGAACGAGGAGATCGAGTTCCTCAAGAAATGGTGCCCGTACTTCAACAACGCCTACCTGGACTACCTGACCAACTTAAAGCTCAAGCCGTCGGAACAGATCGAGATTCAGTTCACGCCAGAGCAGGATACTGGCAGCGAAGATGACCTCGGCGACATCAACTATGTCATCAAGGGTCTGTGGGTGGAAACGATCTTGTATGAGATCCCGCTGCTGGCTCTGACAAGTCAGGCCTACTTCATGTTCACCGATAAGGACTGGGACTACAGCTGTCAGGAGGACAAGTCATTCCGGAAAGGATGTGCGTTGCTGGAGAATGGTTGCATATTTTCCGAGTTCGGCTCTCGAAGACGGCGCGATTACCACACCCACGATCTAGTCATGCAGGGATTAATGCAGGCTGCGGAAGAAGGAAAGAAGCAGGGATGGAAGGGAGTGTTCACTGGCACGAGTAACGTCCACTTTGCCATGAAGTATGGAGTGGCGCCCGTGGGCACCGTAGCTCATGAATGGTACATGACCATCGCTGCTATTACGGATGACTACGAGAACGCGAACGAGATGGCCCTGCGCTACTGGCTTGGCTGCTTTGGTGAAGGAGTAAGTCCGCAGAATTTCGCTCGTCCTGGCCCTAGTAACTAACGCATATCAGGTGCTGGGCGTTGCACTGACCGACACGTTTGGCACGCCTGCTTTCCTCGACGCGTTCCGCAAACCCATTCCTGCTTTCACCAGTGCAGGTGTCGGCGCAGTCTCCACCACCGCCTCCGGACCTGGAACCACGACAGAATCGACAGTACAGAGCGAGGCTACTACCAAACCCCCAATCGCGGCTCCGTTGGTCAACGATGCTCAAGGCGAACATGCCAACAAGACCTACGCCCAGGTCTACACCGGTGTCCGCCAGGACTCTGGTGACCCCACGTACTTTGTGAAGATGGTGCGGGACTTTTACGACAGAGAAGGAGTCACGGACCCGAAGACTGTTGTCTTTTCCGACTCGTTAGACATCGAGCACTGTCTCGAGTACAAGGTGATTGCCGAGGAAGCCGGCTTCAAGCCTGTCTTCGGTGTCGGAACCTTCTTCACCAGTACGTTCTACCTACATACCTGACCTATATATTCCATCCCAGTGCCTCGGAGGAATTATGAACTAACAACTATTCTCGCAGACGATTTCACGAACAAATCCGACGGCGCGAAATCCAAGCCGCTCAACATCGTCATCAAGATCGCCGCCGCTAACGGCCGCCCAGCCGTCAAGCTGAGCGACAACATGGGCAAGAACACAGGTGACAAGGAGACCGTACAAAGTGTTAAGAAGAAGCTAGGCTACGTCGAGCACCAATGGGAAGAGGGCGATGAAAGAAATCGCTGGGCTCGCAAGTAGTGCGACCCATCCATCAATCATCCTACTGATCTCATAACTCTAGTCATTTTGAGACGCAGTCATATATATTCAGTTTCAGCGATGTACGGATCGCTTATTGGGTGGCAAATGTACAGGGCGAGCGACGAGTTTTTAATTACTTCTTTCAGTCATGTCAACCATCATCTATAGTTAGTTATTCGGGGGTACTAGTACTACTTACTACCTAGACTAAATGAGAATTGAGGGTTAGAGAATTGTTCACAATTATTATACTTGTAGTTACTAGCCATAAATTGTGATAGTAATGTTCAAGATCGAAGTTTTTAGTAGTAGTATGAATTTTATTTTAAGGGGAACTGCAGTGCCTGAAGGCAGCATTCAGTATTTAGTACGCAGGGTGGGTATGTACATCCAAGCACTACTTCCGCAATATATATTTACATGTTTTGAGAAACACCACACCGCACACCGCACACCAACAACTCAACCCCCGCCCACCAACTCAGAGCCATATCTAGAATATCTCCTCATCAGAGGGAACAAACCCCAAATCCCTATCCAGATCTCCCGTGATATCCCCAGTCACGTGACTCATCGACCTCTGTCCGGGGGTACTCTCAACATTGTGACTCGGAGCAAACGGTGAGAACAAATCATTATTGTTGGTTAATGCATCCTCCGGGCCTGGTCCAGTCCATCTAAGGAGCTCACTGGCCCAATCTATGTCGAGGTCTGGGGAGGCGTCGGGGTTGGAAGTAGAGGTGGGATTGGCATGGGTGAGTGTGGTTTGGGGCGGGAAGTCGGCGGCAAAGGAATCAAGATCGAGGTCTAGGTCGAAGGGGAAGTGATCGGAGGGTTGGTCGAAGGTGGGATTGGGGTGTGTTTGGGTGTCTCGGGGGGAGATGGTAGGATTGTTGTCGTTGAGGAAGTTGGATATGGGGTCGTCGTCGAAGTCATCGGGTGGGGTGGGTTCGGCTTGTTTCGGGAGGGACTTGGGGGTGCTGTTTATGTTGTTGTTTGTGGTGGTGTTACTGTTGAAGATGGGGAGCGGGTTGGTTGTGCTGCTGTGTCTTTTGGTTGGCGTGCGTTGTTGTTGTTGCTTTGTCGGACTGGCTGAATATTGAGGTTCGGGTTGCTTGTGGTTGTTGGTTGGGTCCGGGTCGTCTTGAGGAGTCCAGTGGTTAGAAGTTCGGTTTTCTGCTGATGCTATGGTGTGTGGGTTTGAGACGGTGCTTTGTTTTCGCGCTTGTTCTTGTGATTGGCCCTGGGACATGGAACCGGAGTTGTTGGTATATTGCATGATTCGGAGGAAGGTGTTTGCGCTATCCGACTGTAGTTTGACTGCCGCTTCGATGTTCGCGACCTCCATGTCTGCTGCAGGGTAGATGTCTCTAAGACCCTGCAGCACTTGGATGCAGCGCTGAAAATTGTATATGCTGGATTCTCGGGTGGCGGGATTTCCAGATGAGGAGTTTGCAAGATGAGCCACAGCGGCGGGGATGATAACGGTCACACCGGATTGTGGGAGAAACCGCGTGAGATTTAGCTGATTGAGACCTTGGATGATATGAGTGATGCCGACAGCGGCATCATGCATCTTCGTTTGCGCAGTTTGAATCAACTCCCTGCGTGCTTTTGACTGGTCCTTATTAGGAGTGAAGGCCCAAGGACGATGCAGCGCGCTTGTGGTAGCATGATACAGCATTCGTACCATGGCACCGTGGAGAAGGAGGACATCTTCTCCGTCATGGAAGTTTGTTCTTGACGCAGGAACAAATTGTGCGTCTTTGGGAAGTGCACTCAACCATGATTCCAACCGCTGGCTACAGCGAGCCAACTCCGATTCCGATGCTTGTCGGGGGACTAGGCTGATGGTAGTTCGTGTTGTCACACCAAACTGACACTGTGATGGGGTATACTGAGCGAACAAAACCCGCCCGATGCATTGGCATAGTTTGGACTTTTCGATAAACATCGTCGCCAGGCGCTTCTGATGAGTAACATCCTCCAGCTGACGACAGCGGAACATTTCAATCACGCTAGGGTGGAACGGCTCGAAATCAAAGTCTTCCAGCCTCAACATGGGCACATTGCTTGTCCCTTCGTTCACCTGGGTCGGGCGTCTGAGGCCCATTGCAATGAGACGGTCTCGCGAGTATAAGCTCCACCAGATACGGGCCCTTAGCCTCTTGATCCTAGGATCCATATTGCTGGACGACGAAGGGTCTCTATTCAATCCGATCGAATGTGCATGTATATTGCAGACACCAATCCAGTCCCAGATATCTCTTTGCGGATTATTTTGGTGGTCAGACCAATACGTCATCAGCAGTAGAGTCTGCAGTATGACTATTCGATCATCTTCGCAGTCAAGTGAGTAGAGGAGCTAATTGACTGGTAAGCTAGGTCCACGGATGAGAGTCAGATGAGACATACCCTTAACCGCGTAAAGAACACATTACGGGCAATTTTCCGAGTAGCATACCCAGCGGCCTGCAAGTGATGCAGATCGATGAAGGCTGTCGCCACAAACATTACTGCTTGGAACAGCAGGAGACTAATATTACCCTTGGGGTCATTTTCGGCGACGCATCGGAGAAATTCCTGTAGGTTCAACACCGGCATGAAGCTATGCACCCATTTGATATAGCATCGTAGTAGCTCGTTCCGCAGACCACTTTCTGGGATCGACAATGCCCCCCGAAATCGCAGGAACTCTAGGTCTTCCGGCGGGATGCGAGACGGGAGAGGCTTCAGAAAGCGCGGCTCATCGTCGAGGAGAGCAATAAGCGGGTCGAAATCAGGATCAATCAGATCCCGTACAGTCGACACCATGTTTTCTAGTGGCAGCGAAGTCCGTACCCCGCGATCTCCCAGAGTCCGCCAGCTCCGAGAAGGTCTGGAGTCTTGCAACCAAGGTGCATGAGCATTGTGGCTCAGGCTGTTACTTCTCTTCGCCACTGGTCTATCATCACCCAAGTCCGCACTTGACGGCTTGCGTTTGGCGGTCAACATGCTAGAGGAAAAGCCAAGCCAGCGGCATTTGCAACTGTGCAGGAGATCACATTCAGCACGAGAGGATCGCGGAATTTAGCAGTTGCCTATCGGTGCCGCGTTTGCCGGTCTGGGGTTGGTTGGTAATAGAGAACCAGGGACTATCCTCCCCCCGACACTAAAGAAGGCGGTGCTCGGGACCCGGCCGGATGTGGGGGCTTTTTGCGGGCTTCCCCGCCAATTTGATATGTGAGATGCGGTCGCTTAAATAAGCGCTGTTACGAGAGAGAGTTTATTCGCTGATTCGCTGGGGTTGTTGGGTACTTGAGTGGAGCGGTGTTGAGTGGAAGATATTCATCGTCCAGAACTTCAACAGGCGCGGCGCCGGCGGTCACGATGCGATGTTTGTGCCTCAGGCATAAGACCTCGGTGTCGGTCTTTGAATTACATTCAACGAGACTATAAGGCTTCTCCTACCCACTCACAACGTTACACTCTATACAGGAGAGGAATCACCTCGCTAGCGTAAGATTCCCGGATAGCCGTCAATTCATCGACCTGGTCAAAAAAAATGCATCTTTGTTCGCCTACTATGCTCGCTACACGGCTCAGATGCATTCATGCCCCAATTCACAAATGTATTCGATTACAAAAACCCGAATTACGTGTCCAGTGACGAGACATTAATAGACAGGGCAACTAAAGAGCAGAAGCCGTAGAAAGCAAATGCAATTATGCGGAGGGACCCGGAAGTGTTTCGGAGATCACATCTATTCCAACGCCACATAATGTTGATCCTTTACGGACCTCTGACAAGCCTAGCCACATAACGTTGAAACCCATATATGCCCATGAAGCACACAGTATAATACACGTATTCATTAGAATCGAATTGAGAGGGAAAAAAAGAAGGGAGAAATTGTCCGCGTATCGTGACCGACATCGACAACATTTCAAGACTGAGCCGATAATTTCACATCACAGTGACATGCGAACGAACGTATGGAAAACCGTTTACATACTTCTTCCGTCAGTAATTGTGTTGATATTGCCGGAATGTATTGCAGTCATAGCGATGGGTAGGGCCGAGTCTCAACTTACGGAGGCAGGAGGAGCTCGCTGAGGCTGCTGTAGAGGAAAGCGACGCCGGCCTGTAGACACATACGAGTTAGATCGATTTTCAAGCGCACAGCCTGTATATATCTCTCCAGAGCCGTGGTACTTACGCCGAAGACCAGAACGCTTCTCACAATGGTGGCGTTCTCGGGGTGGGTGACTTCGTCATAGGCAGTGCTGAAGAAGCTCTTCTGCTGACGGCCAGAGACGACACGCTGTCTGGGAACCATTGTGGAGAATGTTATATATGCGGAATAGGTATTGTCCTTGAGATAGAAAAGGTGTATGGACAGCAAGAATGACGATGTTGATGGCAGGGTGAAGCCGGGAATGATGAGAACTCCGAGAAATCTTTCGATCCTTGGCGGCTGCACTTTTAGCTTATCGCGGTTCCCGTATCTTCTTCGGACCTGCTGCGCAACCAAGTGATCGAGGAGAAGTCCGCGAAAAGGGATCTATAACAATCATTTCATAGGCGATATTGCCTTCTACAAAGTCGCCTTTTTCTGCTTTATTTGTTCTTATTTCATTCTGTGTTGGTGGTTGGGTCTGAAGTGCTTCCTCCGCTCTGCCTTTCAACGTTGCGCAAGCCGCAACCATGACGAGCATCGATGAGCTCTTCAAGGTAAGCTACCTATGAAGTGACCTGTTCTAATAATGCTGACAATTTAGAAACCTTCTTCGGCAGCCAGTGCCAAGCGCAAACTAGATGCTACGAAAGATCCGAGTGCGTTCACCAATCCTTTACGTCCCCTTTGACTTGACGGCGGCTGACTTGCGACCAAGACGAGCTCTACAAAGCAGCTAAACTAGGCGCGGATGGTGATGTGAAGTCAAAAGGGAAGGCGCCCATGGTAGAGGATGAGGGCGAGGAGGATGACGGCTACGCTGGTCCTGAACTACCTCCCGATTTCGATGCCGAGGATATCCCAGATGACGAAGAGGGGCGCTTCTTTGGCGGCGGCATGGAGCGCCAAACGGCAGAGGCTATGCAATATATTGATCAACACGAGGAAGCAGACGTGGCGGTAAGCAATTGTTGCTTGCTGTGCCCCATTGGGATCGTTTACTGATGTAGCTTTAGCCGGAGAAGTTCGACGTTACCTGGTTGCGACGCTTCGCGCTCAACTTCGAAAAGAAGATCTCGAAGAACGCCGAGCTCCGCGGGAAGTTTGAAAATGATCCTCAGAAGTAAGTTAGCAAGGAAAAAAAATATCTGGTATTGGCCCATCATGCTTATTTGCCAAGATTCATGGCCTCAGAAGCAGATCTCGACACCGAAATCAAGAGCCTCTCCATCCTCTCCGAAAATCCAGATTTATATAGCGAGTTTGCAAAGCTGGGCTGTGTAGGCTCGCTTATGTCGCTGCTATCTCACGAGAATGCCGATATTGCAATTGATGTGATTCAAATTATTGGCGAGTTGACGGATGAAGATGTGGAGGCCGAACAGGAGCAATGGGACAGTTTGGTGAACGCAATGGTATACTTGCCACCGAGTTGTGATTGAATGCTTGCTTACTAGTCTAGTTGGATGCCGAGCTTATTGAGCTCTTAGCGCAAAACCTCTCGCGACTCGACGAAGAATCCGAGGTCGACAGGGCAGGCGTGTACTACGTACTAAGTGAGTCAACCCGGATAAATTACGCGACAGCATACTGATTACATCCAAGACGTCTTGGAAAATATCGCTTCGCAAACATCTATCGCAGAGAAGATAGGGCAAGACCCCAACCTGTTACCCTGGCTTATCGCTCGTATACAAAAGAAGGAAAGGCCAGTAACTCAGAATCAGCAATATGCAGCAGAGATACTTGCCATTCTACTGCAATCTACTCCCAAAAACAGAGAGAAGGTTGTTAGCCTGGATGGCGTTGAAGTTCTCCTGCAATTGCTCAGTGCATACCGC
Source organism: Aspergillus brasiliensis CBS 101740 (assembly GCF_001889945.1). Classification (NCBI taxonomy): domain Eukaryota; kingdom Fungi; phylum Ascomycota; class Eurotiomycetes; order Eurotiales; family Aspergillaceae; genus Aspergillus; species Aspergillus brasiliensis. Next base: position 267,776 of record NW_027137461.1, read on the forward strand.
AAGCGTGATCCCGAAAAAGATTCCGACGAAGAAGAATATGTGGAAAACTTGTTCGGCAGCTTGAACTACCTTGTGAATGAGGATTACGGCAAAGGGAAGTTCCTGGAAGCCGAAGGTGTCGAGCTGGCGCAAATCATGTTGAAAGAAGGCAAGTTCAGCAAGCAACGGGCTTTACGACTCCTGGACCATGCCTTGGGAGGCATGACAGGCGCTCCTGCATGTGAACGCTTTGTTGAAGCAGCATGCCTGAGTACAGTATTTGGAATGTTCAAAAAGAAGGTATGTGTTCGAATCATATTTAGTTATGGACTAGAGCTAAACCCTTCCAGCAAGACGCTGAGACAACGGAGCATCTGCTGGGCATTTTCGCTTCGTTGCTGCGTTTACTTCCGGGAGGTTCCGCACCGCGAATCCGTACCCTGGCAAAGTTCATGGAGAGGGACTACGAAAAGATCGAAAAGCTCATCAAGCTGCGGCGGGATTACGCCCAAAGAGTGACCCCGGTCGAGCAAGCTATCGAGAAAGAACGAAAGAACTTCACGGAAGAGGAACAAGAGATCATGGCGGCCGAATGGCTGTCCAGGAGGTTTGATGCCGGTCTATTCTCTCTACAGGTTTGCTTCCCCGTATACCACAATGGCTGCAGTATGCACTAACCATTATCCAAAGCTTATTGATGTCATTTTGGCCTGGTTGGTGGCCGAAGATGACGGGGCGAAACAGAAGATTGTGTCCCTTCTGGCTGACCGCGACGAAGATTTGTCACTGATCCGACGAACCTTACAGGGTAAGCTACGAATCCCTAAGCGTTTTATGCCTTCTGATTCCCCTGCTAATCAAATGAACAGAGCAAGTGGAAGGGCTCTCTGAGGATGAGCCCGGCGAGAAGGATAGTAAGGAGATGCTGGAGACGCTTCTACAGTTTCTGTAATTATCATGCATAATAACATATACTCAATCGATGATCTACCCATTCCTGCCACTGATACGTTTCGTAAATATATACAGTCATAGTTAATGTGAGTGTAAAGTGAAGTATCAGCAGCAGTTCTTAACGGTATAATACTCACGTGACGTACCAATATGGACTAGCTCACGGCTTAGCGCCTGAAGGCGGTCGAGGCTAGTGGCGGCTCTTTCCAAGGCAAGATCCATCAGCGCCCGGAGAGAGTCGAAGCACCCCAGCTGCTCCCTTCACCAGCATCACCGGTGGCCTGGGATCTCTCATTCTTCCATCCATCTGAGGCTTCCGGCTTAGTGGCCTCACTTGTTTCAAACAGGACGATTGCTTCGGTGCATTCAACTCACGCCAGTCATCCAACGACCTCGAGTGGGATCTTTTCCGCCGAGCGCGTCGCGCCCTTTGCGCTCATTATCCTATCGACTGCGGTTTTTCATTGCGTTTACGACCCATAACCGTCAAGATGGCCGACTACGAAGATGCTTACGAGGATGAGTACTACGATGATATGGACGAGGGCATCACCTCGGAGGATTGCTGGACGGTCATTTCCTCTTTCTTCGACACCAAGGGTCTAGTCTCACAACAGCTGGATTCTTTCGATGAATTCATCTCGTCGACAATGCAAGAGCTGGTGGAGGAACAAGGCCAAGTAACACTCGACCAAACTCTCCCTCCCTCCGAAGATGAAGTCGATCCCGTGGTTGTCCGCCGATACGAGCTGAAGTTTGGAACCGTCATGCTCTCTCGACCGTCCGTGACTGAGGGTGATGGTGCGACTACTATCATGTTGCCCCAGGAGGCTCGCCTGCGTAATCTTACATACGCTAGTCCCCTTTATCTCGGTGTCACAAAGAAGATTATGGAAGGTCGGGAACGTCTGGTCGCTGACCGAGACGATGATGATATGGTTGAGTCGAACGAGGATAGAAAAGCTCACGGGACTTACCTGCAGTGGGAGCAGAAGGAACTGCCTCCTGACCAGGCGAAGGAGGAGACCGTGTTCATTGGAAAGATGCCAATCATGCTCAAGTCCAAGTACTGTATCCTCAAGGATCTGAGCGAGCAAGCTCTTTACAACTGGAACGAGTGCCCTTACGACTCTGGTGGTTATTTTATCATTAACGGAAGTGAAAAGGTGCTGATCGCCCAAGAGCGCAGTGCTGGAAACACGGTCCAAGTCTTCAAGAAGGCACCGCCTAGTCCCACGCCCTATGTGGCGGAGATTCGGAGTGCTGTCGAGAAGGGATCCAGACTCCTTTCTCAGCTGTCCCTGAAGCTGTTCGCAAAGGGTGATAGTGCCAAGGGTGGGTTTGGTCCTACGATCCGGTCGACTTTGCCTTACGTGAAGACCGACATCCCCATCGTCGTCGTTTTCAGAGCCCTCGGTGTGGTCTCTGATGAAGATATCCTGAACCACATTTGTTATGACCGGAACGACACGCCGATGCTGGAGATGCTTAAGCCTTGTATTGAGGAAGGTTTCGTCATCCAGGACCGTGAGGTGGCGCTTGATTTCATTGCCAAGCGTGGATCTTCTCAGTCCAGTATGAACCACGAGCGTCGTGTCAGATACGCACGCGAAATCATGCAGAAGGAGTTCCTTCCCCACATTTCTCAGAGTGAAGGTAGCGAGACCCGGAAAGCCTTCTTCTTGGGTTACATGGTACACAGACTCCTGCAGTGTGCCTTGGGCCGTCGTGATGTCGATGATCGTGACCACTTCGGTAAGAAGCGTCTCGACTTGGCTGGTCCTCTTCTTGCAAACCTCTTCCGAGTTCTTTTCACTCGTGTCACCCGTGACCTCCAGCGGTACGTGCAGAGATGTGTGGAGACTAACAGAGAGATCTACTTGAACATTGGTATCAAGGCCAGCACCTTGACAGGAGGTCTGAAGTACGCTCTTGCCACAGGTAACTGGGGAGAGCAGAAGAAGGCTGCCAGCGCCAAGGCTGGTGTATCTCAAGTGCTTAGTCGTTATACCTACGCCTCTACGTTGTCCCACCTTCGTCGTACCAATACACCAATTGGCCGAGATGGTAAGATCGCCAAACCTCGTCAGCTCCACAACACCCATTGGGGTCTGGTTTGCCCAGCTGAAACCCCTGAGGGTCAAGCTTGTGGTCTGGTCAAGAATTTGGCACTCATGTGCTACATCACTGTTGGTACGCCCAGTGAGCCCATCATTGATTTCATGATTCAACGCAACATGGAAGTCCTCGAAGAATTCGAGCCGCAGGTGACGCCGAATGCGACCAAGGTATTTGTCAATGGTGTCTGGGTGGGTATCCACAGAGATCCTGCGCATCTGGTGAACACCATGCTTTCTCTCCGTCGCCGCAACATGATCTCGCACGAGGTTAGTTTGATTCGTGATATTCGTGAGCGAGAGTTCAAGATCTTTACCGATGCTGGACGCGTGTGTCGGCCACTGTTCGTCGTCGACAATGATCCCAAGAGCGAGAACTGTGGCTCGCTGGTGCTCAATAAGGAGCACATCCGCAAACTGGAGCAAGACAAGGATCTGCCCCCCGATTTGGATCCAGAAGACCGCAGGGAACGCTACTTTGGTTGGGATGGTCTGGTGAAGTCTGGCGTCGTTGAGTACGTTGATGCCGAAGAGGAGGAGACGATCATGATCGTGATGACACCAGAGGACCTGGAGATCTCGAAGCAACTTCAGGCCGGTTATGCGCTTCCAGAAGAAGAACTGCACGACCCCAACAAGCGTGTCCGTTCGATTCTGAGTCAAAAGGCACACACCTGGACACACTGCGAGATCCACCCGAGTATGATCTTGGGTGTCTGCGCCAGTATCATTCCTTTCCCCGACCACAACCAATCTCCTCGTAACACCTACCAGTCTGCCATGGGTAAACAAGCTATGGGTGTCTTCCTTACGAACTTTGACCAGCGCATGGAAACTATGGCCAACATCCTGTATTACCCTCAGAAGCCTCTGGCGACAACGCGGTCTATGGAGTTCTTGCGGTTCCGTGAGCTGCCTGCCGGGCAGAACGCCATTGTCGCCATTGCATGTTATTCCGGTTACAATCAGGAAGATTCGGTTATTATGAATCAGAGTAGCATTGACCGTGGTCTTTTCCGCAGTCTGTTCTACCGTACATACACTGACAGCGAGAAAATGGTTGGCCTGACAGTTGTGGAACGCTTCGAAAAGCCTATGAGATCTGATACGATCGGCATGAGAAAGGGTACCTACGAAAAGCTTGATGAAGACGGTATCGTTGCTCCTGGTGTCCGTGTTTCCGGTGAGGATATCATCATCGGTAAGACCGCACCCTTGGCACCCGAGGCGGAGGAACTCGGTCAACGTACCAAGGCCCACACCAAGCTGGATGTGTCAACTCCTCTCAGAAGTACGGAGAACGGTATTGTGGACCAGGTCTTGGTGTCTACAAGCAACGATGACCTGAAGTTTGTCAAGGTGCGCATGAGGACTACCAAGATTCCCCAGATTGGAGACAAGTTCGCCTCGCGTCACGGACAGAAGGGTACCATCGGTATCACATACCGCCAGGAAGACATGCCTTTTACTCGGGAGGGTGTGTGCCCCGACTTGATCATCAACCCTCACGCCATTCCCTCCCGTATGACAATCGCGCACTTGATCGAGTGTCAGCTCAGTAAAGTGTCATCGCTGCGTGGATTCGAGGGAGATGCGACGCCGTTCACCGATGTCACGGTCGACTCGATCTCTCGTCTCCTGCGGGAGCACGGATACCAGTCCCGTGGCTTTGAGGTGATGTACAACGGACACACTGGACGCAAGCTGGTTGCGCAGGTCTTCCTGGGACCGACGTACTACCAGCGTCTGCGCCACATGGTCGACGATAAAATCCACGCCCGTGCGCGTGGACCGACTCAGATCTTGACGCGACAGCCGGTGGAAGGTCGTGCTCGTGACGGTGGTCTCCGTTTCGGAGAGATGGAACGCGATTGTATGATTGCGCACGGAGCCAGTGCTTTCCTGAAGGAGCGGTTGTTCGACGTGTCCGACCCCTTCCGGGTGCACATCTGCGACGACTGTGGCTTGATGACGCCTGTTGCGTAAGTGGAGAGAGAGAGATAACCTTGATATTGTCTACGCACATGAGCTAACAATGATGAAACCACAGGAAACTCAAGAAGGGACTTTTCGAGTGTCGACTGTGTAACAACAAGCACCGAATCTCCCAGGTGCATATCCCGTATGCAGCCAAGCTTCTGTTCCAAGAGCTGGCCTCGATGAACATTGCCGCTCGCATGTTTACCAACCGGTCAGGCGTGTCCGTGCGGTGAGGGAGGGGAGGACGGATGATTATTCCTGTACATCAGATTCTTCTCTTTTTGTGGTATCTCTTCCGCCTTCTGGTGTTTCTCTGCCTTGTCCCTTTCTTTCTCCCTCTCCGTTTCCTTTCCCCTGTTTCTTTTTTCCTAATAATCCACCACCCCCCAAAACGTGTGATATCAACCGAAGACCAGACCGATTCGGCATTTTCCGGCGTACAGAGGACCCGAGGTTTATGATTTTGATTTGAGCTTCTATATATTGTTATTATTCTTCCCTTTTTATCTCTTTCTTTTTGCAGACTCCGGTTGGAGGCAAGGCTGGTGTGAGCAGCAGCGATGTACTTGGATTATGATATGTCCCTACGGAATCGAATTGAAATTGGACATAGGGAAGAAGACGAAGATGACGGCGAAGAAGAGGGGCTACAGCCCCATGGCATTTCTGCACGTAAGAGCCGGTCATGACAGGGCCCTCATCGGGAGGAGATGCTGCATGATGTAGTTGTAGTGGAGATTTGTACGGAGTAGAATGGCGTCTTGCTTCTGTCAGTGGTGGGATGGCGTCCAACCCCCTCTTCCTTCTCCCGTGCACGAACTTAAAAATCTCCTCGGTGCTGCAGAATGAAGAAGTCGGTGACAGGCCGTCTCCCCTCTTGTGTGGGTGCGATTGGCTGGGGGAGATTCTCTTGATAGGTGGGTGGCTCGGGAGAAAGTGCTCGTGGAGGGCGGCAAGGGAAAGCAAAAAACATGCTGGAGAGGGAGGGAAGATGGAGGAGAGAGGATGGAGGGAGGATGGATGGGCGAGCAACGAGGATGGTTGGCTGTCTGCTGCAAACCGGGCTGTCCGTGAGGCCAATGAGACCAAGCAGTTACCCGCCGACTGGGATGGCGAGAGGACGAAGCGGGGATTTGACTGGCAACCAGCTGCTCTCGCTCTTCCCAGAATAGAAGTTGGCGGGTGACAATCCCATCACACGCATGCACTAACTAATTACTAGTGAGTTAGTTAGTTCGCTATCTACTGGGCTCTCTCTCGTGTCTGCTCGTCTTCCTCCCCCCGGCCTTCTCTTAAAAGGCTGCTGTAGCCGCCAGGGCGTTCTCTGCCTTCTCTCCTCTTCTCTTCTCTTTCTTTCTTCAGCAAGCTTGTCTTGTCTGACTGCCCGTGGTTTAGAAGTATCCCCCCCTGTGCACTGGCTGCACTGGTTTGTTGTTTGTTTGTCTCTTCGTCGTTTGTTATACTACATCTTAATTTACCCACCCCCCACCTTTCCACTACATCTCAATATATCAGAAAATCCCCTCAAATCCCCCTCCATTCTGCCCCAATTTAATACACGAGCTGTGCTCTGTGTAATGCTTGTTTGCTTTTATTGCATCTTGTTCGGATACTTCTAAACCATACAACCTTGTGACAGTTCATTTTTGTTGTCGCCGGTCGACTTCTAGTGTTCTTGTCATATCAGCTCAGACGACTTGCTGGCCTCGTCCTTCTTATTTATCCATCTAATATTCCTGGTTGCGTGTCAAGGACTGGATCCTGTCAAGCAAAGCCTCGTTGTTATACCTGCACAGCCAGCCAACCAACCAACCCAACACAAGGCTAGACGTGAATCGACTCTGGTAGTCTTTTCCCATCTCGGCCTTTTATAACGACGACTCACTCCTGCCATTGACACAATTCTTTAACCATTACGCCTTCATTCTGCTGCATATAATCTAATTCTTAGTATAACCTGGTCAATCTCTCTCTCAAAATGTCTGCTGTTCAGCTCAAGTTCTCGCTGCGCACCTCCTCCAATGTCAAGACCGTCCATCTGGTCGGCTCCTGGGACAACTACTCCCGTCAGATCCCTCTTTCCCGGGACGATGGCAAGCCAGGCGCATGGACTGGCAAGTTCCGCTTCCAGACCTCCATGCTGAAGCTGGGTGGCCGCTACTGGTACTACGTATGTGACTCTTGCCCTCTCCATTGAATGGCTCAGAAGCTGACTCTGGGACAGTACATCATGGATGGTTACCATGTCTCTCATGATCCCGCTGTTGAGTACACGGTTGAGCCCACCACCGGCCGCAAGTTGAACATCCTCGATGTTCCCGGTGGCAAGAAGTCTTCCCAGCCCGCTCCCAAGCATCACCGGGGCTCGACAGACTTCGTCAAGGGCCGTGCTCCTTCTCCGTCCAAGATCCACCACCCCAAGCCCTCCAAGCCCTATGCTTCCCGTCAAATCCGGGAGACGGACTTTGCTCCCACCATGGAAGACCTCACCATGCGGTTTGCCGACTCCCGTCTGTCGGACGAGTACTCTCTCTCCAACAGCCCGCCCAGCTCTGTTGGCTCGTCCCTGTCGTCTCGCTCATCTGGCAGCACTTCCCCGTCTTCCCTGTCATCCATGAGTGACCCACCCACCCCGATCTGCCACTGCGAGCGCTACGGCATCACTCGCAAGGGCGACCGGGTCAAGCTTGACTGTGGTGGCAGCCGATGCGGCTACGTTACCGAGTCGTCTGAGGCTAGCTGCTCCGAGTCCGACAGCGATGAGGAGTACCGCCGTGCCCGCAGTGGTGTCCGTCGCCAAGGCATTGTCGTGCGCAGGTAAATCATAACAACTTGTTGGTGCTTTTTGCCTTGCTTTAATCAAATTTACCCACCCTCATGGGAGTTGCTTCCCGCGTCGAAAAGACCGAACACGCCGTGCATTGGATGTCCCTCCTCTTTTGCATCAGAGGACAGTCACTCCTTTGGCAGTTACCTGCCGCGCCAATTGAAGCCGCTTCATGGCATGAATGCCACGAAAATATGAAAAGAAAACCAGAAAAAAAAAAGGGAACAAGCCATCTGGATCATGGCATTCTGCCATGAAGGAACCAGATGCGCTACGCGGAGGAGATAGGATAGCTGGGAGATTGGGGAAGGAATTTGGAAAAAAAAAGACAAGATCCGCTCTGTACTGGGCACTGATGGTATAGCCAGGTGGATGAAGGATGAAATGAAACGAGCGATGTCAAGTTCATGTTAGCTACGTTGTTCACATCGTATACGAATGATGAGTGATGACTTGCCTATAGCCTATACCTAGCCTCTAGCTTAACAGATTGCCACTACATTGTTTCCTATGATTACTACTATCTTCTCGTAGTTGTTTGGAGTTGGACTGTAATACTCGGCAACAACAGCCGGGAGAGAGAACCTCGTGGATGAATTGAAATCCGTCGGAAAGTCCAGGCCTTCCCCCGCAATCGGATATCCCGAGCACCGAGTCTACTTTAAAATCTGGGGCAGTCCTCTAGCTCGTACGTAGCTACAGCTCTTCTCTTATACATCAATCCAACTATCCCGATATAACTATACAGAAACAAAAAAAAGTTCAACATGCCTCCTCCCCCGCTCACTGTGCAATACAAAGAAGCCAATGGCAGTAAAATCACCACCGACATCTACCTCCCGCCACTAGAACCCACCACCACCAGTACTGGAAGTGACACGCCAAAGAAATATCCCGTATGTACGTATTGATTCCCCTCCGACGCAATAGTATAGCAAATTTACTAAAAAGCTCAACAGTAATCAACATCCACGGCGGCGTCTTCATGCTAGGCCACTCGCGCATGGTCTCCATGCCACAAGTCGACGACTGCCTCGCCCGAAACTGGATCGTCGTGGTACCCAACCACCGCCTCTGTCCGCAGGTGAATATGCTTGAGGGTCCGATCACTGATATTCGGGACCTGTTGGCGTGGATCTATGATGAGCAGTTGGATACGTTTCTTGCAGGTGCAGGTGCAGATGCAGCCCTGTATCAGGTCGATATGGATCGAGTTATGGCGTTTGGGACGTCATCGGGGGGTACGTTGGCGTTGTCTTTGGTAGGCTCTCTTCCTCTCTCTCTCTCTCTCTCTCTCTCTCTCTCTCTCTTATACCTGCTATATACTTCCCCCCTACGATATGCACATCCAGTTTTACTCACAACGTATTATCAGGGCTACTCTGTCCCCCGCCCCGTCCGCGCCATCCTCAACTTCTACGGCGCTGTGCACTTCACGCACCCATTCTGGACCCAGCCTCTCCCCGACGTTCAACGCACCCTCCCACCCCTCGACCCCGCATTCCTGCAAAAGATCTACGACGAATATCCCGTCCCCACGGACAGCTCCATCTCGCTGGAAGGCCAGACAGAATTTGCTGGCGCTGGCAGGGCCGCTAAGGGCCCAGATTTCTCCCGGCCCCGGGATGCATTTGCCCTGACGCAGGTGGCTAATGGGACGGTCTTGCAGGCTTGTTATCCTGACGGGGATTTGAGGGAGGTGGATCCGGTGGTGCATGTAGGGAAGGAGTTTCCGCCGACGTTTATTGTGCATGGGGATTGTGATACGAAGGTCACTATTGAGGTGAGTCGGGAGCTGTGGAGGGTGCTGAGGGAGAATGGGGTCGAATGTGGGATGCTGGAGGTGCCCGGAGAGGATCATACGTTTGCGATGGGGATGAAGGTTGGGGGGAGGACGTGGGAGTTGCAGAGAGAGGGGTTTGAGTTTTTGGAGAGGATCATTGCGCGGTAGGATAGTAGTAGTTGAGGTTAGTGGGTTTATTGTAGATAATTATGGTGGTGGTGATGGTAGGGGTATAAATAGTGGTACCGTACTAGGTCGGGAATTGTCCGATATCACGCGTGTTATAGATATGATGGACCGGATAATTGATGAAGTTGTACGGAGTAGTAGCTAATTCGTTCTCTGCTGGCTATCTAAAAACAGTATTTTCCTTATGCTTAAATCCGAATCTTAATCCAATGTCAACATGGATACTCGGTGATAATCAGCTAGGCTGCAGCGTTTGCAATAATCTGGGATGGCCGGTGTCCGCGGGATCCAGACACTCTAGGCTGATGCCAATCTTAGGCAAGCATTCTAATTCCTCTCGCTAATCGCTGGTAAGATTCTTCAGCTGGTTTCAGGATATAGATAACTAGATAGTAGTAATTTAGTCAAGGTTTAGTCTATTTCTCTACACGTGGTCGTCAGCTTGGTTCATCGCCGTGTTCAGTAAGATCGATGTGGGTAGACAGAGAAGTAGAACGTACTAAGTAGCTTATAGTAAAAGTTTGACAGTAGATTCATCAATCCATTTGTCATGATACTCAAACAAGTGCGTCTTCACTGGAAGCAGTCCGACATTCCGACCTTCCGAAAGAGAAACAAACCCTGGATCCATCGGCGAAGAAGAAGAAGTTTGTTCAACTTTTTCTTCACTCGGAAAGTCGAGGAAGATGAGAGTGGATGGTTGCCTGACGCGTCTGACTCAGGCCTCCACAGGGTGGATCTGAGAAAAGCCCTATTGTCCCAATCAGGACAAGTCACGGGGACTGCTATTTCGGGCAGGCGAAGTTGTGAATGGCTCAAACTCTCCAAACCTCAACTCTGGCGGTGCTCGGGCCCCCAGCAACGAACCAAGATGCCCACTTTTCTCCTCCCATCGTCCGCGGTTGACTCGCTTCTCCTCCGTCCGGGCGTCTGTCCAGCTCATCCCAGTTTCAGCCCTACGGTGCCAGGGCCAGTCCAAACCTGGTTTTGAGTGGTTCATCCAACCCGGCCACTCCGTCTCAGCCTCAGCCTTCCTCCAATCCCCTCGGCCATGTCGGACAACTAACCACCTTCATCCACGCTATACTGGGCTAAATTCCTGGCTAAGGAATTTCCCTCAAATCAATGACCGGGTCCCGCTGCAGCCTTACGGCTCCCAAGGTCCTCCCCGGGGAACCGCACCGACACTCAACTCGCTCCAGCGGCCCACGGCACGGAGAAGCAATTTCCAACAGGGGGACTTGGATTACTCTATAGCGGACCCAGCTGAATTTCCTTCCCCCTCTCTCCTCGTCTGCTACAGCCTCTACACGAGGTCCAGCTCACCAATAATGTTCACCTGACGGTCTTCTGCAGTCTGCAGTCTGCAATCTGCATCCTCTTACTCCATGCTTCTCAGGGGGGCCCCGTGGGAGCCTTTAACGGCCCTTTCTAGTGGGTAAACGGTGCCCGGCAACCCCTCAGAAAAGCAGGGAAAGCGTCGGAATCAGCTGTCATGGATGGGCGTGGCCTAGTTCTGCACTACTCGGCCTTCAGCCCGACAAGCGTCCCCCACTGATCGACTCCGGTTTGCCCTACGAGTATTGCGAAATCCGAAATAGACCAATCTGCTATGGGTTGACGTTTGCCCGGCAGGATGGACCCTCCTCATTTCCCTCTTTTCTCCAATTCCCTTCCTTTTTTTTCTTTTCCCCCCTCCATTCTCTCCTCTTCCTTGATTGTCTACATTTTTGCTTTCTTGGTGACCCTTTTCGTCTCGCTCGCTTTTTCACTCTTCCCTCTGTCCCCCCCCTTCTCCTTCTCCCTCTTTACTATTTCTTGTCGCTGGCCTTGTTCGTGATGGACCGAGTTCTTCCATATTGTCCCCAAACATAGAATTAAGGGTTACGGAATTATTTTATGGATGCCTTGCATCGACCTCCTGCAGTCGCATTCAACGTCAAGGCACCTTAGAATGACAAGCTCGCCAATTCTTGATCCTTGGTATTGTCGTCACTTGGAGCTCGGTTTCTATCATGGTCCTGGGTCGCCTGAATGGTCGGTGTTGTTATAATTGATTCCATCCGCGATCCACTCCCCACCTCCGTCGCACTCACCACGTTACTCCTCGACCCTTCAGTCATTCCTTGACCACCACCCTCAGACCCCTGTCTCATTACCACGCGGGACGTTTGATCTTTTCAGTTTGCGCCTTTTTTCGTCACTTCTTATCTACCACCAAGTACAATCTCATCGTTCGGCCACTACAACCACCATCACATCATGTGTTACCTGCTGGTGGAGCGATTTTCGGTGTGCAGATGTCTTTACTTTCAGCACGCGGTAGATCCGTGTGAAGCATACGGCCAGCGTGGCCATGTGGTGCAGGAAAAAATTGTCCTGGTCGGCTACACCTGTTCCCGACACTCATTGAGATGCAATGGAAACAACGCTCGAGACCCAACCCTGCCGGATTCAGGATACTCCAGCATCAAGGGTTGAAGTCATCCGCTCTGGGATGGCAAGAGGCAGCAGTCGCGGGACGTCTGCCTCAACCGTCGTTCGATTCTATTCCTATTCGATGCATGCTCGGTTCGATTCGATTTTGGCCTGGCCGGTTCGCCAAAACCTTTGCTAGATATATGCTTTTTTTTTTTTTCTATTTACTGTCAACGCTGTGGGGCTGCGCTCTCGTCACCGTTCTCTATATAATCATGTGTGTGTGCGTGTTCAGTCAGCCTGTTCTGCATAGCGTTGCGTCGTGTTGCGTCGCAGAATCCCCGGTCACGATGAGACGAGAAAATGTGCGACGATTGACTGGGTGGAAAGTTTTATCTCAATAAACTATGGTAATAGAGGAGGATTTGATTAAGGGAAATCGGGGTCGTATCAGGGATACGCCAGTTGGGGGTTATTCACATTTATCTATGCATTATCTAGCTGGCCTACCTACATTCGTTTATTTCATATAATCATCTGCTGTTTACAGACGTCCTCTGAATATGTACTTATGCATGGTATCTGGTCTATCTACCAGTGGGAGATCTATCCGTTAGACAAGACTTAAAGTCAAGCCATAGTTAGTGAAAGACTTGAATGACTTATCTATTTGCAATACAGATCCCGAGAGGATCAAACTGCGGTGACCAAGTGCAAGAAGCATAACTTTGTAACCTACCGAGTCTCCACAATCTATGTATTCAACGAACCAATCTCGGCAATATGGTATTAAGTATCGTAAGCAAGAGGTTCACTAGCCCATTAGTTAATTAACGCCCCTAGTACTCGTCATCCTGTATCCACAACGGCAAGCACAACTTTCCAAAAGCAGCAGAATACTTACTTATCATATAGATCGACCTCCACCTGCATACTACTTCGTCAAGCTAAGCTTCTTAAGTTAACCAATAAGTCTTGACCGATAGTACTACCCCCAATTCAAGAAGAGACAAGTACTATCACCCTTACCTGCATCACCTTTACATAGTAAATAAATTCCTTCAACAGACATAGCATATAAGCACATACGCCCCAGGGAGATATCATTTTGCAAATTAATAGTAGTTAACTAGTAGCGGAGTAGTAGTGGTATTTAGTAGTGAGAAGAAACCTTTTATAGTTACTTATTTACTTAATTAGTAATTTTCAGTAGATCTTCTGTACAAAGTAGGTAAGTAAGCACTATGTAGTAAACAGATGAAGAACTGTCTTTTATTCTATCTTGTGTAGTAGTAGTATTGGTGGTAACTACAAATGTATTATTCGTATGCGTTGCAATGCATGCATGCGCATGTATGCGTCATATCAATGTATGAAGTAAGAATGTGTGTATTCAAAGCTATGTTCGCATTACGGTTATGTATCATGTATGGATAGTAACCGTATAATTCATTGCATGATGGGAAGCAAAGGAAGGAAGGACAGAATGACTTGGATGATTTAGCCAGGGATGTACCTGGTATACTTGAATTTTGATTTCATTTTTCTGCGAGGGTACTCGTTATTTTAGTCTTATCTCGCACAGAGTAGCCATAGTATGTATAAGAAATTATATCAATATCGGAAGAAGGAAGAAAGAGAAAAAAAACCCAACTCTACTTGGTCTCGAAAAGAGCAACCAACACTGGAATAGGAAAAGAAGGTTGGTTATACTTATGCATGCTTCGAGCAGAAGAGACATATAAAATACAATAATACAGCTCGACTCCACTCCATTCCGCTCAACTACACCCGGTTGATTAGAATTCGACTTTTTTTTTAGCCTTTTAGCTTCTTAGCTTGATTCCGAAACAACAAATAAGAAAATCTAAATCGACCCAAGAGCCCCATGGCTCAATCCCTTCGCTAGACCGACCCGGAGAATCCGGAGAATATCCTCTCCCGTTGCGTCCTCTGAAAGACCAGCGCGCCAGTCCCAGCCGCGTTCGGTGGAGGTAGTGATGGAGTCAGCGTCCGCACGAGGGACGAGCACGCCGGAGCTGCCGACGGAACCAGAGCCGGAGCGAGTGCGGGCGGATTCGATTATGTCGTTGCCGATGAGGGAAAAGGTGCTTGATGCTGTGAGTGAAGAGACGGACTTCTTGAGCATGGCACGAGGGGAGGGAGGAAGGACAGAGGAGTCGGAGGCGTGGGCGCGCTTGTTGGAGTGGTATTGGATGAGCGTGGAGCGGAAGCATTCTTCGCATTGAGCGTAGACGCGCGGAGTCACGGTTTGGAGGTCCTCGATGGCGGAGAGGATGGTAAATTGTTGGGAGACGGAGAGGAGGGGAGTGGATTCTACCGATCAGATGGTTAGAGTAGGGTTCTTAGAAAAGACAGTAGGAGGAGGGGGGTTTCTTACGACCGATGAAGGGCAGGGCTTCGCCAAGCAAGGTTAATAGCCCATCGACTTGGACGACAGCGTCGCGATCCGGATCGTACAGACCACCGTAGATGCTGTCCGCCGCGCTGCCAATAACTGCCACCAAAGCCTGGGCCGCCGCTCGCCGTCTGGCCAGAGGCTTGAACCGAGGTCGCTCTCCCTCCTTGAGATTGATAGCCTCGTCGCGGATCTCGTAAAAGCGACGCAGAGTCGCATATCCACTGAAATAGTACTGGAGAATAGTCGCGGCCTCTTCATCCGTGTGCGCAATCGCCCCCAAACCAAACTTGGGGTTCTTGATCAAGGCTTCAAGCTGCTCGTCCAGGTCGGCGGATTCGGGAAAGGCGCGGGACTGAACAAGACTGTAAGAAATGAGCAGGTCGACAATAGACTTGACCTTGCGTCGATTATGTGCGCGAGCATAGCACAGAAGGGCCAGCCCATATTCCTGAGAGTTTGCGACGGTGTTATCCCCATAGCGCTGAGAATGTTAGCTCGAGTTCACAGCGTATCAGTAAGCGACCACCTACCTCAGCAACCTTCCTTCCGTGTTGATCCAAATCCATTTCGCAGCACAGCTGGACCACTCTATCTACTTGCTCAACACTGCTCAGTGGTATCTTCTCAAGCAGTTCCCCAACGCTCGTCTGCAGTTTCTCGCGGTCATCCAAGCGGCTCAGGATCTCGATGGCCATCTCCCATCCTTGTCGCACGCCCGTTTCGCACTCTAAGGTGGTCCGCTCAGACAAGCCAGACGCATACTCGCTAATCACATCGTTCTTGTGAACACGTCGCGTGGGTGCATTGCCAGCCTGTCCATAGGAAAGAACCATCAAGTCATTTTCGCTCAGGCCGGGCATGGATTTGGGACCAGCCCCAGCCTCAAGCCATCCACCAATAGACGCAAACTCGACCACGGCAGCGGCTACGCACAGCGACCAAGTCCGAAGCAATTCCAGGACACCATCCACATTGCCTTCAAACACGGAAGCAAGCCCAACTTCGAGGCTGCTCATCGAGTTGACGCGGAAGCCAGCGTCATCGGGCTCGGCGCTGGTTGCGTGGCTAAAGGCCAAGTCAAGGCGGCGGAGATAGGCGTTCCGTACACTACTGGAGGAAGCGTTGGGTCTGGACAATCTAGAGAACAGGTCGGAGCTGGAACTCTCCTCATCATCCTCTCCATCCCACCACACGGTCATCGCAACTGTGGCTTCAATCCAATCCTCCGCGTGATTCATGACCACACCCGTGTCACCAAGAATGATGCGGTACATGGACCGAAGGTTCTGGTAGATGGCCCAAGGGACTTTGCTCTCGGCCATGCGTGCATTCTGGGCGAAGGAGAACATCGGGGCAGCAGCAGTGGGCTTCAATCCGAAGTTGACTGCTTGGAAACGGTTTTCCGCGGCTGGAGGCTCGGGAGACGCCTGTTCACTGCCTTCGGCAAATTCCTCCAAATCTGACACGGCGGCAATCACCCGTTTTCTATACGTAGCCCACTCTGGGCCTCGAATATCCCAGTCCCCGTGCTGTACGCTAGGGGATGAGTCGAGGATTTGGAGGGCCCTGTTAACGCACCTCTGAATGTTCTGCAGTTGTGCGCCACGGTAACCTGACTGCGGCAATCCATCCTCCAGGGACGATCGTGCATAGTTAAAATCAGCTGACCGCAGGAGGTCCGCGGCCTCGGCGAGATGACCACGCAACACAGCAGCATTGATCAGCTCCCAGAAGTTTGGAGATGCCGAAGGATTTGGCTCAATCTCTTTCAATGCTTGTAGCTCATCGGTCAGAGGCATGTGGTTCTCATCAAGCCAGTCGAGAAGGAGCTTGGGTATGGGCGTAGGGGTATTCGTCCGAGGAGGGGCCAGTAATAAATTGCGCGCTGGAAATCCCAGGGGGCTTAGAAGGCTTGGTTTGGGTGCCAACTGAGGAGGATGATGGAGCTGCAGCAGTAGCGATGCCAGGAAGCTTGCCTTCGCAACGTTCGAAGCATTGTCTCCCGGACCGATGCCGGTTCCTGTACTTTGTCCAGCGTCATCTTGGCTTGTGATTGCCTTCCATGTGTCCACGAGTCTGTCGCAGGAGTCCGAGAGAGCGACCTCAAAGTCAGTGTTATTGTAGTCAGACTTCTTCACTTCATCGTGCATGCGGCAGACTTCATCCTCGGTGTTCATGATGAACTCGCTTGGCTCTTCCACGGCAGCCACGCGCGATCGCGAAGCAAAGTTCCGCACGATCGAGGGCATCGCGGAATCTTTCTTGGGCGACAGCTTGCCTTTCCGCAGAGGCGACTGGTTCGCCCACTTTTCGTCGAGCTTTGGGCGCTTTGCTTGGGCGGTGGAATTGGAGTAGATCGACTTTCGTTGGCCGAGCGCGGCGGACGGCGCAGAGATGGAATCGCCAAGCTGGGAATCCAAGAAGCTGAAGCGAGATCCTGGTGCCTTTCCTGTATTTCCCAAGTCCATAGCGTCGTCAGTCTGTTCAGCTTCTTCCTCCGGCAGAACTTCCTCTTCGCCCTCCGCATCTTGGTCGGTGGCATCATCGTCCATCCGCGAATCGGCGAAGCCGTTGGAGTTTCCAAAGCTGGTAGACTCGGCAAACCGACTGCCATTTGTCATACTGAACAGCGATTGCGACTTCGTAAAGGACTTGGTTTGCGTGGTCTTCTTTCCTCGGGGGAGGGCGAAGTCGGTGGAAGCAATAGAGGAGCCGAAGATACTGTCATTGGGATTGATATTCCCGGACTTGGTAAAAAGAGATCCGGAACTCATCTGGGAGCTGCCGAACATGCTGCTGGAGTGAGGATGGCCTTGCGGAGTGAAGGAGTTGGATGCGGAGGGCGGAGCGCCTGCCGGTGTTTCTGACAGATTACTGAACACACTGCGGGAATGGCCGGGGGTGGACGGCGGACTCGACTCAAAGGGAAGTTTGAAAGACATCCTGCGGGGAGGCTAAATTAATTGGTAAGAATCCCCAGAGGCAACAGAGGAAAGATGAACGCGAAGAGCGACGAAGGATAGAGCTGCACCTCGGTTCGGGGCAGACAGACGGCGTAAGAGGAGGGTAGTATGAACGCGCAATCAATTCAGAGAGGGCGGGTCATCGACCAAAAGCTGAGGAATCGACAAGCAGCCGGCCAGAGCGAGAAAGAAGCAAGACGCCCGTCCAAAGCCGCTGTGTTTCTGGAATCTGGGATTCTGCTCTTCCGCCGGCCAACAATTAATTCTCCCAAAGTTCGAGACGCGCGCCGGGCGGTGAGCCATAGAGTCAGGTGATTGTGCTTATAGTCACGTGATAACTATTAAGACCAGATGATGTCACATGAAACAGCAGGCCTGAGTCATCAACGCTAGGCCCGATCGGGGCCATCGTATCCGCTAAGTCATGAACCGTGATGATTGGCTGAGGTTATCCAAGGATCGGGTTGGCCGAAGGAATCAAGAAGAGAAAAAGCAGAATGGCTGTGATGCACAGCCTGATGATCGTCAAAGGGTCTCGTATCGGCATGAGCCGCAGCAGTGCGCCTTGTCCGACTCAAGGCTCGGAAGCAAGATATAAGAACCATGGAATGGCGTCGATTCCATGAATCTGGTCCGTTCTCAGAGCCATCGTCTCATAGTCTACTACTAGTCTACTACTCTCCTAACACGGATGGCTACTTACGAACCTTCTCTGGTCTCCAATGACCCAACCTTCGTCGGATCTCGCCTCTCCGACGGCTATGAGGGATCTATGGACGAGAAATTTCCAAGCGAGCAAAGCGCCTCGCACGTCTATCAGATCCATAACACGTTGTTCCGACGCCATTACAATGTGATGACCGCCCAGGGAAAGCAGCTCTACCGAGTGCAGAACTCCTCCCTCACGCCCAAGAAGCCAGACCTTACCTTCCACGTGGGTTCCGACGAAACCGGCCCGATCGTGGCAGTCTGCAAATTCCTACATTTTTCGAGACATCTTAAGGTCGGTCTGGGCGATCCCAGTGATGTCAATGGAATCACATACGAGGATCTGCTGGCGCAAGACCACCGACACGCCAAGTATCGTTGGCAGATGACGATGCAAACGGCCCGAGGCCCTGAACGGCCCTCGTTCCTCTGGACCCGGACACACTCGGTCGGGGTTAAGGAGGATCGCAAGACGAGCAGCTGGAGCAGTCGCAACTTCAAACTGGTTGACGAGCAGACCGGCAAGATCGTGGGGGTTTTTACCAATGCTGTTTGGAAATGCAAGGAAACTGGCAGGCTTCTGATGTTTGTGGATTATGGGCAGGAGTTTGACCTGATGGCGCTGATCACGGTGCTGGGCTTGTACGAGAAAGCTAGCCGGCGCAGTGATTCTGCTGCTGCTAGTAGTGGTAGTTAAGAGGATAAAGGATTCTTTTGACATGGTTGTTCTGCGGTTTCCTTTATGCGATACGAGATACCAGATTGATTTTCTAGAAGTTCGTTTTATAGCCCATAAGAATATCAATTCACACAAAGTTTTGGTGCTGAGGACCCTGTTTGATGACGTAAGGCGATCTTGGCTCGAAAGAAAGTTGAAATACTTCAGCCTTGAGTTTCTTGTCTGCCACCGCCAGATTCTGCGAGATAGCGGGTCTAAGCGACGGCTTCATGCGAACGGAGTCAACCGCGGGTCTAAAGTTCCCCGGGTCTAGCATGGCCAGCAGCAGCACCTGCACCACGTTCAATGGCACTTAGAAGACCCCATCGCAAATCGCGCCACGGCTGCTTGCAATGCAAGCGAAGGCGGGTGAAGGTATTTTCCTATATAATCCTCCCTGTGTCTTTTTTGTCTATCTTACTGACCATCCCAGTGTGATGAATTACGACCCTCCTGTTCGAATTGTTCAAAGCGCCTAGCAACCTGCGAGTATGAATCTGGCACGTCACTGCTATGGACAAATGAAGAACCTCCTTCTCGCCAGCGGTCCAAGAAGTCCAGCCCGGCAGAAACCTCACACTCTGAGTCTGCTGAAGCTACGACTGCCAACTCCCTCAGCATCCTAGGAAGATGGGGTGATGCATTCGCCGCCTCGCAAGCAGTCCCCAGCTTGAACATCACAGACTTGGAGCTGATGATGCAATGGTGCAACTCAACACACAGAATTGTATCTCGGGGCGAACAAACGGACCACATCTGGCGCTTTCGCGCTTCGGAGGAAGCCATCACACATCCTTTCCTAATGCGTGGGTTACTGGCGCTTTCGGCCCTACATATTGCTCGAACAAGGCAAGATGCCCAGCAGCGCCCGATTTATCTCAGCACTGCGGTTGCACATCAGGCCCAAGCACTCGCCCTTTTCCGCGAGAGGCTGAGCGATATCAACCCATCTAATGCGAAGGCTATGTTTGCATTCGCCAGCATCGTGGTCTATTACACTTTCGGCTTACCTCACGCACCCGAGTCTAGCGATCCATGGGCAAATGTGGATGATCTGATCCAAATATTCACGCTCGCACGTGGGGTTCACCAGATTCTAACGCAAGCTTCTTCAGTCATAAAGAGCGATGAATGGCGCATAATTTATGAGGTGGAAGACTTGGATGAGGGCTACTTGAGGGACGCACGGTCAAGCTTGGAGCGGCTGCATGAGATGAACAACGCTTGCGGGGTTCAAGATGACACCCATGACACAGCTGTTTACGAGAAAGCACTTGACTGTCTGGCAGAAATGCTGGCTGAGGCACGCTCTGGTCTGTCCTCTGCGTCGACTTCTTGTCGATGGGCGATCAGACAATCACCCGAATTTATGGAGCTTTTGCGGGAGCACAAACCGCTAGCTTTGGTTATGCTAGCATATCACTGCGTTGTATTCCATCACTTGAGGGATGCATGGTACATGGGGGATCGGGGAAGCAGGGTGGCACGAGAATTATGGGAAGTTCTGGACGACGAATGGAGGCCACTAATTGAGAGGCATATGCTGGAAATATTCGGAGCGACACATCCGGTTAATACGCCTGATAGAGCTGAAATGGGACAGCAGGAGATACATTCGTGATGCATTGTATTCAATAACTGGATAGTTCACAAGCCACGACAGCTCTACCTACACAGAGACAGACTCCTCTGATTCCTTCCTCTCTTCCTTTTCTGTCTTGATGCTCCCGCGCCCGTGCTCATGACAAAGAAGCCGAAGAAAGCAATCTGCACCATCGGGCCACCGATAATGATATTATGTCCCATACTCTGAGATCCATTGACCATGATTCCCGTCCTTGTATGCACATTAGCACTTCACATGGCACCACTCTGCCACAGAATGCACTCGCCCGACGCCTGCATCAGAAAGCTAAGCACATCGCCAGAAACGAATATCCTGGTTATTCAGCCGACTCGGATGATCGCCAACTCTTTCCCTTTCAAAGGGCAATGATCCGGCCCAATTCCATATATATGCTCGCACCGAAGACAGCCGGGGCGACCAGCAGAAGGGTGCTCTGCATGGTGTAGGGCCGATAGTTCAGTTGGGGGGGGGTGGGGGTTGTTGTTGAGATGCCGACATGGCGCGGCCGATGTATCCTATTGCCTCGACTAGTTGGTCAGTGACAATGCAAGTCCACGTTGAAAGGGTTGGCATACAGTATCCCCCGATAACGAAAGGGATCGAAAACCATGTTCATGCCCGAAGCAGACGATAGCTATGAACGGGAGTGCCTAGCATAAAGAGTGCTGCGAATAATCGCAGCCGGCATTGATGGGTTGTACTGTTAGGCCACCCAGCCGCTATGCGCATCTGAAGACATCTTATTGAATGGTGGGAATGAAGACTGTGTCTGGGTGATTCGACTGAAAAGAATATGATTGACAGACAGAACAATTAAGTCTTGAAACAGAACTCCCATTCTCAAATTGCCACCTGTATAGAATTTTTCTGTGTGAAGCTTCATGATCTGCAGCCTCGTATATCTCGTGTATCTCGTACCTGTTTCCCGATTGGGAATATACCCTCATCTCCACGTCGGAATCAAACCGAGCGTATCAGGAGTGAAGAACCTTCTCTACATTTCCTGATTAGAATTGACATACAGAACATTCTTCTTGGATGAGACCTTTATCCGAAGATACTGCCATAGTCTATCTATACCACTCCCTCACCACACACCCACCCTATACAACTCCCCAACCCTATACAGCCAAGCAGACGCAGTAGATCTACAACCGACTTCCCCTCTCCTCCCCATTTACCAAGACATATCTAAACCTTGCCCTCCCATCCTCCATATCCCTCAACGCCTCATTCACCTCCTCCATCCTCCTCGTCTCCACCCACGGCGCAACCCCCTTCTCCGCCGCAACCTCCAACATACATCTAATATCCTCGCGACTCCCAATATTCGACCCTGTCACATTGACCCCCTTCCCAATCAACTCGAACGCCCTCATCCTGGGCAACGGCTTCTCCGGCGCGCCCACCAACACAAACGTGCCCCCAGCCTTCAACAACCTCAAATACTTCCCCAACGGCATATCATCCCCATCCACCGTACAAAGAATCAAATCCACCGATCGACTCCACTTCTTCTCCCACCCTTTCTCCTCCCCCGTCGCAATAAACTCATCAGCCCCTAACCCCTTCACAGCATCCTCTCGCTTCCTATTACTCCTCGAGATCCCAATAACCCTCTCACACCCCAACGCCTTCGCAAACATAATCCCCAAATGGCCCAATCCGCCTATCCCCACCACCGCTACCGTCTTCCCTTTCCCATTTCCACTCCCCACCCCATCCCCAAGAATATACTTCCTCAGCGGCGCAAACACCGTCGTCCCCGCACAAAGCAACGGCGCTGCAACCTCACTTGGCAACTTCTCCGGAATCCGAAACGCAAACGCCGCCGGCCCGCGCCACTTCCTCGCGAATCCTCCATACGCTATAACATCGCTCCTTTTCCCCGTCTGATTATCCCAGTACCGGCTGTTATACGTGCCCGTGATGCGCGGACAGTAGTTCTCCTTCCCCGCGACGCACTCCTCGCAGGATGGTTGTAGGCAGGAGAGGGTTTGAGCGCCGATGCCGACTCGGTCGCCGATTTGTAGCGGCGTGGTGTTGGGGTAAGCGGGGGATGTCGGGATGGAGGAGCCGATGCGTGTCACGATGCCGATGATTTCGTGGCCCACGATGCATGGGTAGGTTGTTGTGTTGGGGCCCCAGCCTGAGCGAAGTGTGTGGAGGTCGGTTCCGCAGATGCCGCAGTGGGTGATGGTGATTTCGATGTCGGTGGGGGTGAAGGGTTTCGGGGCGTAGGGGGCGTAGGTTAGGGGTGTGGTGGGGGAGTGGGAGAGGTAGCCGTGGAAGTGTTCATCGGGGGGTTGGGTTGGCGACATTCTGTGATACTGAGGTTGTGTGGTGATTGTAATTGTGGATGGTGTAGGTGTGGTAGTCTGTAGAAAGGGAAGTTGGTGGGTGAGTGCGGAGAAGAAGTTGATATAAAAGGAGGGATGGAGACAATGCGGAGAAATGCCGAGGTCCGTTGGTTAGTTGGTTCATTGCATCAGCCGAATGTGGAATGTCCGAGTTGTGTGTGGATCTACAACACGTGGGTTGTGACTACGTTAATTACCTCGGAGATTATATACATTATAGAGATACTGTATGTTTGAAGGAGTAGTTTCTATTGTTGTTAAAATATGTCAATAATTGCTCTGTTGCACACGTATGTGGCAGGTATCATAACCCTCCATAGGCATCTATCTATACTCCCCTCTCCTGACACCACTTCTCTACCTCCTTCGCCAACTTCTCCCGCTGATCCCGCACCATCTCCATCATCGGCTCAACCTGCTTCGCATAAGCATCGTAGCCCTTCTGTCCGTCCGGTCCCACGCCATCCCCCTTCTGCGGGGCCAGATACGTGTCGTAGACTGAAAGCATCAAGTCCATCACAGCAGACAGCTGGTTCGGGAGCCACTGTACACTGTTAGTCGCTCTGCTACTACATCTACCCCCCCCCCCCCCCCAGAAAGGCTAGTATTAACATACCGTAACAATGGGGCTTCCACCGGTGGCAGTAGGATGCGGCGTGCGGCGGATAATGTACTCCCGAGCAAACAGCCAGTGCCGCCAGCGGAAGCTGCGCACGTGGTTAAGTGTCTTCAGGAAGAGAATCGCCGTCTCGGTGTCCGCCAGCGCAAAGTTGCGTACCCCGACCTCTTCCGACTTGGAGTTGATGTGCGCGAGGAACTCCCGGTGAGGATGGGGCCGGTAAGCACGGAATTCATGCAGCACCTTGGTGAGCGGGTTAGAGGGCATTGGGATCTGGCAAAGGTGGTCGAGCAATGGGATCTATGCAAGACATTAGCTCGAGCTGTTTATCGTATAATGAGTGAGCATGGATGCTTACCATGCTGTCGTTTGCTCCACTCTCTCCGCGGAAGAAAAGAGGCTTGTTGTCGAGTACCCCATCGTAGACGACTCCGTTGGGGAACATAGACTGAGAGGTGATTCCGAAGATGAAGACGCGGAACGAGAGGTAGTCCTGGGGCTTGGAGTTGGCCCACATGTCTGTTATTGTTAGATGGGATGTACTTATACGTGTAGCAGGGATATGCATACCCTCCATGGCTGCTTCGATCTTTTCCATTGACTCCAGGATCTCTCGGAACCCATCGTTGACTGCCGAACGGGGTCCGCCCTGCTCAACAGTGTCGACAACCTTGACAGCTCCGCTGATGAGGCCGCTCGAGTACTTGACCATGTCCACATGGGTCAGGATGAAGCCCGCCTCTGAGCTCTTGGGGTCGAGGCCATTCTCGAAGCCGCGGATCAACCGGAGGTTAGGGTAGACCAGGCCCTTGGACGGATCAGCCAAGGTATAGTTGAAGAGGGAGTATGCAGCTGCATAAGACAAGAAAGGAGGGATGTCCAAGCTATATCATGTTAGTATAGGGTTTATGTTACATGTAGTTACGTGGGACAGGACATACAGCTGAGCACAACGGTACATGGGACGAGCTACAGTCTTGGGCAACAGGTCCCGCCCCAACCCGTAACCACCCTCAGGGTTCTTGCACCAGTTCTCCCAGCAGGGCTCAAGGATATAAGCTGAAGCGAGGAATGAATAGTCCCGGAACAGAGCAGCAACCATGTATAGGTCCGGCGACCCCTCGGCAGTGACCTGCTTGTCGATCTCATCGGTCAAGTCGGGCAGCTCAGCCAGGACGGCAGGGCCCAGCTCATACTTGGCCAGCAGACCGGGAGTACCATCTTCTTTGAGTACTGGCATCCGCTCCAGCAGGGACATTAGAGGCTGGAAGACATCAGGCAGCTTAGTAGGGGCAGTGAGGTAAGGGAGGAAGCCAGTGGAGGTGGTGATGGTGAAAGGGTCCAGGGACCGGGGCAAGGTGGAAGGGTCATCATGGATATGAGGGAAGCGATCCACAGTGCTGTTGGGCAAAGGAACTCTAGAAGGAGACATGGTGTGGAGGTAATGCAGTATAGAAGTCTATCCGAGATGTAAGGCAAATGGATGATGACGTGATGACGATGAGAGAGTATAGGGTTGGTAGAGCCCAAAGTCAAAGAAGGAAGAAGGAAGAAGATAAGAAAAACGGGAAATTTCCCACTGGGAGTGCTTGCAGATACTGGAGGATCTGGGAAGGAGAGCTTGAGAGTGCAAATTGGGCGGGAAAGCAGGCGATTCTTATAATACTCAGAGGCCGGTATCAATTCCGGCCTCGAAGGCACCATTACGAAAGAGGCAGGAAAACTGCGTGGAGACCTCAGACTCATTCACGATAGCGTAGCATCAAAGGCGCTGGACCATTCTACGTGATATATTGGGGTTCTGCGATGATTCTACAAGGAATCAGCGCCCCTTGCAGGCCTGTCTGTCCATCAGATGCACGTCTATCGACTCTATACAAACTCTTGGCAAACAAGGGCAAGCCAGAATCACGGGGACGCGCTATTCCCGATTGAGCAGGGTATAGCAGATGCGCCATCTGCTCGTTCCGAGGTCTAGCCGCCTGCAGGGTGTCAAAAGGCTACTTCTATACAAATGCAGTCTCCTACTAGTATGACAGACATTTTACCACTCACAAAAACACAACTAATACAGCCATAATTGCCCCAAAGCCTCGCCATCTACATCATGACCTGCTTTATACTTCACCAAATGCCAAGGCCTTATGTCACATGGCCTCCAGCATGATTGGCCAGCATCCTTGGATCAGGCCCGATTAGGCTTTCTTAGTTGCATGAGGCCGGAATTGGGCCGGCCTCCGATGATAGCCGGCCTTCTTTTATGTCGGTCTGCTATCGCTCCTATCTCGGAGTCCGCCGTCCAGCCGGCACATGTCACCGTGCCATCCTTGGCTGATAAGAATGTCTACAACAATGCCTGATATCATGCGTGTCTGGCACTGTCATTTGTTCTGTTTCAAGCAATGCACAACTGAATCCCATACATGCATGACAGTACTGCGTGAATCACTGTCTGTCCTTCACATCAAGTCTTTTAGCATTATTCCAACGCTTGAACTGCCGTTTTAGCACATTTATGATCCCAGATACACAACTGAGTCGATAGTATACAGAGTGGGTATGGATATTGATCTCTAATGTACATTTTGGGTATATTCTACAAGCATACAGCCATCACATGCCATGCGGACAACTATGCCTGCGCTCTCGTTAGAAAGCGGTTTACCACTAGACACCAAGGGCTTGAACATACCAGACAACGTCTAAGAATCGTAAAGAACCGCGCGGTCATGTATCATGATGTTTGTCCTTGATTCGTCTTCCCTCCGCTTGGTTCGTCAACGCTGGGCGAGACCTTCTGTAGCTTCCGGTACTCTTCCTCCAGCGCCCTTTGCATCTCGAACTCGGCCTGTCGCTCCCTGCGGATACGCTGTTTCTCCATGTCTAGCTCAACCGCCTTGTGCATTCCCTATACCCGGAGCAAGCATTAGTCACTCTAATCATTTTTGGTCGGAAAGCACCGGTAACATACAATTTTCTCTTGTTCTTGTGCCCAGTGCACAAAGTAGATGATCCCCGCCGTACCGAGACCAGTCGCGGCCAGTGTCAATTTGGAAGCACGAGACATCTCGCCTTGAATGCAGTCTGCAAGATGCGTAGAACGAGATAAGAAGCAATTGATGAATGAACAGTTGAATGCTGGCATCATGTCCAAATCTGCATCGGATTATCGGTGATTATCAGCGATGGCGGTGTCTGGTGGCAGAACTCCGACCGCCTAAGGGGTCATTCGTGGCGTCGGGGAGATCGAACGGCGCATCACAAGCTCACGACTCCACCTCTGTATACTCCTATAATCTCCGACGCTCTCGTTTCTAATAAGCGCCTGTTTTGAGAGATATTACTGCAAAGATGGTGAGGAGAATGTGCTGCTTGACTGGGGAATTCACCATACTGATTCGTTCGAATAGTCCGCTCAGAACTCCGCAGGCATTCAAACCCTCCTCGATGTAGGTCGCATTTGGAGCGAAGTGGGCGGGGTATAGTCGTTGACCATCTCTATTTCCAGGCCGAGAGGGAGGCTCAGAAGATTGTCCAACAAGGTTAGTTTACTCTGTCTTTGGAATACTACCGAACTATCAATCAGTGCTGACGTGTCGCATCATCCAGCCAGAGAATGTATGTCACTAGACGCCCGATAACCACAGCATCCGGTTAACGTTCTTGTAGACCGCACGAAGCGCATAAGGGAGGCAAAGTCCGAGGCACAGAAGGAGATTGAGGAGTACAGAAAGCAAAAGGAGGAGGAGTTCAAGAAGTTCGAGGCTGAGGTATGAAGTGACTATCTGTCCTGCGGGGTTGACCTTGGCAGGTGCAACATCTGGACGAATACGAGAGTTGACAATACTGTTTCTAGCACTCGAGTGGATACAAGAAGGCCGAGGAGGATGCGAACAAGGAGGCTGAGGTGAAGCTCCAGGAAATCAAGGTTGCCGGCAACGAGAGAGGCCAAAAGGTTATTGAGACTCTTATCCATGCACTGGTCGATGTGAAGCCCGAGCCGTCCGAGAAGATCGTGACGAAGGCATAGAGGAATGATGATTGTCATTGTGGCAGCATGAGGGGGTTCTTGTTTGTCATTTGCTTTCAGCCTGTGAATATAGTTCTGGCCCGCTGTTTGAGCATTACATAAATTCATGCCATGTCTTATCTGGAGATGGCAGAGAGTCAACTTGAAGTTACCTTGAGTCCTTGATGTTCTTATAAGGCTGCTGCTGGTCAACCGTATGACCTCTCAACCACAGCTCAGTATTGTAGTGTAGCGCCTATATCTTCAAGGTGGAACTAGAAAAGCAATACTAACTCGTCAGTAGCATGTCTTATTGGCAGTGACAGGTTGTGGATATAGTAGACGTTGATTCGGTGGCATGGCCTTGTGGCCTAAGGCAGGAATGCGCCCAGTAACTGTTGCGTCATCAGGAACACCAGCGGCCGCCAGATGTATATCTTGCTTTCTAGCCTCTCTCCAGCATCGCATAACCAGTGAAGAGGAATAATAAAATGAGAAATGCTGTCGCCGTCTATAACGGCCTAAAATGCTTCAAATTGTATTCTTCCTCTGTCAGCTATCCAACCTTGAGGTGCCTTCATTCCTCAACGCGTAGGCACAGCCCACAACATCCCAACAGCCCCGATGCTTTTGATCCACGCCTGGAAGACCTGGGAAAGGTCATTAGAGACGAATACGCAGTAATTAGGGAGAATTACGGTTTGCATGGCTACTCAAACACCTTATGATTAGTGTCCAGCTAACTAGTATTCTATCAACAGATGCCCCAAAACACGCAGTTGTTCTCGCGCATGGCCTGCTTGGATTCGACGAACTGCGTCTTGCTGGGCGTTATCTTCCTGGAGTCCAGTATTGGCGCGGTATCAAGGAGGCTTTGTCGATGAAAGGTGTTCGGGTCATCACTGCCACAGTGCCTCCCTCGGCATCTATCGAAACGCGTGCTGAAGAATTAGCGAAAGATATCGCTATCGGCGCGCCCGGAGAACATGTAAATATAATTGCGTAAGTGTCTTTCCTGAACTCTATGATGTCTTTTGTCTGACGAGGAATAGTCATAGCATGGTAAGCGCAGCATCTCCTTGCCGTTACGGGAGCTGTTATTTACACTTCCCTTAGGGGTAAGAATCAGGAGGTCTATTCGTCAACGGCGGTTGTTAATCAGTGCTCAAGCGGTCTCGACTCTCGATATATGATCACTCATCTGAAGCCGACTGACTTCAAGGTAAAGTCGTTGACCACGATTGCGACCCCACATAGAGGTATGTGACAATACAGGTTTCCGGGAAAACTCACTCAATGTTCCTAGGCTCTGCAGTCGCAGACTACGTCTTCAAGCAGATTGGCGGTTAGTATGGACTATGCTTCCACGGAAACTATCTAATGTGGTCTTAGATGACCGCCTTGCCCAGCTGTACTATGCTCTGGACCGGCTAAAGGTAGAAACGGGCGCGTTTGCCCAGCTAACCCGTGACTATATGACGAACACTTTCAACCCCGCAACACCAGACATTGAAGATGTCCGGTAGGTCTCCACTGGTCCAGAATGGTGCCGTCAGCAGTATCGCTGAGTTACTGCAGATACTTTTCCTACGGGGCGGCAATGCAGCCAGGTTTCTGGTCCGTCTTCCGTCTGTCCCATCGTCTTCTGGAACAACTAGAAGGGTACAATGATGGGCTTGTCAGCGTCGCCAGCAGCAAGTGGGGAGGTGATAACGGATACAAGGGCACCCTTGAGGGCGTCAGCCACTTGGACTTGATCAACTGGAGCAACCGACTCAAGTGGTTGGCCGGAAAACTTACAGGCAACAGACAGAGGTTCGCCAATAGACTTTCAACCCCAATTCATTGGACATGCGAGCGCCCCTGCTGACACTGGCTTTATTTGTGTCCTATAGGTTTAACGCCATTGCGTTCTACCTTGATATTGCAGGTAAGGCGCGAACTGTCTCGGCCGCGCATCGGTTGATAACCGTGGCTAATGATTCTAGACATGCTCGCTAAGGAAGGTCTCTGACGGCCCACCCCACTGCAGTCAAGTTGGAAATCTTGGTGCCTAGAAGTGTACTTGTAGCTCGGAAGTATAGATCACTTAGCGATACCCAATTAATCCATTCCATCAGTCTTTGATGCCATTGCCATGGCTCTGCTAGCGTCCGTGACGTGGCGGTGCAACGGGGGGTGGGTTCCATGAAGTTGTCGGAGTGGCTTAGCATAAACCCGGCAGCGACACGAATCGGAGCCCAGCAAAAACCAGCCCTGCGAGAGGATCGCCATTCAGTCTGGCTTGCCCGTCAGACGGTGTCAGACTGAGAGGCCCAGATTTGGGTCGCACCCACCGTATGATACAAAAACCCGGTCAATGGACTCCACCGGTTGCTCGCTCAGATCAATCAGCAGTCAAAACTCCAGGATACTCTCCTTGAGTCCATTCCATTATAAATGGTCTATTGTTTGAGAGGGGAAAGTTCCGAACGCGCCGAGACCGTACACTTCTCGGGTTGCCCCACGCCCTTGCGCTTTTGCGTCCCCTGGATTCGAACGTCATTTTCCCAGCTTGTAATAATCTAGTCAGAAAAGTCACTGCCGAACTCTCCGTCCTCGTCTTCCTTCTCCAGCTTTCATCCCCTCCGCCGCCGTGGGCTGGTTCCTGTTCCTTTGTTTACTTGATATCCATATCCGTTCTCAGTAGACATTCTCCCCTATTTCTCCAGTGCACCGTCGTCTACCCCAGCACAGACTGGTTCGGTCCTGACAACGGACCTGTGCACGCTTGCCGGCCCGCTTCAACCGCCACACGGTTCATCAACTGTGGTCGCCATGTCTGTAATCATCCACCTGGACCGGCCACATAAGCATTTCACCAATCTCGACTTTCTCACGGGAAAGGTGGTTCTACAATTACATTCTGAAGCTGCAATCGGAGGCATTCAAGTAAAATTAGAAGGCGAAAGTCGGACGCGCCTGGCAGGTCCGCGATATCCTCATAATGAGCAGTCGGATAAGAAACGTACCGAAATCGAGGTGCACAAGGTGCGAATCCCGAGGAATTCCCCTCCAGCCTTCTCTTTCTTCTCTATCCGAGGCGCGAAAGAAATTATTGTGATGGGCTTTGATAGAAGCGATACTGATTAGCTGGTGTAGATCCTGTACAAAGTCGAAACGGTTTTCCCCACCGCAGCGGTATTCAATGCAGAGACTCCAGACAGGGCCTATACATTTGCAAGAGGGACGTATGAATATCCCTTCAAATTCAAGGTCAGTAAAGTTCGCATAGTATCATCCGTGGCATACAGAACTTATAGTGGCTCTCCAGTTCCCGTTCAACAATTCTTGCAGCATACACAATAGCATGCTTACGAACCTGAACATCACGGGCCTGAGGGTGGAAATGGCCAAAGACACCGCTCGCCATGTGAAGAAGACGCTCCCCCCTTCACTAAGTGGCTTCCCGGGCATGGCCGACATCAAATACTATGTGAAAGCGACGGTTATTCGTCCACAGTTCTACAAAGAGAATCTCAGGGCGGTATGTTGATTTCCAGATCCCAGGAGCGATCGCTGCGGCAAGAGGACAATTTGCGGCAGTTCGATGCTGATAACTGGCTGCTAGATCACCAACCTAAACTTCCTTCCCATCGAGCCTCCCAGGACAGGCAAACCGAACGAAGAAACATATGCCAGACGACAACATCAATTTACAGATGCCCCGAATGTGTCCAAAAAAAGAAGCCTTTTCCAGAAGATGTCAAGCAGTTCGCTCCGGGACGCCGCGGGCGGTTCCCCTCGCGTATCCGCTGACCTGCGGCTACCCAACCCGTCAATCCTGACCTGCAATGAGCCTATACCGATGCGTGTCCTCGTCAAAAAACTGTCGGAGTCTTACGAGACCATTTTCTTGCAGATGATACAGGTCGAGCTGATTTCTTACACCAACATTATCGCTCATGACTTACGGCGCACCGAAAGTGGCACTTGGGTCATCCTAAGTCAGAGTAATATGGCTGTACCTCTGGGAAGAGGCGGAGACCCAGCGGATACGGAGTGGACGATCGATGCTGATTTGTGGAGTGGCATACCTCTACCCAGCACAGTAGCGCCGTCCTTCGAGACCTGCAATGTCTCGCGGACGTATGAGCTTGAAGTTCGAGTGGGCCTGACCCATGGAAGTGTTGGAAACATGAAGGTGAGTTGTTAGCTGTACAATTCTTTGGGTGTCTTGCTCACAGCCAGTAGCCTCAACTTATCGTTCTTCCGCTGCGGATGCCCGTGAAAGTTTACTCCGGTATTGCTCCTCCGAAAGCACTTCTGGATGCCATGGCCACCAACGGGCAGGCCAAGCCAACGGCTACCCCTACAAGTCCCACCGGATCGATGGATAGTAGCACACGTCCCCCAATGCCGCCTCGGCCTGCTAGACCTCCTGTGCCTGCCAACCCTGAGGACGGCTACGACGATGCACCTCCCAGTTACGAAGATGCCATGGCTGAGACTCTCAGTCCTGTGGATGGCCCCCGTCGAGAGTATAACCCACCAGATGCCTCTTCCGAAAGATCTGTTGAACCTGGAGCTGATCCGCGATCTCCAGTTGGAAAGGAACCTGAGGCGTCCACACCCTACAGCAATCAGGAAGCGATGTCCTCTGCAGAGACACTCGATATGCTCCCCGAAAGTCCGCCAGAGTCCCGTTCTGGTTCACCCCCAAACTCTCCCGTTGCGCGTCAACAAAGCGTGCTCAAAATCCACAAGGCTCCCCTTCTCCTGGAGGAGGATAGCCCTCCTGAATATCAGACGATTGCAGCTAGCAAGCCTCAGGCATCCCATAGCCAGGTTAATCGTGTCCCATCCCAGCCGGGGGCCAGGCCCATGAACCTGGGCGTTCCCAGCAGGAAGCCAGTTCCCGGGAGTCCAAGTAGGCAAACATGAAGTTGCACCATAACGTGCTTTTTATGTTGCATTGAAGCGCGTCTAATGGTACAGTACTGAACTATTCATACCCTTCTCAATTGAATGTCAAAAAGTGCCCGTGTTGTTGCACGCATCTTTCCGGAGTTAACAGGAAACCTCGATGAAAGTTCATGGATTCTACTTTGGTCTTCGATACCACCTGATGCATTCTCACTTACTATACGGGCGACTTGAATCAGTTTAATCCGTGATATTGCCATTCCATCTATTGAAATAATTAATAGGAACATTATAATGGAACTAGTATATACTTCAAGCTATAGTTGACCGTAATGGCTGGTGAATAGTTGATCTGGATGCCTTAGGTGTAACGACCGAACAGGCTTAGCCCGGTCCAACATCCGCGCTGCTGGTCGCCGTCACACCTGCAGTTTCCTCCCGTCACTTTTCTACTTTCTCTGGTTCACGCTTTCCACTCTTCGATTCCTAAGATCTTTGCTGTGTTTCTAGCGTTCAAGATGTCTATGTTGTGATCTTGCTTTTAGCTGCAACCCCTTCGTGCGGTTTCCCAACACTTGTACACATACCTCCGACGCGACAAGCAAGTTGGAAAGCATCTCGCCGTTGGCAAGCATTAACGCGACGGTTTCCTGCATGACTTTGTTTTGCTTTTCGCCATCCTACTAAATAATTATAATTAGCTGTTGCTAGTGCGACTGGTCCGAAGCAACAGGGGAGGAGCATTAATTAAAATCCCAACATTCCATCCACCATGCGTCTCCATCTTATCATCCAGCGCCACGGCCTGCCCGTCACGCGCATTCTTTGGACAACGTCACCGCCGTCTCTTTTCGGCCACAATGCGCCCAGCGCTTCGTCCATGCTTCCTGCCGCATCTTCTGCGCTGGCTTCGACGCGTGCACCTAATGCGCTGTATTCCAATGGCGGGTACACGATCGCTCAGCTCCTGGAGGATGTGAATGAGGTTGTCCCGCTTGAGACGGAACCGGCTTTGTTTGATACGGAGTGCAGTGGACAGTGGGGTCTCGAGGACTATGTGGTTGAAGTTGGTGGCTCGGAGTGTTTGCACTTTATGGAAGTGGAAGGCTTGTTGCGGGACGGTGATGAAATCTTGTAAGTGGTTGTCCCCGCAAATCTTGCTCTTGGATTGAAGCTCATGTATATCTATCTTGACAGGATACGCGCCCTCCAGATCTCAGACCTTCGAGCCAGGCGGCTTTCCGGTCGCCATCAAATATCTTCCGACGGCAAACACCTAATCGATGGGGTCCCGTTTGGAAAGCCATTCCTGAAAAGACCTACATCGTCAAGACCCGCGATCACGATTCCTCCGAGAAAGAAACGACGCACTAGCGCTGCGGGCTGGGATTACGGATCGCGCTACGAGGAGGAAGATACGGAATGGGCGCCATCCAATCAAGTGGGCTTTGCAAGAGATCTTCCTGTGATCAGGTCGAATGAGCAGCCGCTGGAGAAGAAGGATGATGAATACACGGATGCTTACCAGGATGATTATGAGGACTACCATGAGCCTGAGGAGGATGGCGATGGGACAGTCATCCGACATGCTGTTGACGGGTCGCCTGAGCAAGCTTCGGAAAGCGACTCGGAAGAATCAAATATCACTGAAGACTTGGTAAAAGAGCTGAAGGGACTTGAGGAAGACTTGGAGATATCCCCTATGCCTACGGCGGAAGACATCGATGTCGAGCAAGCAGGCTATCCATTACGCTCCAAACCCAATATTCATCAAACGGCCCCGAGAAAGAGCTCCCTGGCACATCCTTCTAGCCAGGAGTCTCATATTTCGACCGGTACTCGCAGGGATTCAAAGGCGGTGACCTTTGAAGACCAGAAAGCGAAGCCGTCCATGGTGGAATCGAGTCCTACCGTTGCCAGCAAAGCGATATCAATCCCAGAGGAGGATCCGACGGGCTCGGCTTCAGGTACCAGCGACAGCAGCTCATCTGCAAGCAGCGATACGAGTGAGACCAGCGACTCTAGTGACTCAGACGATTCCAGCAATGCAAGCGATTCATCTTCCGATAACGACTCGCTTTCCGGATCAGAGGCTTCCTCGTCTGATTCAGAAGAAGACTCGAGCTCTGACTCTGATATGTCCACGTCTGAATCGGAGGACGAGCTTTCGGACTCGGATGTAGATGTGCAGATGCGTACGAAGACCAATCCTCCAGGAGCTGGCTCTTTGAGAACTAAGAAGAGTAATGAGCGTAACAAGATGCGACGCAGGCTAGCGAAGCTAAAAGAGCTTGGTGCCCTGCCCGCGCAGGCTGATTTTGCTGCTCTCCGTGACTGGGAAGAGGCCAACGGACGTTCTTACTACGTTCCTGAAGACAAGCACGATTCCAAAGAGCAAGAGCGTGCGGAATTTGAAGCAAAGCGACAGAAGTTGCTCCGCGATCTTGAATTGGGGGGAATCGATGTCACTGAGGGGAAGCCGAAGGAGATTACTTCCCCACAGAGCGTCAAGACCACCGGCCACACACGTCCTGCAACCGAAGTTGCTGATGACGAGGATGAAGCCGGTCCACCTTCCAAGCGGCGTACTCTTGATGTTGCTAGCTCGAGGAGGATGCTTTTTGGTTCGCTTGGGGTTAGAACTCCACGAACCAAAGAAGATGAGGAGGCTACTCGGAGGAAACTTGCAGGCAAGGTCAACAATCAAGTTCAACCTCCAAGGTCTCCAAAAGAGGACACAGTCAAGGCGCCTGAAAGTGATTCGGATGAGAACTGGCAAGACAAGTTGATCCTCCGGGCTACCGAGTGTATCTATGATGATATTGAGCTGACCGCTCCTCCATTTCCCTTCGAACAGCGCTGGGACACTGAAGCTGGTGATATCATCAGGCAGCGTAAAGGCTGGGGCAAGAAGAGAAGACGGCGGCAGCAGCTTCAAGTTTACGATGGGGAAGAAGGATATGAGAATGGGGAAGAAGGATATGAGAATGGGGAAGAAGGATATGAGAATGGCGATTA
This sequence comes from Aspergillus brasiliensis CBS 101740, assembly GCF_001889945.1. Lineage (NCBI taxonomy): Eukaryota > Fungi > Ascomycota > Eurotiomycetes > Eurotiales > Aspergillaceae > Aspergillus > Aspergillus brasiliensis. Next base: position 303,372 of record NW_027137461.1, read on the forward strand.
CGGCTATTCCGGGGGCGACCTACAATTAAATTACGATGATGCCGAGCAACCAAATGGAGACATGGAGGGCGTGGAGCATGCCACAGGGCAGCCCGTGGAGGACCAAATTGAGGACACGGCAGACGACCTCCCTGCTCTGCCTAATGACCCATCCTCTCTGCATGACATGAGTGTGGATGGCTTGAAGAAGGGCTCGATCATTGCTTTCCGACAGCTGGAGATCTCCAAGGCTACGAGCTGGCAGCCCACAATTTCAGGATATCGAGTGGCCCGGATCTACGACGTCTTTGACGACGAAATCATGAAAATCCGGTTAGCCAAGCGTGACCGACGACAGGCGCGGGATGACCAGGATTGGGATGAGGAGAATGATAAGCCGCAATACAGTGGATTTGAGATGCCCGGGATGGACGAAGAGGAGGACGACGGCTTCCGGGAGTTGTCATTTGCCGACCTGATTGAACCCAAGCTTCTCCGATCTGCTGACCCTGCAGGTCTTGGGAATGCTGGGAAATCCAGCATGTCAGTACACTAATTTCCTTTACACTCGTCTGGCGTTCCTGCGCTCACCCGACCAAGCTCCCGTGCAACAGAGGAGCCCAGTCCGAACGAAGCCAAGGCCACACGCGAGTACGAGGATCGCCTTCCACCAGTGCGAGACGTGGAAAGGGAAGGGACTAGCCCGGATGAGAAGTCATTAAACCAAGCGCCTATTGACCATACGGAGGGGCTATCGATGCACTCTAGCCCCATCAAATCACCGCAGTTTGACGGATTTCAGTCACCTCCCGCAGTCTTGACAACCAGATCGAAAGGTAGTCATGAAGTTCCGGTGTCCGGATCTACACCACCCCCGGCTGGACAGGACAGCGAAAATGGCCGGAACGGTCGACAGCCGGAGGATGCCCCCGAGATTAAGGACCCTCCATCGACCTTGCACTCCATGCTTCTCCCCGACAACCCCAATGAAGGTGGTTCTGCGGCCAACGCGTCGGACGACGATCTCCAAATGATTAGTAGCCCCGTGAGTGTGATGTCGTTCAACTACCTGATGGAAACGTACTTTCCCCCGGCCGTCAAGAAGGAGACATCCGCCGCGCCTGCCAAGGAAGAACCCCAGTCGCCTTCACAGTCGTCAGCCTACTCCATCATCCCCAATCCTTTCTACGAGATTGACAAGGCCGAGGAGGAGCGACAACGACGACAGACGTCTCGCCAGGGGCGACACAGTAGCAACCAGGACTGCGGAAACGGAACGATGGAGCTCATGTCCCTAGCGGGATCGGTGTCTCCCATGCCTGGACCATCTCCTCGGGTGAAATCACCGGTAGTGCAGGAAGCTTCATCGATCAGCGTTGTCCCGGAGAATGTGCCGCAGCCTTCCCAAGACGAACCGGAGCCATCGCAGTTGTCTGCTGTGGTGGACCTGACACAATCGAGCCCGCCGGTGTCGCCGGGGGGTAGTGATGAGGACTATGCGCGCTCACATCGACTTCCCCGAGGGTCTGGATGGGTACAGAAAAACGTTCCTCGAACCCGACGGGTGACGCGACAGTCAATGGGCCGACGAAGGAATGGAAGCAGTTGAGATGACAGTAGTTAAATGGATTGGTCCGGGGGTTGTATGGATAGATGGGTGGATATGTTGTTTGTAAATATGATGACGCCCTACTGTGTATAATACTTCCGGGGGGGTTCCATGGGGTAACACATGATGAATTTCATTTGTCGTAATCCTTTCGTGAGGAAGTATCTACTAAACTAAGTAGTATTCTACTTGTTCTGAGTCCATAGTCATGAAGGTCCCCACCGGGGAGGTGGATGGGCCCCACTTCGCCCGGGGCCAGTCTGACAAAACACGAGTGCTGATTGGTGGAGAGGGCGTCATGGCAGCGACGTCATTGACGTGGGTTGATGGATGAACCGGGAAGGCACGACCTCAACATCGAAAAGGGAAGATGAGGAAGGAGCGACTGGTGTATTGTTATTATGTGTATTGTGTGTGTATTTGGAATGTTTCCATGGCAGTTCCGTCGGAATGGGCGGGCGTCTTTATGTCATGGTCTTCCTCCTTGACGATGGAGAAGTGACTGACGATAGATAAAGCTCCTCCATGCCATGGCATCATGAATTGATGGCTACTGATACTTCAGTTCTTTACTAGCTCACTACTAGTAGTCGCTTTGCGTGCTTCCTCCCTCCAATTAACCCCATTTAAAAGTCTCCATGCCCCGACCCCTCCTCCCTGCTGGTGCTGCTGTCGCCCGTCAGAGCTTCCTTCGTGCTTCAGCTCGTTGGTCCCCTTGCTGCCCCTCATCCTCCTCCTCCTCCTCCTCATCCTCCTCATCTTTCTCATCCTTCTTATCCTCCCCTGCTCGCTTTTCCTCTTCATCCGCCCGCATCCATCTCCGCTGTCGTTGCAGTTGTCGCAACTCAGCTCTCTGTCGCTGCTCCTGTTGTACTCACCCCACTTCGGCTTCCTCTAGAGCTTTTACGTCCCCTTCCTCTTCTTGCTCCTCTTCTAGTAAATTGAGATCCTCCTCTTTCCCCATCCATACCTCACTGCGAGCACCTCTACGTGCACAATTCTCCACCAACTCCCTCAAAATGGCCCAGGATTACAAACTCAAGGACATCACGTCCCTGGCGGACATCAAGGACATGGACAAGGTGGAATGTGAAGTCGAGGGTATTCAGGATGGCAAGGTCCTCCTGGTTAAGTATAACGGTCAGGTTCACGCTATGACCCCGAAGTGTACCCACTACGGTGCTCCCTTGAAGCTGGGTGTTGTGGCTCCCGAGGGGAGAATTACCTGTCCTTGGCATGGAGGTGAGGGCTTTCTTTCCTATCTATATATTTCTTACTTTCCCTTGCATATGAATCTGGAAATAGAGTTAACGTCGATGTCGAATAGCTTGCTTTAATGTGGAGACCGGTGATGTCGAAGATGCGCCGGCCCCAAATGCGCTGAAGAAATTCGAGGTGTTTGAAAAGAATGGTGCTGTCTATATCAATGCCAGTGAAGCCGATATCAAGTCCGCTCAGAGAGATCCCGCTGTGAAGTGTAGCGCTTCTCAGCAGGAGAAGTTAGTGATTGTTGGCGGGTAAGTCGATTCCTTTGTGAAGATTAAGGTCGGATATTGATGGAGTCCCTGCAGTGGAAGCGGTACCTTTGGTGTGGTCCAGGCGATCCGTGAAAACAAGTACAAGGGTGCCATCACTGTCATCACCCGCGAACCCAACCTCATTATCGACCGCACGAAGCTATCCAAGGCGCTAATTGCGGATGCCGCGAAGATCCAGTGGCGTCCTGAGGAGTGGTACAAGGAAGCTTCTATTGAAGTCGCCCATGACGATGTGACGGGGGTTGACTTCCAGAAGAAGACGGTGACCACCAAGTCTGGCAAGTCGTACCCTTACACCAAGCTGGTCCTTGCGACAGGAGGTGTGCCGCGCACCCTCCCTCTTGAAGGGTTCAAGGACCTTGGTAACATCTTCGTGCTCCGCACCATTCCGGACGTTCAGGCCATTCACCAGGCACTGGGCGAGCAGAAGAACAAGAAGGTCGTTGTTATTGGCAGCTCCTTCATTGGTATGGAGGTGGGCAATTGCCTTGCCAAGGAGAACGACGTCACCATCGTCGGCATGGAGAAGGCCCCGATGGAACGCGTGATGGGTGAGCAGGTCGGCCGCATCTTCCAGGGTAACCTGGAGAAGGCGGGCGTCAAGTTCAAGCTCTCCGCCAGCGTGGACAAGGCGACTCCCTCCAGCGGGGATTCTAGTAAGGTCGGCGCAGTTCATCTGAAGGACGGCACCGTGCTTCCAGCAGACCTGGTCATTCTCGGAGTGGGAGTACGTCCCGCAACTGACTTCCTTCAAGGCAACCCATCCGTCACTCTCGAGCAGGATGGGTCCATCAAGACCAACGAGCACTTTGCGGTCCCCGGACTGAACGACGACGTCTTTGCTATTGGCGATATCGCCACGTACCCGTATCACGGGCCGGGAGCAGACCAGGACAAGGGCACATACACCCGTATCGAGCACTGGAACGTGGCCCAGAATGCCGGGAGGGGAGTAGCGCGCGCGATTATCCACAGTGGATCATTGCAATCGCTCAAGCCCAAGGCGTTCATTCCCATCTTCTGGTCCGCCCTGGGCGCCCAGCTGCGCTACTGCGGAAGCACCGTGGGCGGATGGGACGATCTGGTGATGAAGGGAGAGCCCCAGAACGCCAAGTTCGCTGCGTATTACTGCAAGGGTGACACGGTGGTGGCCGTTGCCACGATGGGCATGGATCCGGTGATGGTCAAGTGTGCTGAACTGATGCGGCGGAAGAATATGCCGACCAAGTCGCAGATCCAGAGCGGAGTGGATGTACTTACTGTGGGTGTGCCTGAGTCTGTGAGGATCTAATGATTGTATTTAATATTAGCGATAATGATTATATCTATTGGAATGAAAGACGAAGAGTGTTCTACAGTTCATAACGTGATATGGTATATCCGCTCCGGAGCAAGCCATAGTACTAGTACTAGTATCCTACTACCAGTCAACTACAACTATTACTAGTATAATCAGTTACATGCGCCTAGTATATGATATGAGGATGGCCAAGAGAGTAGTGTATCGTAGAGGATTCAGTTTTTGATTCGAATAGCCTTAATGATACAGAATACCAGCTCCATTCTCTGCATCCATCTAGGAGTATATATCAGCTGGCAATGACAGCCACAATCAAAGAAATCAGATATTTTTGATATTCCCATCTAACGCCAGCCACAAAACAAAGCTGAATACGATACACACATGCACAAAAAAGAGAGGAAAGAAAGAAAGAAAAATATATAACATGCACACATACTTATAAACAGGTCAAGTATCCCTTCCACCTCCCACCTCCCACCCCGCCTCCATCCCATCCATCATCCAGTGCATTCATTATGTCCCGGCACTCGTTTAGTCAATCATCAGACTTGTTTGACTGGGTGATTTACTCCTTGCTCTTCTCTTTCTTGGAAGACTTAGACTTCTTCTCCTTCTTTTCTTTCTTCTCCTTCGACGACTTCTTCTTACTAGGCGACTCCTCCACATGCACATCCACAACCTCTGGTTCCGGCGCCACCGACGCAGATGCAGAGCGGATCGCCAAAGCACCAGACATAGTAGTCACCGAGCCTAGTTTTCTCGGCGTCATGCCGGTGGCACCGCTGCCAACATAGGAGCTAGAAGGAGCAGAAGAAGAAGAAATCACACCCGTCCTCTCCTCCTCCAGAACCCTCTTCTCCTCCTCCTCATCCAACATCGTGCCCTCAATGCTAAGGAATCCACTCTCCCGTTCCGATCCCGGAATCACATCCACATCCACGACCCGGAACTTGATCGTGCCGCGCACGCGGTGGCCAGACACAGACTGGAAGTATCCTTCTGCGGCGGCAGTTTCGTCGTCGTCGTAACCACCCGTGGTGTTGTTGCTAGTGGAGGTGGAAGTGGGATCTGTATCAGCGAGGGGGTTCACATCCTCGGCGAGGGCAATGGGACGGAAGAGTTCCTTGGCGGGGTCGAATGCAGCCTTCTTCTTTCCTTCGGAGTTGGAGGAGTCGCTATCATCATCATCCTCGTCGTCCTTTTCCGTGGCGGAGGTGGTGGATGCCTGCTGTTGCTCCTCCTGCTCCTGCTCCTCCAATTCCTCGCCGGGGGGAATCCACTTCCAGCTCGGGGGCAGGCGTTTCCGTTCAATGCCCACGGAGAACAAGTTCAGGACGATAGCGCCCAGGAAACCCTCCGATTGCACGTTCACCCATCCCTCGAGGATTTGGCCGCGCTGGGGCCGGAACACCAGGAACGTGGCGGTGAGGTAGACGTACAGGACGCCGTATTCGCCGGCGGTGCGGGCGAGAGTAAGTGGTTGCGGGAGGTTGGGGTCTTCGGCGTTGTTCACGATGTTGGTGGAAGAAGGAGGGGTGCTGGAGATCGAGGCATTGGAGTAGGCGAGGACGATGCCCTTCAGGGGGGCGTAGTAGGTGAGAAGGAGAGGGGAAAGGTGCTCTGCTAGCAGGGAGGCTAGGGCGTGGGTGGGTGAGATGGAGATCGGAGAGAGTGGGAGGTAGAGCGTTGCGGTGGTGAGGGTGTAAGGGGAGTCGGGAATCGTGGGTTTGTTGTTGCTGGTGCTGGTGCTGGTGCTGGTCTTGGTGGACTTCTTGCTGCTGCTCTTCTTGCTGGAGGAGGTGGCATCGCTTTCGTGCTTGCGCTTCTTCTTGCTGGGTGATGTGGTGTCCTTGTGTTTGCGCTTGCGGTCTTTCTCGGGCGATGATTGTCTGGCTGGCCCTGTCGGGTGGGGGTCGAGGTCCATTGCGTCGAGGGCCATTGTGTCAATTGAGGACGAGGTTTGGCGGCGCAATGGAGGGGAGGTTCGGTTGATTTGATGCCGGTGGAACTGAACTGGATGCCTTCCTCTTTTTTTTCCCTCTTGACTTTTTTTTTTTTCTTTTCGGATTTGCGAGTGGAGGCGGGCGGTGGGGTGGGCGGTGAGGCGGGCCTCTATCCGGAGTGGGTGATTAGTTGGGAGGCATAGTAAAGACAAACATCCTCTGGACCAGCAATTTGGTGGTCGTCGCTCTTTTCTTGGGGTTGATATTTGCTTACTGGTTTGATGGAGCTTTGAGTATTGTGTACTGTGTTGGCATATCACATTCGCCCATGTCGTCGCTTCTCTCTTTCTTCGGTTGGGCTGTTCTCCCAAACGTGAGTACCGTGTCCATTCCCTCCGCATTTCTATAAGCGCCATGTTGCGCAGTTTCACATCCTCATTCACTAACCACATTCGCATCCAGTATGTCACCTCCATCGTCCAGAGCGTCTACTATGGCATCACCATCCGCGCAGGTGAACCCCGCCCTCAGCCCGGCACTCCACGTTATGCGCGACACCGCCGGCGCATCTACATCCTCGTCGTGACCAGCTATCTCCTCTACACTCTCTATGAGACCTTCCATCGGGTACAAGTCGCAGGCGACTTCTACCGCGCCCTGGGCGTCTCTCCCTTCGCCGATGAACGCACTATCAAATCGCGCTTCCGTCGTCTTGCTGCCCAGCATCACCCAGATAAGGCCGGCGGCGCCGTGTCAGACAGCTACTTTGTCTATCTGAGACTGGCGCAGGATACGCTTTTGGACCCTGTGAAGCGGGTCGCGTATGATATGTATGGCCCGGATATGTTGAATTGGGGCGATAAGAGGACCCTTCAGGAGTTTGTCATGGCTGGGGTGCAGCGGTCCCTGCCGCAGTATCTGATCGGGTTGGTCACTATTGTGGTGCTGCAGTTTACGTATTGGTCGGAGTGGGGGCGTTATGTGAGTTTCCCTTCTCTTACCAAGGCTTGCGGTTCTTCGACTTGGATTGGTGTGTGTGATAATGAGTTACTGACAGTGGGTGCTTCGTCTAGTGGCGCTACTTCACCTTTGCTGCGCTCGTTACCCTCGAGTCGATTCTACTTACTCGTCCTGCGGCATTGATACTCCCGTGGAGTTATATCCCCGCCGGATTACAGGGCCTGCTGGGATTCTCGTCAAAGGGTCCCGAGTTCTATCTTCTGCCGTTTCAGATCCTGACGCTGGCCCAGCGTGCCTCGGTCACTCTGCATATCTTCATTTCGCAGGTCACGCCGCCGGAGATTAGTAAACGGTCGTCGTCTGCCCCGGGCGATCGTCTGAGTCCGCAGACCATGCAGAAACTGGGTCAGCTGGCGCAGCTCTCCCGGGCGACGGATGGCGAAGCGACTCGGCTGCTGCAGTTGGGATTCGCGCCGTTCAAGGGCGATCGTGAGGGTGTGACGGCGCTGCGGAAGGGCATGAAGGAGGCGCTGGTACTGGGCAGTGTTCGGGCTAGTCCGGGAGTGCAACAGGCGGTTGGCGAGGTGATTCGACGGAAAAAGCAGGGGAAGGCAGATTGATGGAGTTGAAGTGAAGTGAAGTAAAGTGAAGATATTGTAATTTCTTTTTTTTTGTGTAGTGAATACATATATTTCTTTGTTAAATATATATTGTTCGTACGAAGTGATGAAAAGTGATTATTATATTCATTACTTTGTATATTTATCTGGTAGATTAATCCGAACGATGGTGGTGTCGATCTCTACTTTTAGTAGTCAATACTAACACAATAGTGGTGAACTAATATGTCCGGCTTAGAATTCAGCCATGAGGCGATCAGGAATGACCACTGCAGCATCCCCATCTTGCCCGCGGTAGTACTAAATGCGTGGCCTGTTTCATTCCCAGCAACCACAGTAAGTAGCATCCACACTGTAAACAAGTAAACAAGTAGACACTAAGTATACTATATATCGTTATTCACAAATTCCAGTGCCGACTAATATTTTATCTGTCAACCTCCAGCTGTAACACAACAGGTAAGTTGACCATGGAATGGATTATAAACCCGGAACCAAGTGGCAAGGCAAGGCAGCCTGGCCGATCGGGGCCAGATATGCTGGTTTCACTTGAGGGATTTCATGGATTGATTCCTTTTACTCCGTAGTGCAGCGGTTACTAGTTGGCTGGATGGTTGATTGATTGATTGCCCCGAGCTTTCCTTTGGAACCCCCTCTTTAATTTTTTTCACCCACTTTGTATGGAGTACTTACATCGGAACCCCCTGGATAGTGGCATTTAGTACTCCGTATCCTTGTTGCTTGGCCGGAGGGGGATTATGTAGCTAGAAGTTACTAGTAAAGATAGTAGGTTAGGTCAGTTGTTGGATATATTAGCCAACTACTCCGTAGTTACTCGGTCACTTGGTCTCCAGGAAGTCATTCACAGTTCTCCTCTTTCTTCTACTCCTCTACTCCGTACTCCTTGGAAATAAGACTCAGCTGATGCACAATGCATGGTTTTAGTTCAAAGTATGTACGGAGTAATGTAGTAACCTATCTACTGCGCGGCGCATCAGGTGCAAAAACAGATGGATCGAATGATCATCCACCAAAGAAGAAAAGTAAACTAAAAATGAAAATTTAATTTGAACGCTTACGAATTAATGGGAAAGAAAAAATCAAGTAGTAACAAAATGGGAAGGGGAAAGGGAAGAGAAGGAAAGCCGGAAGCGGCTGCGGTTCGTTCGTTCATTTGACCCAAAAGTCTAAGCGGCGCCAGGCGGGACGGGCGATCCATATTTTTTGTTCATTCCCTTTCCTCTTCGTGATAGGAGAGAGAAGAGAAAGAGAGGACGAGAGCGAAGAGAGGGAGAGAGACCGGAGCGCCGGACTGGGAAGAACACGGATGAGGAAGAAAGAGAGAGAATGTGGCTGGTTGGGGATGGTAGTGAATGAGAGGGTTGGTATCTCTTTGAGTGTTATTTGTATAAAGTATTGTTGTATTGTTGGTCTATTGAATGATTCCAAAGTATTCAAGTGAATGAATAAATAAGTGTGTAGCTAACTATCTATTGCTATTGTAGAGAGAGAATTGCAGTTGTTAGATGAAGGCATTCATACGGACATACGGCTCTCCGGATAGTCCAGGAGATGATGTGATGCGCGGTGGTATGGTACTGGTAATCGTCCAGATGGGGACGTTACTCAGTGTTTCTGACAGACAGGAACCGTTTTGTTGCTGGCTCTCGAGGTCAACTTTGTTAGCCAACTTGCTTATCTATGAGAGAAGGAGACGCGTATCGGACGGTATGGAGACGCGGTGGTAACGCGCCGGGACCCAGTAAAATGGGGGTTACTCCGTAAAGTAAAGTACGGAAAAGGCGGGCGGCGAAGGCAAGTGGCAGCGCAAAAGGGCCAGGCAGTCGGAACTGACCTTCAGCTTCTCTCCTGGACTGACCGCACCAGAAAAGTCTGGCTTGTCGTTCCCTAGACGAGGAGCGTGAGAAACACACACACACCACAATGAAACCACCACTCGGCGCCTCGACATCCCCATCCATCCCTTTCTTCCTTTCCCCGTCTCCCTCCTTCTCTTCTCCTCTCCCTCCTTCCATCTTCCTCCCCCATCACCATCATCATCCTCACCCTCACTACCACCTACACCACCACCGCCCTATCCTCACCACCGGAGTATGTCACCAGCGCCTCACCTCTACTGCCTCCCTCTTCAGCCCTGCCAGACTTTCGCCTCTCTCTGACCGAGTCTCGCCGCCGCCCACGACTACCACCACCCCAATTCATTCGGTTTCCTTCCACCCCACCAACCAATCCCTCAACACCCACGCCACGATCGTCACTTAATTCATCCACCTCCTCGCCCCAACACGTCCTGCGGCTTTTTTAAAAACCCTCACCCAACTTCACCTTTGGTTGCGTCTGGCTGTGGTCTCTGCCTGAACAGCCCGATCGGGGGGTCCCTTCTTATCTTAACTCTCCTCCCAGCTCCTCTTCGCATCGTCTGAAGGGGCAACCCAACCTATCTCATCGACTTCGTCCTTGGTCGAATTCGAGACTAGCTAGCCCACCATGCCGGCCGCCAGCTCTGCCAGCTCCACCACAAACGGTCGCTCCAGCCGATCTGGACCTTCCAAAAGGATCGTGGTCCTCAAGCTGTCCACCGATCTGCTGAGCCAGTTCGTGACACCACCGCCCGAGGGAAAGGACAAGAAGAGCAAACGGGGTAGCGTCAGCAATATCGACTCGCCCGTCAAGATCCAGGAACCTTCGTCTCCGGCTTCCTCGTCTGCCGAACTACCTCTCCCTCCCTCGTCCGTGGACAATGCTTCCGATGCTGCGTCCACGCCCGCCCCAGGCACCTCGGCTGCAGACACCCCTCGTCGCAAGGGCGTTCCGGGCCCTAAGCCGGGCACCAAGCGAGGCCTCAACCAGACGAGCGAGTCTACCCCGAAGCCGAGAGGCAAGCCAGGCCCGAAGAAGAAGCCCCGACTGTATGTTCCTCCAACCCGATCAATTGATCATGGTGCATTTGCTAACTGTCCTCTAGTGATGACGGCACCGTCGACACTGCCAAGTTGGTGGCGGCTCATAAGCTTGGTCCCAAGGCCAACTTGGGTGCCATCAATGCCGGTCTACGCGCTCTGGATCGCACCGGGGCCCCATGCCGTCGCTGGGAGCGTAAGCCACTTCAGCTGAAAAGCTTCACTGGCATCCAATGGATGCTGCCCTCGTGGCGTACTCCTCGCCCATTGAAGTCCGAGGAGAACGACGAGGCTCAGGGCATGGCTCTCGAGACTGGTGACAGCGACAGCAAGGCCAATCAGAGTGCCAGTGGCGTCCCCAGCGAGAAGAGCACTGGCGATGGTGAACTGACTCCCGCTCCGCCTAATATGACGGAAGCGTCTTCTCCTGCCATCGCCATGACTGCTTGAAGGGTCTGCAACCCCGGTTGCTTCCTTTACCTACGACATATCGTCCTTCTTCCTGTACATTACTTTTTGATACACTACTACCTTTATTCCTTCGATATCTCTGGTGATGGTTGTTTTTCTATTTCTGCACTTGCGTGTTGCTCGGATTGGCGTTGGGTTTGACGGTCACCGGAATTTTTCAACGGATTACTCGCATGAGAGATGTACTTGAGGCTCTGGCATGGGGACGTGGCGGTGCATACGGCACAATTCATTCTCCCTTTGTGAGCTGTTTGCTTGCTTTCGTTGCTCAGATTTTCTTTTCTTTCTTTTTCTTACTATTTACCACTGTTCTGTATCAGTAGAGAATTCGCTTATGGGCTTGGGCAAGGGTTTGAGGGAATTTTCTTTTTCGGCGATAGGCCGCATATTCGAAACATGGATACCAAAATGGACTGGAATGGCAGTATCGTCTGCGTTGTCCCACATGGAATTGAAGGTCGATTCGGCGCCTGAAGGGCCGCACGTGCTCTCTATATTCATCTAGACTAGTAGCTGTCAGGTAGTCCGTCGATAACCGGCGAAACCATTCCGTGACCGAAGAGTTGCTGCTAATTGCCATTGGCAGGTAGAGACAAGTCCTTCAGGCTACTGGTAAGTATCAATGTCCTATGCTTGCTTCTGTTGTTGCACTCTGGGCTTGATTGAGGGTGATACACTGTGGCAGGAGCTGATGTTACACCCACCACCCCTAAAAAGCAAAGACGGGGAAGATTCCCCGTAGCCAAGACTGTCAGCATTTCGTCGTGCTGCCTCCCCATCCTCGAGTAACTCAAAAGGATCTCCATGCAGTAGGACAGTACTAGACTCCGTATCGTAGCTGTATTCTAACTACGGAGTGGTGATCTACCTTAATAGTATCGATATTGTTACTTACGAATTTCTCCAAGTCCAAGGATGCTCCTGGGGCGAAGAAGGAAGATATCGTGGGTTGGACCGTCTCGGGGCGTCGTCGTCCCCCCAATGGCGCCAGAGCCGGGGGTGATACACACCCTGCATCATAGGTCCGGCCAGACATCAAGGGAGAGCCGCCCATCCACCCATGGATAAGTAGTCTAATCAGGAGAAAACGGGGAATGAGTGACTGCTGCTCAGCAGGTCGTCATTCCTGGGGAAACAACAAACGGATGATGGATGAATGAACGACTGAATGCAAGGGCAGGGACAGAAACGCGGGGAGAGAGAGGGAGGGGGGAATTCTTTCCCTTCTCTTCCCCCTCTCCTCTCCTCTCCTCATTCTAAAAAGGAGCTAAATTCAAAGTAAATACCCGGAGGTGTTGTATGCCTACCGAACTTGTCTTACTTCCTCTCTGGATGGATGATCATGTTCATAAGGGAGGAAGAGGAGGAGAAGGAGGAGGAGGCAGCAGAAGCCGAAGCCTTTTTCCCCGCAGTTTTATTTCTTTTGTAGTATTATGATCCTATTAGTATAATTTAATATGAACTATGGCTCGGGTCAGGCCATCCGTCATGTCCTAGTTCTGTTTCTGTCTGTCATACTAAAAGACTAAACAAGGACTAACTACTGACTGTTCTGGTTTGTTCTGCTCACTATTCTCCTTGGGTCACGCGAGGTGCCCTTTCGGTCATTCACTGCGGGTTCTGGTCTCTTCTCTTTTTTCCGTCTTGTGGAATCTGTTTTGTTTTCTTTTTCACTTTTGGTTGTGCTGTTATTTCTGCTTGATGTGTGTGTGTGTGTGTGTGTGTGTGTGTGTGTGTGTGGAAGAACACGAAGCGCGTGTCTGGATCGATCGTTGGCTTCATGTATGTATCTCTCGTCTTCTAAACTATTGATCAGCCCTTTGGGGGGAAGAGGATGTGTTGCTCCACTCACGCTCCCCGGTTACGGAAGTTCCTCAGTACTAATAATACTCCACGAGACAGTGAGCAAAGCTAATCAGCCAGCGAGCAGAAAAACAAAAAGCGACAAAGAACGAGGGGAGTCTGGTGCAGAGTTTAACAGTTGAACAGGAAAAGAGACGAAACAGGAATCCAGAAGTCACGGTGCAGAACAAATGGTACGAATCAAAGACATCACAGAGTAACTAAGTACTGTTAAACTAACAGACCAGCGTTAAGTTAGTACCCGGCAGCAGCACCACCAGCAGTAGCAGCCATGACTGACGCATCATTTCCCCCTTCCGGTGGAGCTCCTCCACGAGCAGCTGCTCTCACTACCTCAACCACCTCGACTGCCTCCACTGCTGCCGCTGCTACTACCACCACCTCCTCCACTCCCTCAACTTACAACTACTACTCCAACGTTCCCAGCATCTCCTCCATCCCCCGTCGCTCTTCCTACGCTTCAGTCTTGTCGGGGACCGCCGCTCTCTCGCCTCCTACTCTCAGCAACCACCCTTTCTCGCCCTTCTCCCCCTCCCACTCCACCTCCACCGCCTCGTATCCCCCGCCGCCGCCGTTCTCTCCCGACGCCCGCCTGCTGAGGCCATCCGCCGCCGTGGATGCCGAGATGCAAATGAACTCCCCATGGAGGTCGTCCCCCGGCGATTCGCTTCCTCCTTACTCTCGGAAGTTTGCCAACCTCGCCCGCTTTGACCCGTGCTATCACAACCCGGGAGCTTGCGCCGACTCGGCCGCTCCGGCCTTCACACCCTCATATCTCCTCAACTCCCGTTATGTCTCCCGCCTCGATGCCGCCCGTCGGGCAAAGCACGCAGCGCAGCGCGATGGCGCCATTCCCTCCACCACCTCGAATACTCTCTCCACTTCCTCCAGTCAGGCTAGCTTGCCCCGGATTGCCCCCTCTCATCGGGGCATGACCTATGATATCATCGAAAGAGAGCCCCCCAGCGACGACGAACACTTGCTACCACTTCCTTCCCGATGGAGCGACGACGATAAATTCACGGGCCTGGAGCTTGGGAACGGAGGGTTGGAAGTCCGATACACCGGTCCGGTCAATAAGCATGAGCATGAGGCTGCTGCCGTCCGGGCAGATAATCCCATGCCCCCGCAGTGCGGGATCTACTACTTCGAGATCACCATCCTGTCCAAACCCAAAGAGGGGTACGCCGTGGCCGCGCTTTCATACCTGTATGGTTTATAGGGAATGCTGACTGGGAATATAGAATGATCGGAATCGGATTCTCGAGCCAGAAAGCCTCGGTAGAACGACTGCCCGGATGGGAACAGGAATCATGGGCTTACCATGGCGATGATGGAAAGTCCTTCTTCGGCGAAAGTCAGGGGCAGGGACGACAGTACGGTCCGACGTTTGGAGCTAATGATACTGTGGGATGCGGTGTGAATTTCTCCACGGGATGTGCTTTCTTCACCAAGAATGGCGTGTTCCTAGGTACGTCCATGTCGGCTGCCTCACTATGTCGAAAAGATTACTTCAGCTAACCACTATCAGGAAACGCATTCCGGGAATTACGAAACCTAAAGGTCTACCCATCGGTGGGCATGAAGAAGCAACCGCCCGTCCACCTGGTAGTGAACTTTGGGCAGCAACCCTTCATGTTCGATATTGATGACATGGTCAAGGTAAGCTAACCTCCCTGGCTACTCTGCTTTAAGCTGCCAATATAGCTAATGGTTCCGAACAGAAAGAAAAGGCGTTGATCCATTCGGAGATTAGTCAGACCAAGACGGACAACCTGCAACCTCCTTTGGATGAATCGGGCCTGCTGCAGGAGTTGGTGGCGCAGTTTCTTGCTCATGACGGCTACGTTGAGACCGCGCGCGCGTTTGCCGAAGAAGTGGCGGCGGAGTCGACGTCTTTGGAGAACGGTCGACAGGCAACCTTGAGGAAGTACGAGGTGGAGGAAGATGTTGACGCCATCAATCGGCAGAGTATGACTGTTTCTTCATTGTTGTTGATATATTATTGTTCCGGTGCTGACTAGCCGGCAGAGATCCGCGCGGCTATCCTGGAAGGCGATATCGACAAGGCGCTCAAGCATACTAACGCTTACTACGCGAGCGTGTTGCAGACCTATCCACAGATCCATTTCAAGCTACGATGCCGCAAATTCCTGGAGATGATGCGTCGATGCAACGAACCGTCGCCATCGCCGTCGAAGCGCGGCAAGTCGTCGAACGGGCTGTCGGACACTAGCGCGGTGTTTGACCAGGAGATGGAGTTGGATGAGCAGCTGCAGGAAGGCGATGGCTACGAGGCGGACGGCATGGACATGGAGGAAACGGAGAGCATCGCGCGATCGAATGAGCTGCTTACAGAGGCGGTGCAGTACGGGCAGCAGTTGTTCCTGGACTATCCGCCCGAGGAGCGGGGCGGGGACCGGAAGATGCTGGACGACATCTTTTCCCTGGTGGCCTATCCGGACGCACGACGGTCAGTGCATGGCCACTACCTGGACCCTGCGGGGCGAATTGCGGTAGCAGAAGAGTTGAACTCGGCCATTCTCGGTATGTTCGTTCAGAGTTTCTACTAATGGTTCAGTTACTAATATTATGACGGGTAGTGTCTCTGGGTAAATCGTCGTCGGCCGCGCTGGAGCGACTCTACCAACAGACGGAAGTGCTGGTGAATGAGATTAGCGAGGAGGGCGGCGCCGGGGCGTTTATTAATGTGCGTAATGACTTTTTACTTTGAGCGGGCGATCTTGGGGCAGTCTCGGGAGTATTTTGTGTGAAGGAATTGATTACATCTGGCATGTGAAGAAAGACTGTGTACCTGCATCTCATGACGGGATTGATTGCAGCAGGGTTCGAGTTCTTTGGGGGAGTGGCTATGTATGCCTCTGTCCTTTTTCTTGTTCTTCCCTCCCCTGGGAAGAGAGAGAGAATAGGCGCTGTAGGTACGGAGGTAGTAGTACATACAACCCGCAGTGTAGGGAATAGCGAAATATGCAAATGCACACCGATCCACTCTCTGGGATTTTCGGTTTTCTTTAAGAGAGTGAGAACGGCAATTGGCCCGTCTGAATGATGAAGACGAGGCTGATGCTGATGCTGATGCCGATGCTGATGAAACGAGCCAGGAGAGGATGGAATTGGGCGACCGGATGGCGCTGTGGATGGAGTCAGGACCAGCTGGCACGGGATGATGCATCCATCAGGCACCGACCAGCCTCCCTGGTTTGCTTTGCTTTGCCTTGCTTGCTGCGTATCATTTTCATCGGGAGTGGAGTCCCTTCCGGATCAGATCGGGGAGGGAACGACAAACAGTTGTCAATGCATTATTCAGGAATGAGGTTATTTTTATCATCATGTGTTAATCTAGGAAAATTCCTCAAATTCTCCCGTCTGTTGATACTACGGAGTAGACAGTAGATGAATGTTGTTAGATGAACTAAGTATGTCTACAAAAGAGAGAGAGAGAGAAAGAGAGAGTCTGTAATGTCCGTAAGGGCAGTACCGATAAACTTCGCTGCCATGGGTAACTTTTCCGCAATTGGACCAATCAGCAGTCCTGAATCAGCTGCCGCCTTGATTACATCTTTTTGTGTTTCGTTCGACATCATCGACTGGCGATGCATTATTTACGCTTTTCATTCTCCAGTCAATCATTCCCTTTCCAATCCCATCAAGCAAGCAAATCCCCAGTTTGTGCATGTCGTTCACTTTGGACCTGCAGGATTCGGTCTCTGCATTCTTCCTGGGTCCGACCAGGGCCTTTTTGCCTCGGATTCTTGTCCTCCTTTCCCCCCTAATCAAATCATAATTAATTTAGTTACTTACTGGCTTGTGTCTGAAGCAAAGACACCATCTCCACTTCAGCGCCTAAAATTAATCCCTCTCACTCTCTGTCGTTCTCTCTCTCTCTCGCTGACATCCTGCTCTGGTCTCTCGATGAACTGGCGTCTCCAGTCCAGCTCATCGCTCCGACTAGTAGGGGTGCCAACTCACCTTCTGCCTCGACTTCCTCCACCTGTTCCGAAGAATCCTGCTACTGCTGCTGCTACTACTTCTCCTCCCAGCCATGGATTCCGATCCACCAGCCGCTAATCATTTGCCCTGCATTCCCTCCCACGCGGCCACCAGTTCCTCTTCGGCTTCTCCCCGTTGCTGCTGTGGCCGCGATGACTGCGCATTCCTGCTCCATAACCATGTCGCCTTGGAGGGGCTCGAAAAGGATTTGGCAACTGCCGCGAGGCTGGGCCAGGTACGTTAGTTAGTCTACTTTGTTCCTTTTTTTTTTTTTTCTTTGTGTTTCTGTTTCCCCGTTGTTTTCCGTCGGTGGATTATTGCATTATTCATTTTAAACTTCGCTCGTTGGATGGTTGGCCGACGTCACCCTGGTTTTCCCGGCCGCGGGGGAGTGAACTCTCTCTCGTCGTACAACCGGCCTCTCTTACTTCCCTGCTGTATAAGGATGGCCGACCAGGGATCTTGCCTTGCCTTGGTTTCCTCACTACTGCATGTCTGCCCATTGGCTTTTATTTAGCCGCTGCATGGTGTTGCGTGACGCCCTTCTATCTATATCTATCTATCTATATCCTCATACTCTCCTGTATACCCGCCCACCCACATACTTCTGTCGGGCTGCACATACTTCTTGTCTTCCCGCACATATTTGTTCCCTTTTTTTGGATGGATCGGTGCCCACCGTTGGAATTTGATCATCGCTTGGGCTCGCGAAGATGAATGCAATCGATTGCAGTCGGTCGGGAGATACCTCCTTCATGGCTTCCTCGCCGCCATCATCATCACCACCGTCATCCTCCAAGCTGGCATCGTCCCCAGTGCTCTCCCATTGCGTTTTTGTCCGTCATGACTGTTTTTCCAGATAAAGCTGCCATGGCGGCAGCCACTAGCAGCTCATCATCGCTAACCTTTGCTCTCCAGGCTTTACTCCACCGTCATGAATCCTACATGGCCGAGGCGGAAGAGGACCGCCATCGGTTACTCGTCAGCATCGACAACTTAGAACGCGAGAAGCGGGAAGTCCAGGCTGAGAATGCCCGCATCATTGAAGAGAATCGCGGCCTGTTAGAACAACTCGATGGCCTCAACAAGGCCGTTGCCGAGTCTGACTCCCACTCCAAGTCGCTGGAGACCCGCCTCGAGAGCACCGAGGCGGAGCTGCGCAAACTCACCCAGTCGGCGGCCCGCGCCGCCGACCTCGAAGCGCAACTGGCGCAAATGGAAGTGGAACAATCCAAGCTGCAGGAAAGCCTGCAGTCCGCTCAGGAGGACTCCAAGTCGGCCGTCCAGCGATGGCGCCAAGCTGAGTGTACCTTGCGGGATCTGCACGATCAGGTGGATCGCATTGAAAAGGAAGCCCGCGAGGAACGAGACCGACATGCCGAGCTGGTTCAACGCATGGAGCGGCGGCGGACCGTGGAACGGGAGCTAGATGGCGCTGCTGGTCGACTGAAGGGCGCCGCAGCGGCCCAGGAGTTGGGCCGCAATCGCGGCGGCGCAACGGTGGTCTCCCGCTTCGTTCGAGATATCTTGCAGGACAATGCCAACCTGCAGATGGGAATCATGGAGTTGCGGGAGATGCTCGAGTGCTCCAACCAGGAGGTCGAGAATCTGCGGGATCAGGTTCTGTCGCACCAGCCGTTGGCGCCCGAGGATCAGGAGGTCCGGCCGTCCACGACTCTCAGTCAGGAACTGGAGTCGAAGGAGTCGCGCCGGGTGTCGCAGGAATTTCACATCCATCACCACTATCATTCACCGACCATCGCGTCCAAGAAGGAGCGGGGGTCTCTCTTCCGTCGCAACAAGAAACGACGCTCCCTGGGCAGTGCGACGGTGCTACACTCGGCTGCAGGAACGCCCCTCTCTCAAAGGGCGAATCACCGCTCCAAACCCTCGACTTCCTCCGCTTCCACGATTCTTTCACAAACCTCCGTCTCCATCCCTCCGACCATTCCCCACCGTTGGTCAGTGCAGTCCCCTGCGTCGGAATCGATGGCGAGCTCTCCGCAGTCGGCATATCAGCCGTCCTCCATCTTCGACCGGGTAGACCGCGGGTTTGATTCCTCCCAGCCGACGAGCCCTGATAGCACGGTCTTCTCGTCGCCGCTGCGAGGCGGCCGGTTCAAGAAGGCGCAAGTCGATGCGGCATATCGCTCGCTAGATGGCGATGGAGTGTCGGTACCGGGAATTGATGACGAACTGGTTCACGACTATTTCCAGCGCCGCAGCAGTGCCGAATATGCAGGCCGGGCGGCAATGCAGTCCGTCATTCCAGAGGAGAAGGAAGACGGGCGATCCACAAACTATCCCGAGTCGGAGCGGGCTACCTCTCAGGAGGGCGTCTTCTCTACGCCGTATCGCGGTCCCCGCCGCAGCGCCTCCCACGAGAGCCTCTTTTCCGTTGCCGGCATGGACATCCACACTCCCAGTCGTCGTCCCTCGCGACTGAGTGACCTCCACTCCAGTGCTGTCCCAGTACGCATCCCCCGCCGGATCATGTCCTCCAGAGCCGATCTGTTCCCCACGCCTCCCGTCATCTCTCCCAGCATTGTGACGGCGGGCAGCGAGCTGGCGATGATCACCGATCAGTGCCCGCAAACGCTTCTTGCATCAGTGGCAGGCAGTCGCAGCCACACTCCGGTTGAGAACGACCCCGAAGACACAACCACCTCATCCCGCAAACTCTCCTTGGGTCGACGCGTCGGCGGCTGGGTCCGCGGACACTGGGGCACGGCGCCCACCTCGTCGAACGAACCCAACGCCGAGGAGACGCCTGCCACAGCTTCAGCTCCTGCTTCCAACACGCCCAGCCGGAGGCCCTCATCTGCCGGCTCCGGCTCCAGGAAGAGCCGACACCACCGGCCTCAGCTGGCCCCTCCCTTGCGTTTCCGGTACCCGGGTGTCAACCAGAAGGGTCCGATTCTGGGATTCCGACCTCCGTCGCGATCGCGAGTGCCAGTTTCGGTGCATGCGGAGCAAGTGGACGAGAGCTTACTCCGGGAGAGTCTTGCCGACTGCCACTGAGATGCCCACTGGTATATTGTTTTTAATGTCGCGAGTATCTTGTTGATCATGGTGCTTGTCATAACTCTGTTCGGTCACCACCCTTATTGTCTCGTTTTGAGCGTGATTCCAGCATACATCGTGTCGCATTCCCTATGTGGTTCCCCGTTATCATTCATTCATTCCTGTGTTAGACGAAGGGGGGCGTTCCTTAGATATATTATGATACCCATGAGCGATGTCTATATTACATACATAAATTACTATATTACTATCACTCTTAGAAGAGATTTCTCTAATGAACATTATTACACGAATATCTTTAGCTGGTACATTTCAACCAAGTCATCACCATTCTTTTCTCTATGTCTATAATACTATATACACCCACACTCTAGAACAATTCCCCCTTGAAACATAGAAATTTGAGAAGACTAAGCAGTAATCCGATACGTTCTAATCGGTATAGCCGTGGAATGAAAAAACCCCGTCTGCTGATCCTCAGCCGGCGACTCGAACGGAACACGTTCCACCTTCAAATCACTATTCTCTGCTCGTTACAATAAAACAGTCAGTGAGTTTCACACACGCGCACGCACAGACACACACAAATATAAAATTAGAACTGAAAAGAGGAAAGGGGGGAAACGCACCACAAGCTTTCAAAAAAGCGCCAAAAGTCCGCTCGTTGCGTAATGTCGCGGAGATGAGAAATTCCTTGACGGCGTATTTCTCGAAGAGGGATTTGACGGTCTGGACGAGGAGGGGGACGAGGTCGATGTCGTAGATCTGTGGATGGAGTATTCGTCAGTATTGATTATACTTGACCTTTTTGCATGAGGCGAGGTGAGGTGAGATGAGGTAGGGAGGTAAGTATGTAGTGCAACGCGACACAGCATACAACACAACGCGATGTATATCATCAATCGGTCGGTACAGAGTAGTTAGGAAGTACTGAGGAACACTCAGGAAATCCGCTCCAGAATAGGCGATTGCATCCAGTAACCCACTTCAACTCTTCCCAATCCATCCCACAGTATACAAAGCGAAACAAGGATTAAAGGGAAGAAAAGCAAAGAACGTACCAAATCCGCACCCAGCGCAACATCAAACTCCACCTTCTCATCATCATTCTCCACTTCACCCTTCTCATCCTCATCCTCCTCCTCCTCATCATCATCATCATCATCCTTACCATTCCCCCTACTCAGCTCCCTCCCCCACTCCCAAATCCACCCCTTGAACACCCCACCCCCATCTAAACCATTCCGTCCCGCACAATCCCCAATCTGTCTCATCAACCCCAGCTCCCGATCCGTAGCCACCACCACCTCCGGCTGCAGATACCTCGCACAGAACATCGACACCATGCCCGTGCCGGCGCCTAGCTCCAGGACCTTCTTCCCAGCTATATGGGCCCGTCCTGCCGCCGTAGAGGAGAGGTACGTGGCGAGATGCAATGCCGCTTCCCATGTTCTGTGGCCCGTCGTGCCGGCTGTTATGATGGCGGAGCGAGATTCAGAGGTGAGGATTGTTCTCCTCCTCGGTTGAGATCCATTTTCATGGTCTTCTTCTTCTTCTGGTGGCGCAGTGTAAGTAATGTATGTGAGTTTCTGCGCTTGCTCGATCGAGGAAGGTTTGGGTTGTGTGAGGAGCGTGCTGTATTCTTCTAGAATGGATTCGTTGATTTCCTATATTTATGGATTGATTTAAGGTTAGCTACAGTGTAAGAGGGGAGGAAGGTAGGGTATGCAGTGCAAAAGCATACTCATGGGGATGATTGGATCATGCGTACATCCTCCTCGGGGTTGGAGAGTAGGGATTCGAGTTTGGTGATAAGGCGCTTTAGCACGCGCGTGCGGTAGGCGGGCGGGGGGAGGGGGTGGTCATTGGCGGCGTGGGATTCGGAGAAGAGGGTGTTGTAGATGGTTTCTTGCGTGGTGGGGTGAAGGAGAGTACTGTCTGGGGGGAAGGTGAGGAGGTGAGGGTCGAGTTGTTGGAAGTATTGCGCTGTGAGGAGCGAGAGAGACATTTTGGTATAGACAAATGGAGTGACTCTCATGTAGTTGAGATAAAAAGTGATATACTTTTGTAGATAGCCCACTGATAAGTATATCTTAGTGGATTGGATAGGTTAGTAAGCAATGCGCTACCCTAGCATAAAGTATTTAGTTCAACAAGTCTAACCTGCTCGGGTAAGGTGTGTATTACTAAGTATACACCCACAAAGGGTAACTGGCTAACTATATCCGGCTAGTGTAGCCTAGCCGAGCCCACAGGCGATGCACAACGAAACTCTGCCAAAATTGAATCGAGCGCATCTCGAGCCCGCCAACGACTGACAGCGACTTCGACAACCCGCGCCCCCCGTTTCTGCCCTTCAGCTTCTCCCTGTCGCACGCAGATTCTCGCTGTCAACTGCACCTGCAACCATGGCCGACGCTCCCGTTACCCTGCGGACTCGCAAGTTCATCCGCAACCCCCTGCTTGCTCGTAAGCAGATGGTCGTGTAAGCTCCCTTCACCACCGAGCTGGAAGGAAAGGAAGAAGGAAGGAAATTGCAAAAAGGGATACGGACGGATACATGAAGAGGAGGGACAAAGAAAGAGGAGGAAAAATGTCCGGATGGAAATGATCGATATTTGAGCACACTCGGTATATACTATAATATTCTCTGTGTGTTTCAATATTGGATATCGAAATCCGGACATATCGGACAGACAACAGGGATTTTTGGAGGCAAACCAGCAAGAGGAATACACGGCATGCTGATGATTGATTTTCTTTTTCAACAGGGATGTCCTCCACCCCAACCGCGCCAACGTCTCCAAGGACGAGCTCCGCGACAAGCTCGCCGACCTGTACAAGTCCAACAAGGACCAGGTCTCCGTCTTCGGTTTCCGCACCCAGTACGGTGGTGGTAAGAGCACTGGATTCGCTCTCATCTACGACTCCCAGGAGGCCCTGAAGAAGTTCGAGCCCCTCTACCGCCTGGTCCGCATCGGTGCTGGTTCCAAGGTCGAGAAGCCCAGCAGACAGCAGCGTATGTTTCTACACACTACCTATACTATCAATCATTATTCGGACCGGAAACAATACTCACAATCTCTACAGGCAAGCAACGGAAGAACCGCTCCAAGAAGTTCCGCGGTACCGCCAAGACCAAGGGCCCCAAGAAGAACAAGGACTAAGCGGATCGTCACGATGGATTTCCGTGCGGTTGAGAGAGAGGGGGGTCGTTGCAGGATTCGAATTCACTTTCGGATCATCGGATACCTTACTACTCGGACGACGACGAAGAATTAGAAGAAGAAGACGGACGTCGACACGCGGACCCGGGCCTGAAGTGAAAAAAGAAGAAGGAAAAATTGTTACAATTTTTTTTGATTCCCTGCTGGATATGAGGGGGGAAAGAAAAAGAAGAACATTGGGTGGTGTGTGTGGTTGTCGTGTGTGTATGTGAATGAGGGCGTTATCATCAAACTCGTTTCATGGTTTCTTTTTAACTTTCCCTCTATTCTACTTACCGTATGGGGCGGGCACCGCATAACCTGCCTATGTTTCTTTGTTTCTTTTTCGTTTTCTCTTTTTCTTTTTCTCTCTCATATCAACGAACTCCCTCTCCCTCTTATGAAGAATGAAAAAAAAGATCAGGGAAGATTTTCAAAAAGACTTTCACTTCTTTCGCATAATTTTCATACCCTCGGTGATAAGTGTGGGTTGGACGTTCTTGCTTTTTGCTTCTTCTTTTTCGCGCGCGCGTGCCGGGGATATTCGGGGATTGATGTCCATTAAAATTAAATATATCCCTTTTCTGTTATACCCTACTACTATTGACTACTACGGAGTACTGCCCGATAACGTCTAGAATATCTGTGTGTCTGTGCTTTCACTCCGTCGATCTTCCGTCCGGAACAAGTAACAACATGCCCATTCACCTCACAGATCCCCCAAGAGACAAAGAACAATCCCCCAATCTAGTTATCCGATCCGGCCTTCCCAACGCCATCCAACAATCCTTCTTTTATCCCCGTGTGCCTATATCGCCAGCCACCACCACCACCACCACCACCACCACCATCGCATCATCATTAATCAAGGGTCCCCATTAGTAGTGTAAAGCTGGCGGGTGAGATGCTCCACACATACACACAACCCCCGACGCCCACTACTAGACTACTAGTATCTAACCTCCAGTCAATCAGCTACTTATCTCCCCGTAGTAAGACATACATGAAAGCCAGATATAGTAACTTATGGTAATATTCCCCCCCGCCCCCAATGACATGATCAATTCAACTCTTTGTCCTTGTCCTTGTGCTTGTCCCACCCAACACATATACTACTACTACTACTACTACTACTACTACTACTACTACTACTACTACTACTACTACTACTACTACGCACATACACTCACTGCCCGCTTGCTTACCCGAGCGGAAAGCTGGACCCGGGGGAAAGGACCGGAAGACCCGTGGGAGTGGTGTGGTGTGATGCTGGGTACTACTTATCTGTAAGTACTAGGTTACATGATTACTCCGTAGAGTAGTATGTATTTCAGTTGATTTGTCATTTGTGTAAGTACGGGGTGACATTACTATCTATATATTTACTGTTGTATTACTACTCATTCCTGGTAATGGTCATGCTTGGGGTCTGTATACTTGGGGTAACGGCTTGGCGGGGAGATGTGGAGGAGGAGGAGAAGGAGGTTACTTAGTAGGTAGTAGTAGGTCGGGTTAGGTTAGGCTGGGTTAGGTAGGTAAGTGGGATGATAAAATCTCATACTTATGGACCGGGGTTGTTGGTTCCTCTCCTTCGGTTTCTTTCCTGGCTGGGATGGGAAGGATAATTGGTGTTACTTGTGAGGTGAGTATTGGGGCTGCTGTACCCCCATAGTAGTTGATGATCAAATAGATATCAACTAAAGGGGAAGAGATAGCTACTATATAGTACTATATTCGTACTCTAGGTGATTGCTCTGAGAAGCATTCGGACAATCTATGGTTGATGTCATAGTATGCAGATATGGTGTAGATCAAGATTAAGTATGCAATTAGAGGAGATGCTATCCTTATTATTTTCATACAATCCCCCCCCCCTCCTCTTTCCCCCTCCCCCTTCTCCCACTCCCATATTGAGGTCACGCGGGTGTAACCCATTAGGCTGTCAGGCAGCATTGATCAAAATCAGGAAAAGTAAAAAACGTAAAACGGAGCAAGAATAATCAATGGGGTTATCAAAAAACAGGGCAAAAGTGATATGACAACAGCAGCAGCAATAGCAATAATAGCAGCAGCAACAACGGCGCCCTCTCTTTTCCCTGGCCCAACAAATAAGAAAAACAGTTCGAGACAATTAATTAATCCATAAGCAATCAAAATCAGTGAGCCACCTGCGAAGAAAGAAAGACCAGCCAGCCCATCCTGGGGATCTGGTCAGGCTGACAAGGTAATCAATACCACCCGGCTGAAAAAACAAAAAAAGAACACAGAAATAAGGGGCAGAAACAAATCAAAACATAGAGCCAACTGACCTTAATATTAGTAGTGTAACATTTAAGTGATTTGTTTCTGTAGTCTTCTGGCTGTGTGGGTGTATGTAAGATTCCCACAAAATTAAAAGCGCTTTCGGCTTTGGAAAATGGTGCTGTTTGCCGACGTCGCTGTCGGTAAGAATTAGGGCCCTTGTTGGTGGCCAACTTGGGGATCGGCGCTGCCAAGGCGCTTAACGGTCTATAGATAGCTTGTACGCTACCCTGGACGTTCATCGGGGCCGCATGGCCACCTAGGTCTCTAGCACTCGCTCGAACTGTTCAGCGACGGGATGGCGGTGTGGTGGTGTATCTCTGTGGCAGCTCGAAACGCTGGGCTGGGAACCAACGGCGGAGGACTAGGATGTCCCGGCACTGGGCGCGTGTACGTGAGCCCGCTCATCAGCATCGATCCTGCCCCGTCGGCTGGAGAGTGGTCCTTGTCGCGCCTTTCGCTACTGCTATACACGTAGGTATCGGAGCCGTAGTCGGAAAGGTGGTCATGCGAGAACGTCCGTGATGGTTGGCGGCTGTCACTGGGGCTTTCGCGAAGCCCGTCGCTCGTCTCAATTGCGTCCAAGGCAGGAGCAAACGAACCAGCGGAGATCAAAGGCGATGAGCTACCATTCGACGGTAAGTACCCAAACGTCATATCCTGCGCCGATCTGCTCCGGTTGATAGGGCCGCTTCTATAGGTCTCGCCTGAGCTGTGCATACGGCCATGGTTTAACATGGTGCTCTTATGGGACCAGCTGTTGTTGTCTCGGTATCCGTACGGAATTCCGTAGAGTGTTTCTTCAGTTGTCGTGAAGCTGTTTATTCCCATTTGAGCTTGACTCCGACTGGGATTGGGAAGTGTCCGATCCGTCCCTTGTCCTTCTGCGGTTGGATAGCTCATCGTTGGGACGATAGGTAGGCCTTCGGTCGAATGGGGAATGTAAAACGCCGATTGATGCAAAGAGGCGTCGGCATCGCTGTCTGAGTAAACTTGTATATTGGGACTCCTGCCAACATGAACACTCTGATTCCACATTTTTGGATTCCATGTCTGTCCGCAGTGATCCATGAATATGTTCGGTGGAGCACTCGGCAGGATATACCCAGACGACGGAGATGCGTACGCCGAAGCCTCGTCTGAGTAGGGCAAACCGTGATCCACTCCAAAGGGATGTCGATGGTATGCACTATGAGAATCGGCTGATCCGAGATCATAACTGGATGCCCGTGGAAAAGGGGCCATGCGAAGATTGGAAGAGGTCGTCGGTACTTCCCCTATCTTTGGCGTCATAGTCGGTACATACAGACCTGATCTTGGAGAGGGAGACATCGTAGTAGCTCCGGAGATCTGGGGCCATTCACTGGCTCTCGGCTGCATCATTTCCGAATTTACCTATGGTTGATCAGCTATTGTCTCTATGGCCGAGGTCTCTGATGGGGACACAGTACATACCCTCAAGAACTGGCAATGCTTATGTCCGGCATTGATGCAGTTAGAGCAACCATGTCCATTGCCACTGTCGCCGCTACATTTAATCTTTCTTTTTCGACATCGATTACACTGCTCAAGGTCAGTGCCTGTCTCCTCTTGCAATCGCGTTCTCAGCTTTTAGTTAGGAACTTACTGCCACTTGTATCCGACGCCTGGTGGAGTTCCGGCTCTTGCTATCTAGCTCGCTGCCAGGGCTCACACACGCAGAACTCCTATCCACTATGTCATGACGTGAATCACTCTGTACGGAGTGTGCTATTGACAGAGCGTCTCGCTTGGAGTGTGGCCCGAAGCTGACTTCGTCCTCCGGAGAGTAGTAGGATTGGGCCATCACTTGATCCATCAGTGCGGAGGAAAACATGCTGTTGTCTATTGTGAGACTCACGTGTAGTCAAGACAAGGCTAAAGAGTAATAAGACTTCTCAAAGGTTTGTTGCTAGCATAAGAAGGCTGGTAGATCAGGGATAATAGTGACCAGCATGTTCCGTCTACCACCAAATATTCAGAAAGAAACCGGGAGGGATGAGGGGGGGTTAAGTCGGAAGCAAGGCCAGATTTAAGTCCATGTGTCAGTGATGCGTAGTCTTCCTGCTGGAAGAAGGCCTGGCCCATTTTCTTTTGGGCTCAATTGTTTTAATTTCCAATCCCTTTTCGGCGTGGAGGAAGGTCACTGCTGTTGGTTTCTAGCCTTGGGATACGTTCTCAGACCGACCATCACCTCACCAGGAGCATTTCCCAGCTCCAAGGGGAATTAAACGTCACGACCTGATTCGAGGTGGCTGCTAGTTTGATACCTTAACTGTTCTTTCTCTGGTTGTACCAGGGTAGTAACATGCAATTTTCCGTGTTGCATTTTTATTCAAGAAGAACATAAGAAATTGAAAGTTGGAGGACCCCCAAAAGCATGCTGATAGTAGTCCAGGCAGGCCAAAATACCCCGGCGTTTTAGAGGTTCTGTTTCACAAAAGTAACGTTGCACCAGTTGACCTGATTCGATAGTCATTGCAAGGCCTATCAAGCGTAGCTGGGAAGGTCAGAGATCTCTGAGCTGTTTCATCCAATCACCTCCCAAGGGCCCTCCGCTGGTGCTTCTGTTTCCGCCACTCCAGTGTTTAGATGATGACATGCTGCTCTCATAAAAGAAACGGCGTCCATAGTGACAGGCTAAGTCGGCACTAGGAATAAGCGGTCGCGGAGCAGCGGAGCAGACAGCCACCGGCTACGTTTGCAGGAACCCTCTCAGATGCGCCCACCTACCTACTACCCTATTGACGTTGCGAAAGCCTTGAACGTGTGCAAGTTTGCCGATGATAGAACAATGGTCGACAGTGATACCCTATTGGCTGCAACAGCCGGTATCGAACAGCCCTCGTTATTCTTCTTTCCCTTCTTTTTACTGGCCTGCACGTCTAAATTCGCCAGTACTTTTGGCATACAGCATCGAATCTCGAATCGGATCGAATAACCATCGTAGCCACGAGTCACTTTAGATATCGGGATTCCTTGTCAAGGTAAGGAGAAGGCGGATACATGACCGAGCTTGAGCGTGCTGTGCAAACGGACCTGCTCCAATGAGACTGCACCGTTGTCTCGGAACTCTTGGTTTCCCAGGGTTCTCAATAATTCATTACAAGAATTCACGGCAACCGCTGGGTTCGATTGGATCATTTTGTTCCCAGTAAAGCATCATAATCTGGCTTAGCAGCCAAGACTGGACCAGAGAATAGCCCTGGTATATAATGGACCGTCTTTAAAACTGTGTCCCCGGTCACCGGGCTGGGACTGGATCTGCACTAGTATGCATGGCTTCTGGTTTCCAGGTTTTGCCACAGAGATCGGAACAATAAGAGGGAAAGTCTGGCCTCATTGAGGGAAAGCAGAAAAAAAGAGAAAAAGGGAAATGCTCGAATAGGAGAATGGCGACGTACTTCCTGAACCCGACGAAGCCTGACAAGGCCTGTGGGGCATGGGAGATCTTAGTATGCATGAGGTTCAGGGACACGGGGTCCAGTGCATATTCTCACTGTCTGGCAGGGGCTGTCAAAGTGTCAACATCTGCTGGCGCTCAAATCCACTGGTTTAAGACAACGATTGGCCCAGATCGGAACGGTTTCCACTTGTCAGTTGTAAGGTAGATAGGTGCAAAGTAGTCATGAATATCACGGAGACTACAAGATCAGCGAACGGAGCTAAAATTGTTAGTGTGTCTTTGGTTGGCGATCAAGGGAGATCACACAGAGATAAGACACGGAATCTTATGTTTCAAGATCGGTAGCCAACGAAATGAGCTAAGAGAACAAAGAAGAGTGAGAGAGGTAGAAGTGAGCTAGATGTAAACACGGAGAAATTAGGGGCAGTATGAAAGGCTAGACAGCAATAAAATAAAAATTTTCAAAAGAGCAAAAGAATGTCAAAAGAGTGAAGAAAAAGGAAAGTGACAAGAGCAAAGGCCTAGCTATAAGCTGAAAGGCGGAATACCCTATTTACTTCTTTCACCTCACCATCACATAGTAGTTGCATCAGCTCCTCTGCCATTGGCAATAAGACCAGCCACCGAATAGGGGGAACCCTTTGGAGAGCATGAATCCCATTTTCCTTCCTCCGTAGTCCCAAACGATGCCCTGACTCAATCCTTATTGTAAAGGGGCTCCGGGTTAGGTAAAGTACACCACGTGTCTCTGATAGCAGATGGTTGCTGGCATAGCTGCACCGAGTCATTGATGGGAAGATTGATCGACTGTTGGGTCCAGCTGCAAGAGACCGCCCGTTTTTTCGCAACGCCCCTGTGGTGGAACTCGTAAAGCAGATGGGACACGGGGCAGGGAACCGGACATCACAAAGCATCTGATATCCATCGGATACTTCTCTTCTCTTTCTACTGCTAAGCCGGGCCGATTCCCAGTGGTGTACCTGTTGATTCCTGATTGAGCATCTTTAGGTAGAGTTGGCGTGCCCTTTTCGCCCTTTTTTATTCCTTTACTTCCAGAGCTCTCGCTTTGTGCTTCGTAGAGCCGATGGCCTGCGCAGCCGGTAACTTGTGCCATGGAGCCAACGGCAACAACTCCGTCAGAGCACTAAACAGTGCCTGCTGGATCTCGGCCCAAGCCTAGTGTAAAACTATTTCTTGCCTTGATTGTTCTCGTCCAACAGGGTCCTCCGGAAGTTATGCCGCTCAGCTGAGAAAGACGGCGGTTACACGGGAGGAGGAAGCGCCGGTTCGACCATCCGATAGTGAAACACCCCGAAAGACGCCGAGAGTGATTAACAGCAGCGCACGATGCTTCAGGGTCTGTGAGCCCGTCATCTTGCTGTCATTCTGTCATTGAACTAGGTTATAGTCTTCCCTGTTGGCCAAAGCCAGTCCACCAGTAGTCTAGTACCAACCTAGCAGGGGTTGGTTGATCGACGGTTGGTTAGTTTAGTTGTGTTGAGGTGGTGGTGGTTGATTGATCATTTGATCATGGGAGAGATCCAGCAACTGTTTTGTAGACCAGATAGTAGTTATCTAGCGTAGTGAAAAGACAGTCTGGAGGAACTAGTTGTACTTCGGGTGCAAAGTACAGAGTAACTGGTAGCTGATCGACGAGCGGACCAGGAAGTGGAAACTTGAAATAGAAAGAATGGAACGAATAATAACGAAGAAGAAGAAATAGATTTAATCTGACTGGGCAGCAGGGACTTCAATGCGCTTAAATTGTGACATTTCTGCTCCAGTCAAAGGCAAAGACGATGCTGAAGCCGTTGGCCCGCCAAAACTCAACTAAAAACAGACTCGCGTCTTTCTGCCGCCCCATCGAGCTTCGCTTCTCCTCGGCATCCATCCTGGTCCTTTTGCATCATTCGGAGCTCTCACTCACACGACTCTCTCTCTCTCTCTTCCTCGCTCGGTCATCCCAGCCCTTAATCGTTCGGGCCTATTAGCGTTCCATCTTCTTCTGGAACCTTTTCCTGTCCTTGTCTCCATTTTCCCCTTCCTGTCTAACGCATCGTCGATCCTCGCAGTATCGCCCGCAGCGGCCGGGTATTTGCCATGAGTGTCCTGCTGGAAACTTCTCTGGGTGACATCGTCATCGATCTGCTGGTCGAGGAGTCCCCTAAAGCGTGCGAAAAGTGAGCACTCCCCTTAATCTTCGATTCCTGTTTTGCTGTGGTGCTTTTGCGCGCGTACAAATCGAGTGGCTGAACAGGAACTAAGCTGTCTGTGGTTTTCCGCTTTAGCTTCCTAAAGCTATGCAAGGTTAAATATTACAATTTTTCGCCCGTTCATAGCGTCCAAAAGAACTTCACCTTCCAAACTGGCGATCCGATTGGCCCCGATTCCGCAGAAAGCGATGGTGGTTCGTCAATATGGGGCCTGCTGCAGGGCCCTTCTCAACGGACATTTCCCCTCCAGCTCCCGCCCAAGTTGAAGCATGACGAACGCGGCACTGTGAGCATGGCCACCGTACCTTCCCCCACCGACCCTGATCTGCGCATCGCCGCTAGTCAGTTCATCATCACACTTGGAGACAATCTCGATTATCTGGATGGCAAGGCGGTGATCTTCGGGAAAGTTGTGGAGGGGTTTGACGTCCTGGAGAAAGTCAACGAGGCCTTTATCGATGATCGCGGCCGGCCGCTCAAAGACATCCGTATCCGTCACACCGTCATCCTCGATGATCCTTTCGAAGACCCCCCGGGCTTGGTGGAGCCGGCAGAGAGCCCGGTGCCGTCCAAGGCACAGCTGGCTACAGTGAGAATCGCTGATGATGAAGACTTGGATGACGACATGGACGAGGAGTCAATGGAGAGGCTGCGACGGGAGCGCGAAGCAAGGGCACAGGCGTTGACCCTGGAAATGGTTGGCGATCTTCCCTTCGCCGAGGTCAAGCCGCCAGAGAACGTCTTGTTCGTCTGCAAGTTGAATCCAGTCACTCAAGGTATGCATCCCAGATCGCGCCTTGGTCATGTTCCGAACTCACACATCTACTAGATGAGGATCTCAACCTGATCTTCAGTCGCTTCGGACCCATTCTATCTTGTGAGGTCATCCGCGACAAGCGAACTGGTGACAGCCTACAATACGCTTTTATCGAGTTTGAGAACCAGAAGGACTGCGAACAGGCATACTTCAAGATGCAGGGTGTCTTGATTGATGACCACCGTATCCACGTTGATTTTTCCCAGAGTGTGAGTCCGGCGTCCGCGCACGCTTTTCCAATACAGGCTAACAATGATCTCAAAATTAGGTATCTAAATTGTCCGAGAGCTGGCGCAATGCTACGATTACCAAGCGCAGCAATCAACGGGGTGGCTTTGGCGGTGTTGCCGGCCTAGAGAAGAAGCGCCAGTACCGGGCAACAGAGAACACTCGTCAACGAGATGATGATTATCACATGGTCTTCGATAAGAATGCACCCCGAGCGAGATCTGGTCGGGACGACCGATCCTACAGTCGAAGCCCACCGCGGAAGCCACAACGGGAAAGACGAGTCAGTCGGAGCCCTCGGCGGGACTCGTATGGGAATCGGTACCGAGATCGATCCTACAGCCGGAGTCCACCACGGCGGGATTCCTACGGGGACCGAGACCGTCGATATAACGACAGTGAGCGGCGGCGGGATCGCCGTGACGACGATAGATACCGGGAAAGACGGCGTCGTTGATCATATATTGGGGTCAATAATGTAAATTAACCATACGCTAATACCAACTTACAAGATACCGTCATATAAGAAGACGGATGTATGAAAGACACCTTAAGTATATCTATCGTTCTGTGAAGCGAAAGTGTGTGTTTTATTATACACTTAACTAGTTAGGGGCAGATACTAGTTGGTTAACTAGTTCAACTAACTACAGAGTAGGTTCTTTCTTCTTTGCCCTTAGTCATTCTCAGATCCAGGAACCTTTTCAGGGGTCAGGTGGACAAGCAGATCTGAACTGGCGCCAGTCGGTGAGCTTGGAAGCCTGAAAGCCTGAAACCGGGTCCACGGCTTGCCCCGCCGGCCCCTCCAACTGTTTGGGAATCGATTGGCTGCAACAAGCTGGACGAAGGGCTGCGATCGAGCAATTCATGGGCGTGAGGGAATAGTGGCTCCCCATAAGCCATAATAATGTATCTGCGGCAACTGCTAGTCCCGTCTAAAAATAATCAATTGAAACTTAGGGATCCAGGCGGTCAATAATATTGCGCTGCAGCAGGACGACGTAGCCTGTTGGTACTAGTAGTCAGTAACTAAGTAGTTGACTGGTATTTATTCTTGACGGACAGATCCCCCGCGCTTTCACACCCTGTACACCCCTCCTCCTCCTCCCTTGCTCTCTCTCCTAACCATCCTCTTTCTTCCCTCGATACCCCTCTAGTACTCTCTCCCTTTTTTACTCCAGCCCATCCTTTTCTCCTTCCTCCTCTCCTCACCTCATACCACCTATCCTCTTCATTCCATCATTCCTCAATCATGGCTGCTGCTGCCATTAAAGAAACCGTCTCCAACCTTATCCATGGCCAGTCCGAACCCGCTCTTCGGGAGCCCTCCCCCGAGGAATTCGAGCAACTGAAGAAGAAGTACACCGATGCCGGCCAAGGACAGGTGTTTGCCTTCGTTGACGAGCTGAAGCCCGCTGAGAAGGCTCAGCTGTTTCACCAGTTGAACAACTTCGATCCCATCCGCATCAACGAGCTGGCCGAGAAGGCCCTGAACCCTCCTAAGGCCGAGCAGGGCCCGGTCTCCCTCGAACCCCTCCCCGAAGTGGCTACCGCATCGATCCTGGACTCGGACCCGAAGGACATTCAGAAGTGGTACGATGAAGGTCTGCAGTTGGTCGCCGGAAACAAGGTCGCTGTGGTGTTGATGGCTGGTGGACAAGGCACCCGTCTGGGTAGCTCCGCCCCCAAGGGTTGCTTTGACATCGGCCTGCCCAGCCACAAGTCTCTCTTCCAAATCCAGGCTGAGCGTATCGCTAAGCTCCAGATCCTCGCAAAGAAGTCTTCTGGCAAGGAGGCCGTGATCCCTTGGTATGTCATGACCAGCGGACCTACTCGTAAGCCCACGGAGGAATTTTTCCAGCAACACAACTACTTCGGTCTCGACAAGAGCAATGTGATCATCTTCGAGCAGGGTGTTCTGCCTTGTATCTCTAACGAGGGCAAGATTCTGATGGAAAGCAAGTCTAAGGTGCGTTTTCTTTCTTTCACATTATGCCCCGAACCCCCTCCCTGACCCTGAACTTTAGGCAGCTGTTGCCCCCGATGGCAACGGTGGTATCTACCTTGCCCTCTTGACTTCGGGAGTGAGGGAGGACATGCGGAAGCGTGGAATCCAGCACATTCACACCTACTGCGTCGACAACTGCCTGGTCAAGGTTGCCGACCCTGTCTTCATCGGCTTTGCTGCCTCGAAGGACGTCGACATCGCTACAAAGGTCGTCCGCAAGCGCAATGCCACCGAGTCGGTCGGTCTGATTCTCCAGAGAAACGGCAAGCCCGATGTCGTCGAGTACTCCGAGATCGACCAGGAGACAGCCGAGGCCAAGGATCCCAAGCAGCCCGATGTCCTGAAGTTCCGTGCCGCCAACATTGTCAACCACTACTACTCCTTCCGTTTCTTCGAATCCATTGAGAGCTGGTCTCACAAGCTGCCCCACCACGTTGCCCGCAAGAAGATCCCTTGCATCAAGCCCGAGACCGGCGAGGCGTTCAAGCCCGAGAAGCCCAACGGCATCAAGCTCGAGCAGTTTGTGTTTGACGTTTTCCCCATGACCCCTCTGGAGAAGTTCGCCAGCATTGAGGTGCGTCGTGAGGACGAGTTCTCGCCCCTCAAGAATGCCCGCGGCACTGGTGAGGACGACCCCGACACCAGCAAGGCCGACATCATGAAGCAGGGCCAGCGCTGGATCGAGCAGGCCGGTGGTGTCGTTGTCACTGAAGACGAGGCTGTCGGTGTGGAAGTCTCGCCTCTGATCAGCTACGTAAGTGCTTCCGGATTTGCGTCGATGGACCCGATTGCTTTATCACATGCGTGCTTGAAACCAGACTGACATTTGAGTTACAGGGTGGAGAAGGGCTGGAGTTCCTCAAGGGCCGTGAGCTCAAGGCCCCGGCTGTGGTTGAGAAGGAAGAGTAAATAGGATCATCATATTGCGGGAGTTAGGACAGCTTGTATGAAACTACTAATAATGCATAAATCAATCGACCGCTGTGTATAGGCAGGGTTAACCTTTTTGAAGCAAAACATGTTGGATAGCTCACGTCTCAAATACTCTTCTGTAACGACGCGATCGAAGCGTACCGTAGGAAAACCCGCGGGCGAACCTTGGGAGGGGGACAAGGAAGCTTAGAGAGTATCCATGATTTGCATGGCGGTGGCCTTGATTACCAGCCAGCTTGGGATGCGGTCATAAATTTCACTACTGGAATTTACAATAGCCATACTGATACAGCTCGCCGATTGGGGTTCCTTCTATACTTCCAGTAGACCGACTACTAGTAGATATATCTACGGAGAACACGTTTTTAGCTCGTTCTTCTCAAAGGCCAGGTCTAGACTGGGCCTTCCCAACAACAATCCAGCCCCAGCTTCGGACGTGTCTGCTCCAGGTGCAAAAAAGAAAAGTGTTTCGGACTCGAGAGGGTGCGCCACAGAGCTGCATGTCATCGAGAATGACAACTGCCAGACAGACGGTTTCAAACTTGTACCGCCAGTCACCAGTCTTCTAGACAATACAAGTCATAACCGGAACGTGTGCCTCAGGCCGTGCGCACGCGAGAGCCAACAGCCAATCAGATGGCGGATCAACCACCTTACGCGATACGGGAACGGCCGGGACCCATGGTAAATTTCGATTCGAACCGGTATCTTTCCTGTTACCGTACTGAAAACGAAACGCTGCGACACTGGTTTCTTTCCGTTTCCTTGCCTAGCTTCATCGCTTAAGTTGTTGCATTCGAAATCCTTTTCTATTCATCCGTCTTTGTGTGCCAGGAGAAATCCCGTTCAAGAGCTATCTTTTTTTGCTTATTTGTCTCTCGTGGTTCGGAGGGATTGGTGTTGCTGTGAGGTCTAGTTTGGAGTGTGTTCAGTGCTGGGTTTGTGTGCCTTTCCTCTTTTTTTTTTCTTTCCTGTCATTTTTTTCCCTATCGTTATTCCCAATTTGGTGTCGCTTTTGGCTTTGTCAGCCCACTTTTTCCAGTCTCAAGAGTGGGCTGTCGGAAGTGCTGCTATTCCTCCTCCAAGGTTCTCAAGCTGACAATCCGAACAGTACTATTGACAAGGAGATTAGAAGATCAGTTGTTGGTTTTAGGAAGAGTGAGTGCTGTCAGATGTCCCTCGTGACTTCCATACGTTCCCGTGGCCGTTTCGCGACTTCAGTTCCTTCCACCCATTCTTCGGCCGATTTTTTGTCCGCATCCTACTTCCGTGGAAGACAAGCCCTCCATCATGAACTCGGCAGTGGAGGAACCAGTCACTTACACTTCGTCCGCGGCAGCTGAGCGCATGGAATATATGATTTCCTCCCTAGTTGTGCCGCCGACGAACTGTGTTCTATGACGCCCACTTGCTATGCCGATGCGAATGGCTCTTACCAGCCGCGGGATCTTCACAAGCATGGATCAGAAGCGCTGACCGAGTGACTTGCTCTTTTATAGCTCAATTTTTATCGACAAAATGTTGTTGTCTCGTCGTGCCTGCTACAAGTGTGGCAACATTGGCCACTACGCTGGTTAGTAGTTGCTTTGGGAAGGAAACGCCTTGGCCCATGCCGGAATTTGCTAACGGGCTGACGTAGAGGTCTGCTCTTCCTCTGAGCGTCTCTGCTACA
Source organism: Aspergillus brasiliensis CBS 101740 (assembly GCF_001889945.1). NCBI lineage: Eukaryota > Fungi > Ascomycota > Eurotiomycetes > Eurotiales > Aspergillaceae > Aspergillus > Aspergillus brasiliensis. The sequence goes on from NW_027137461.1 coordinate 340,416, forward strand.
ACTGTGAGTAGACCCTTTTCATTGGCGGCTTATTTATTGCGCATCATTTGCTGATATGATTACGTGGTTCAACAGGCAAGCAGCCTGGTAGGTCCTTTATGTGTGTCACGTCGCTCGAACGAGATCTCTGATCGATCAATCGACAGGCCATGAGTCCAGCAGCTGCCCGCGTCCTCGTACGACTGAGAGTAAGGTTTTCGGTCCTCGTGGTTGGAACGCACCGGAATGCTGATATATCTCCGATCCAGCCAAGCAATGCTACAACTGCCAGGGACTAGGCCACGTTCAGGCCGATTGTCCTACGTTGCGCCTTAACGGTGCCAACGGCCGCTGCTACAACTGCAGCCAGCCCGGCCACCTTGCCGTACGTTTTCTCGTCGACCCCAGCTTCTTGTTTTCCGGGCAGAACCGTTGACCTTCTCCTAGCGCAACTGCCCCGCTCCTGCTTCCGGTGCTCCCCGGGCCCCTGCTGCTCCCCGCGGCGGATTCAACAGCGGTTTCCGTGGAGGATACGGATACCCCCGTGCTGCTACCTGCTACAAGTGCGGTGGCCCTAACCACTTCGCCCGTGACTGCCAGGCTCAGGCTATGAAGTGCTACGCCTGCGGCAAGCTGGTAGGTGTTCTTGCCATACATTGATTACAATATGAACGTTAGGGCTTATCATATTCCATAGGGTCACATCTCCCGCGACTGCACTGCCCCCAACGGCGGTCCCCTGAGCTCCGCCGGCAAGGTCTGCTACAAGTGCTCCCAGGCCGGACACATCTCCCGCGACTGCCCCAACAACGAGGCCGTTGCTCAGCAGCCCGTTGACGCTGCTGCTGCCCCTGCTGCCCCTGTCGCCGCCGCCGCTGCCGAGGTCAGCGCGGAGGCTGCTCCCGTTGCTGCTGCGGCTCCTACCACCGCTGTCGCATAGAGGATGAATTTAATGACTGATTGATCCCAGTTTCTGGGAGCCTGTTTTCTATTCTTTCTTTTTGTAATAGGGTTTGCCGATATCGGTCTCATTTCTTTTTCATTATTCCCATGGTTTCTTCCTTTGCATATATTGCGCCCCTCCTGTTCCACTTCTCGGCACCGACCGGTTTCTATTCCTATTATGTATACGACGAACAAAAGTTTCACGAAGTCTTAGGTTCCTTTATTGCTTGGATCCTATACACGGCTCAGGGTCTTATGGTTGGCGTCTATTGATCTCCTCGGGTATCTTTCTCATTTTCCAAATTCAGGTGCGGCAAAGAAAAGAGGGAGACGAGGCCAGGCGAGGTGAAAGGTGAAGTGAGCGCAGCAGAGACATTGGTGGACCGAAGCAAACGCGTTGATATGCATGGGAAGAGGCTTCAAGTTGTTACGGATGGGATTGTGTGTGATGAAGATAGTGAATGGTCTACAGGTACCTGGCGCGGTGGTTACCTCCTCATCTTTTCGTACTATATCCTCCATATATTCGTCAAATGGGAAGCAAAACAAAACCAAAAAACAAAAAGCAAAAAAGAAACATTATTCCAAATCCAAAAGTGGTGTCCGTTGCAGTTTTATGGAGAGCCTGGGTTGGATCCAGCCTTCATGTTTTGATAATAGTAGCCTACCGGGTAAAGCTATCAACTTGATCGGGTGTGGATGTTTCGTCCAGCTTATCCATACTGTCCAGCGTCTCGGTCGTAGAAAGATGAAGTATTGTCATCCCTAAATTGACTGATGGGCTTGGTATTGCTCTTCCTGTCACGAGCAGACCCCGTGACGCTGGACTATTCCACTTCCTCATTCCAACTACCTTGGTTCTCGATTTGTTGCTCGCAGTTGCAATTGGCATTTAATCGGCTCTATCATCTCTGTTTTTCAACCCCAGATCTCCCCATATCAACTTCAATCAAGTGGCAATCATGCCCGGCTCAGACACCAGCGACGAGTTTAACGATGATGTAGCCATCTCTTTCTCCCTTCTTCATCCCCTATGAACAGCTTACGTTGCTACGTTGTCTATCTATTGTTTAGCCTTAATGACGCTATGTCCTTTATAGGTCTTCATCCTTGATATCGATACCATTCAAGCCCATGGTATATACATTACTCGTCACTGTCTACTTTCTCTCGTGATCATAGACTAATAGGCTCAAGGCATCGGAGTAGCGGATATCACGAAGTTGAAGACGAATGGATACTATACCGTTGCTGTATGCATTATCCGGTCTATGTGGCGTTCAATATTCGGTAACCTTCGCTGTTAACCTGCTCAGTCTGTTCACGGTGCCACCCGCAAGAACCTATTGAAGATAAAGGGATTCAGTGAGGTCAAGGTTGAGAAGATCAAGGATGCTACTCAGAAGAGCTTGGTACGTATACATGTTGATGTCGTCTGAGGTTACTATCCGTGTGGGGTGCTAACTGCTGTCTATATATACAGCCCTCAGCTTCCGGCTTCATCACGGCAATGGAACTATGCCATCAACGGAAGAGGATTGTTCGGATCTCTACTGGGAGTAAACAGTTTGATTCTATCCTAGGAGGGTAAGACCTTTCCTTTGTTCTACTGCTATACGAATGAACGACTTAGTTGATTCCATCTAGTGGCTTCCAAAGCATGAGCATCAGCGAAGTCTTCGGCGAGTTTCGATGCGGCAAGACACAGCTATCGCACACTATGTCCGTCATAGCCCAGCTCCCTAAGGAATTGGGTGGCGCAGACGGCAAGGTGGCATATATTGATACTGAGGGAACGTTCAGACCTGAGCGCATCGCTCAGATTGCAGAACGGTTTGGTGTCGATGCTGATGCTGCTCAGGAGAATATTGCTTATGCACGAGCACTCAACAGCGAGCACCAGCTGGAGCTGTTGAATACTCTCAGTAAAGAGTTTGCTGGTGGAGAGTATAGGTTGTTGATCATTGATAGCATCATGAATTGTTTCAGGGTCGATTATTGTGGACGTGGAGAGCTCGCTGATCGTCAGCAGAAGTTGAATCAGTTTTTGATGAAGCTAGCTCATATGGCTGAAGGTATGTCTTTTGTTCCTTATATATATATATATATATATATATATATATATAGTGTTGGAGGGCTAATTTTGTTGTTGTTTGCAGAATTCAACATCTGTGTTCTGATGGTTCGTTCCCCGTCGATATTCAGATAGATACAGTCTAATGCGATACAGACCAACCAGGTTCAGAGTGACCCTGGCGCTAGTGCACTCTTCGCTGGAGCCGATGGACGCAAGCCCGTTGGAGGTCATGTCCTGGCACATGCGTCGGCAACTCGCGTGCTTCTCCGCAAGGGCCGTGGTGAAGAGCGAGTGGCTAAGATACAGGACTCCCCAGGTATGTCATAGTGTATATGTCTCTGTTAATGCTCTAACTGTCTATAGACTGCCCTGAGAGAGAGGCGACGTATGTCATCACCAATGGTGGGATCAATGATCCTGATAAGGTGTAGTTCCGATAAAGGGATGGTTCAAGACGGAGCAATGGGAAAGAACTGGGGAAAGGCCATACGGCGCATGCTAAGAGGGCACATTTTCATTATTTCTGCTGAAGCGATCTACCTGCAGCAGCAATGTATTACAATGTCAGCCACAAGTTTAATGTTAATTTGAGATCAAGTACTCCGTTCCTCTCAAGTTATCGGGTAAAAGCAGAACAACTCTCTCCGCCTTCACAAACTGCCGTTGCAAAATTTCCCGCTAAAGTAAAAAAAGTCTCTCCGCCAACTAATTTGCGGCGCTACAATTTCCGCAACCCCTACCAGTCAACCACTCCTTTAACCTTCTTGTCTCACTTAGAAACAGGGACCTTCGAGACTGTCAGCCAAAATGAAGAAAGATCTCGAGATCGCAGGATTCTCCATCCTGCCTCTACACTTCCCCGCAACTCCAGCATATCCCAAATCAGCAACACACTACCTCTACCTCCGCGCCCATGAGCCTCGCATCCCAGACGCCGACACCCCCCGCTCCATGTTCATTGTGAACATCCCCGTCGACACGACCGAAACCCACCTGCGCCACCTCTTCGGCACACAGCTCTCCGCGGGCCGGGTAGAACGAGTGGAATTCGAAGCCGTCCCGACCAAAAAGAAGGGCATGCAAGCCACCCCGCAAGCCAACATCGCCAGCAGCAAGAAACGCAAGCGCGTCACAGCCGATGAACTCCAAGCACAGCTGGACGATGTCGAACTCCCCGCTACCTGGGACCGACAGCTTCAGAAGAGCGGATCGCACGCGATCGTCGTCTTCGCCGACAATCCCAGCATGGAGGCGAGTCTGAAAGCGGCGCGCAAGGCCGCGAAAAAGGGCACAGAGATTGTCTGGGGTGAGGGTGTTGAGGGCGATCGGGTACCTGCTCTGGGACTGCAGAGGTATCTGACCCATGAGCAATTGAGGTATCCGGATCGGGCGGAGTTGTTGCGCACCGTTAATGATTTCATGACGGTGTTCACGCAGGTTGCGGAGGTTAGGAAGAGGGAGGAGGCACGCAGGGCCCAGGAACCCGACGAGGATGGATTTATTACTGTTACGTCTGGACCGAAGTTGGCGGAGGCGGCTCATGAGGATGAAGCGAGGGAGTTGGTTGAGAAGCAGAAGCAGAAGTCTAAGGGTTTGGAGGACTTCTATCGGTTCCAGTCGCGTGAGAAGAGAAAGGAGAAGCAAAACCAGTTGCTTAAGAAGTTTGATGAGGATAGGAGGAAGTTGGCGGATATGAAGAAGCGGAAGGGGAAGATTGCAGTAAGTTTCTCCATCTCGTCCCTCATCGGGTTTGGTATGTGTGTAGGTACTAACGGTGTCTCAGCCTGAGTGATCTTGTTCTTTCGTCTTGTTTGGCATTGTTGGGTCGGTTTAGCATGGCGTTTGGGGGGTTCGTCCAAAAGTGCTTTATTCGATAGAGAATTGGCTCGGAGGGATGCCGGATGATGTGAGTCTTGAGACTTTTTTTTCTTTGCTTCTTGTGGTCTGCACTGCATATGATGAGTCCGCTGGGGCCAGAGTAGCAAGACTCAGCTGTTGCTTGATGTCATGCTATGTCTACAAAAACCAGCTCAATCCAATCTTCTCACCTATCTGAAGCAATACTGTCTTTGTGATGCGTTTGGCTTGCAGGAGTTTCCATTCCATTGCTGACTCACCGGCAGGCATATGTTCGCTTCTTGTAGACTAGATATATAACATTATCATTTGATAACCACATTTTATCCTATACTATAACTGTAAACTGTAACTCGCATTTCTTAGATTCTTTAAAGCAGTCGTCGACATTCCTTCAATATAGTAACGCACAGACCAACCCGGCTTGGCGATGACATCGTCGGCGCATCGCATCGCATCGCATCGGACAATCCAAGATTCAAGCAAAGAGCATCAGATCAGATCAGCCCACCAGAAAGACAACAACATGCATACCAATATCAGCTAGCAGAGGCAGCAGCAGTAGCAGCATCTTGAACCCAGAGAATATCCGTGTCTGCAAGCAATATACTACCCCACACCAACACCAAATCTACCACCACCCCACCATTTCACTATTTCTCATCGCAACTCCAAAAATCTCAACCTCCCCCCACCTCACACAACAACCAAACAATGGCCTCCACAACAACCGGCAGCAGAATAGGGGAAGGAGAAACAGCAGCAGCAGGAGGAGGAGGAGGTTTCATGCCCCCCAACCTCCCATCCCCGGCGCCCTCGACCCCGCGACCAAGCACGCCTTCCCTCCTCCCCAAACCCCGAACACATCCTCTTCGCGCCGGCTCCGCCAAAGAAGCAACAGTGATCAATCATATCGATACAACTTTACTAAGGATTTCGCGTCGTCATGCGAAGAAATTCAGTAGTGCTTACTATAATCCTAACGACCCTTCCAATGCCAATACCAACTACTCCCCAGTTTCATCCTCAAACCAGAAGGTGGAAGAAGAAGATGATGTACAAGGCTACGAAAGCTTCAAAGAAGTAGCTCGTGATTTGGAGGGATTGGTGGATGTGCTTTGGGTTAGTGGGACGCGTATGTATTCCCCCTCCTCTCCCCCGCGACTCATTCTTTATTTTACTCTTTCTCCATATGGAACTGTGGTGGTTAGAGCAAATGCTGATAGAGGTATATACTAGCATCCCTCCAAATCCCCTACCTCATCTCCCTAGCCATCCAAGTCAACTCCTATCTCCCCGAGTATCCGTTCTCGGCAGCGCCTACGTTCCGATTACTGCGGAAGTTGGATGAGGTGTTTGCGGAGCTTTTAGGTGGTGGTGAGGGGCAGAAGAAATGTGTGGTGTCTATGACGGAGAAGGTCCGGATTAAGAGTATTGCGGAGTCGTGCCGGGTGTTGGTCGTTGAGACGAGAGAGAAGGAAAATGAGGATGGTCTAGGGGAGGAGGATGACTATGATGAAGACGAGGATGAAGAGTTCGAGGATGTGTATGGGAATGCGAATAAATTGGAGGACTATATGCCCATTCCTGGGAAGTGGGAGATGGAGACGGCGAAGGTTTATGAGAGGACGATTCAGCTGTTGGGTGATGAATTGGGCACCGTGGGCGAGTTCTGTGATGATGATATGGCCGCTGGGGAGGGAGAGGTTTGTGATACGGGGGATTTTGTGGTCGAGCTGGATGAGGATGAAAGTTGATGCCACTGTTTCCCATCTGGCTTGGTTTGATGGTATATGTTATAATGTCTGGACAGTAGGTATCAGGGTGTCTATGGCGTTAGTGGAAAATGAGGACAGTTGGGTTGTTGGAATTCTATATGATAGCAAGGATGCATAACGAGTGCTTGGAGTTATGGTTTCATTTGATTTGGTTCAATTGTTCGCTACATTGCTATCACCTAGCTCAAACACTCTCCTCTCTAACTACAGTATTCTACTACAGCAATGGCATACGGCAACAGCAGTAGTCTAGACTTCAGTGACTTTGTTCCAATTTCCGGCCCGAAAAGGGCCGATTCAATAATAAGCCCATGCTCCAAGCAGAGCAGATGTGCCGCATCCGCGCCCCCTAACAACCGAAGCTGACACGAACCAAGAAAAGAGGCTGTGACCGCGTAGCTGTTCGGAGGGACCGGATCGGTGTGAGTGGGGATGTGCTTGCTGAACTGGTGAGAGTTCGGGACAATCCCCTACCCTACCTCAGTTCGGAGGAGTGGAAGTGAGGGAGTGGGTCGTTGAGAGGGGATTTTTGGATGGTTCGTACGGAGTTGATACATGTGGACGTGGATAATGTCAGTAGAAGGAATGCCTAGTTGGTTAGTAGAGCGTTGAGGCATAGACATGATAAAATGTAAGTATAGTAAATACGTTACCCGATGAGATTGTCAGCTTCAGCTTGGTTTCAAGCTATATGAAACACAGCTAGAAACTCCTTCCGGGGGAGACTCTGGGTTGGGATTATGTCTGGTATTTGGGATATTGGCATCCATGGTTCAGCATGCACCCATTACAGCAACAAAAAAGATACAATGAAGGCCCTGTCCTGTATCAGATTTCCAGCCAAGGTACTTATAGTAGGAAACCCTGGTTGAGGGTCTCCAGCCGAGAAGCAAGAAAGGGTTGGTTGGTTTGAGAGAAAATTGTGTGCGTGTGCGTATTGTATGCATTGATTAAACGGCCAGGTGTGCAAGAAGGAGGGCGGAAATCTGCAAGGGACGGGCTGCTTAACAAGCAGCGGCATGATAGTGTAACCAACCCGACCCTACTTACTTCTTCTCATGTATGTGCATATGTAGTATCTCAATGATACCTGCAGTTGAAATATGTGCTGATAATGAAGGAGGGTGAGCAAACAATTCTTCTGGCTGTGTATTGATATAATCATCATCTACTACTTAGTGACTATAGTTCTCTGGTGTAGTTGGAAGTAAGGGTGGCCCAAGCTAGGAAAGGGCACACTAGGCAGCCTTATTCCTTGTAGATATTCCGTGGTTATTATGTCTTTGAATAGATCGATCTCTCTATCTTCCCTTCCCTCCATCTTTCGGAAATTGCTCACGATACACATGGAATCAAGGGAAGAGTATCCATAGATATCTCCCTTGCTCATGCCAATGACCTTTCCATGGGATGATAACAATAATGATGATCTTTCTCCGGATAACAAGCGAGCCAGCGAGCCAATTGTCCCCCTTTCCCGGAATTGATGACGCTCGTATTCTTGCCACCGGAAGTGTATTGACTGTTCTTTCCCTAACAACCCAGGTAGGTTAAGTTATTACCACACGGGATCCTGCAGTCGGTCGGTCGGTCGGTCGCGTCGCGTGCGCGTCGAGGCAAAGCTGACTGGGAGAGTTTACAAGCTAACTAAGAACTATAACCATCAAGTCAGTTAACTCAGTACAGCTAAGCTAGAGTTTAGATCATAGACACAATAACATCAACAACCCATTGTGAATTGAAACAGACTAGATAGCTACTAGCTAGAATCTGGAACGTTGACCACCCATGAACCAGCCCCCTTCCCCTTCCCCTTCACGAGGCTGAAAGGAATTCTGTCTCAGACACCGACCACAACTCGTGGGAATCCAGAACCCGCAATCTGACTTGCCTGATTAGGCGCGGGCGGTACTGGTGTAATGCCAATGACAGGCTGCGGATGCCCAAAATTACCGTACGAGCCGCCGGTGCCCGGATACTGACCAATGGGCACCACATGGACCTCATTTCCATGGTTCGAGCTGCCCCCGGTGGAGTCGCCCTCACATGGAATGGTCGCCCTTCTTTTGCTTGCTCGTCCAATTTCTTTTTATATAATCGCGGCTAATCCACACCAGAAACCTTGTGTTATGCGGAAATTCCTGGCTATGACCTCAATTGGAATGAAGTTGATTGCCTTCTGGCTCTCAACTGAAGTCAATCTGGCAGCAAGCATAGCATCCCTTTGATTGTAAGTATCAAAGCAGTTAGTTAGTCAGTCAATCAGTTGATCGACCTTCCGCTTATTTCCTTAGTCCTGTTCGCTTTGACCATCTCCCCCCGACGGCCACTATCCATCTATTATTAACGTGAACTAACTACAGACACTGGCACCAGTGGACTATGGTACTGTGTAAAAAAAAAAAAAAGAGGTAAAGCCTCCCCATCAATTTGTACAATTAATTCTCCAAGGGTGCTAGTGAGGAAAAATTTACATTTTAATTTATTCAGAGTATAGCACCATCATCCACTTCCACATGGACACCGTCTTGCTTCTCGAATCTCTCCTGGGTACCCGATTAGTCCTCCGTCATAGACAGAGCAGGCTAGCTGCTCCACGATCCATGGGTCTGGGGCGCATTGGTGGGGGCCATTTTTCCTTTCATTGAACTTTTCCCACAAGTCCAGGCGCTGCCAGTTTGACCCGGTCGTCGGTCTGGTTGGTCATTGATTGTTGTTGAGAGTTTCTTCGGGGCAATTAATCCCCTGTTAGAAGAGAGAAAAGAGAGAAAAAAAAGACAGTAATCCATTAAGACCGCCATTTCAGCCCCCCCCCCCTCTTCCCCCAATCCTCCCGCCTCCCAACCACAAAGTTCAGCTAACATCTACTTGCCATTCAGCCGCCCAGCTGGAATAGACACCTTGTACAGTAGGGCACAAAAGAGATGGTCGATCCAAAATGTGAACAATGAGAAAGGGCTGAAGTGGCTGCAAACGGCAACCGATCTACGAATGAATCCCGACCAGGCCAGGGCGGAGAACGGGACAGGACCTATGACGATAAGGGCCCATGGGACGCGAATGGAACCCGACGAGTCACAATGCAAGACCACGCAGGGAAAAGGCCTCACGCCTTTCTTTCTGGCCGTCCTGGGCTCTCTGCATGTGCATTTGCTCAGGTCCTTGCAGATTTCGTGCAGCGATTCGGCCATATTTATGAATCCTCCAGGTAGGTACAGGTCGATCACGATCCTTCGTCTACTTTTACCTCTTTTTTTCCGCCCTTTGCAAGTTTGTTTACCTCTTGCCATGTATCAGTTGATTAGTTGATTAGTTAGTTACTTATTTATTCCCACCACCATTACTTGTAAGTAAGTATACATACACCCGTTCAAGGGGCACCAGATTATGTTGTGTACTTGACCATCCCCTTGCCTCACGGTGGTGTGTCTGCGAATAAAGACCCTCCAATTTCCCTCTATCTTGGGGGTGATGTTCGTTCAAATTGTCGATTTGATGAGCACATGCTGCCTCTCCCTACATGACTCGAGAGATCGTTATCAAATCTCTCGTTTCTCGTCCAGCGATCGGAGGGAGATGATGAGCAGACCGATCAAGTTGTGGTATGTCCAAAACCCAAGCCATGGGTACCGTTCACAAAGCCCGATGGTTTTTTAAGCTCATTGATCTTCCAAGTTATCGGGTCCCAATCATCCCAACAACATCACACAAAAAGCAAAGGACAAAAGGAAAGGTGAAAAAGAGCATTAAATTAAATAAGGAAAGAAAACAAAAATAAAGTGAACTGAAATGAAAAGAAGCAAAAAGAAAAGAATGCAGAGTTTATTGCCTAGGTTTGTTCAAACTACCAGAGGAATACTAGTACAAAGATTATTGCATGCGATGGAAATAAGGACCATGTCAGGTTGCGAACCCGCAGGCTGCAGCAGTCATCTGGTCGCAGGGTGTTTGGTTGGGTTGGGTCCCACGGTGGATGTATCCACTGCATGGCCCTGGGATAACACCTCTCTGTATTGGGTCTGTTGCAGCAAGCACGGTAGGCAGGTATCCGTGGTGAAGGTACCTTTAATAGGTAAAGTACTTTTTTTTAAGTAGTTAACTCCCTCATTAGCTTACCCACCAGATCAACAACATACAGTAGTCATTTGGTGCATTATGAATGAATCAATGGCTCGAGGGAATTAATGGTGAAGGGTAACATTGACCGTGGCTGTAAGAAGATCATCGTAGGGAAACCAAACAACAATAGAGTCAAGATAAGACTTTAGCAGTTTTCAATGGGGTAGTACTCTGCAGTCGATATCTGGATCATGATCTAAAACATACATCCAGCAAGGTCGTACACCCGACAGAACAATCCAATTCCAGCCTGAATGCTGGATACCAAGACAATACCAATACTACTTCCAGACTCTGTGTTTGTGGGTGTATGTATGTATGTGTGTTTGTACCATCATTATTTCCCGCCACGGCCACACGATTCCCACCAAGATGAAATCCAGATCGACAAGGCCCGGTCCTCTTTTTTCTTCATTATTGATTTTTTTTTCTCCATCTTTATGATTTTCTTCTTGCTGCTGGTTAAACTAACTAAGGGACAGATAGGCAGTTAACGAAGTAGCTAACTAGTTAATACAGAAGAAAGAAAGAAAATGTTGTAAAGGAACCAGATGGGAAACAAAGATGGAAATAATCGAAATAAAATCTAATTAAAATAAAAGGAATAAAATGAAATAAAATACCAAAAAAAAAAGTTGAAGAAAATAAAAATGAAGAAAAATCGACCCAAAAGAAAAGTCCCGTCAGAGCCTTTCCTGAGTCGGCAAACTTTCGTCCCACCCAAGCTGGCAGCGCGCTCTTGCTGCGCCCGCCCCTCATCTCCTCACAGTCCGTAGTTTTAGCAGCAGCAGCAGCAGCAGCACCAAGCAAGCACCAAGCCAAGCACCAAGCAAGAAGCAGCAAACAGTAGGAGCAGCAGTAGCGGCTGGAGCAGTAGTACTAACTAGCAAGAAAAGCAGGCCCCAGCAAACCCAAGACCTGCTTTGGTTCTGCGTGCCTTTTGCTGCTTGTGTGCTTGATTATTCATGATTCTTATTGGGTTTTGGTTTGTTCGTCTAAACGATTTTCTGCTTTCTCCCGTCCCTGGTCTGCCCTAGCAGTAGTACGTAGTAGTAGCCATTCTTTCCCTCGTTTTCCTTCCCTTCCTTTCCCTTTCCCTCCCCTCCATCCTGAAGAATAATCTTTCTTCTACCCCTCCTCGCCTCTTCGTCGCTTCTTCCTTTCCTCTTTTCTCTCTCTCTCTCTTTCTTCTCTTTCCCTCCCCTCCCCCTCTCCCCCAAATAATATCTCCCTCTCCTTCCAGTCCTTCTACCGTTCCCTTGTTCTTATCGGAAAAGACGGAGTTGGTTTGCGGATAGTTCTTCTGTAACTCTTCTTTGTGCCTTTTCCTCTCTCTTTCGTGGATTTCTTATTATCTTTTCTCCACCTCGCCGGAGTTATCTCGAGTTCTCTCCAGTTCCTGATTTCTCTGACGCTCTCGTCTTACACGCATACTTTTGCTATTTGCGCCACCCCAAAGCAACGCAACTCAACGCTTCGCTTTTCATCCTCTTCAGCAGATTCCTAGGTAGCGTTTGACATTACCTGGTAAGTTGTCACCTTTTTTTCTTTTCTTTTCTTTTTTTTTTTTAATTTCGTCTCTCTTCTTGTCTTGACTTTCGCGTCGCCTCGTATGTCATATTGTTTTTTTTTTCTCGTTCTTTTTCCAATCTTTTTACCCCCTTCCTTCCCTGTTCCGGTGCCTGGCTGTGTGTGGTTGCGACGGAAATCACCTACCACTGTCTCGGGTCCATCATCGCCTCTCATGCGTCCAGAAGCATGGCATCACCGACTGGTTGGAGGGCGACGTTGGCTGAATTGGTCGGCTGTGGACGAACATGTCCACCGATTGCTCTGCATCCGGGTCGTCGAAATTGAACTTTCCACTTCCGTCCGGCACGGTCTGTCAGCGACCATTCTGCGCCTTGCGATCATCTCGCCCTGATCTATCTCACGATGAGTTTCGGACGGTCGCTCAATCATCTACTCGCCCATGGCCTCTTCTGCGCCTCTATCTTAATGGTTGGATATACGTCTCGGCTGTTGCCTGGATTGTGTGTTGCAGGTCGGTCCGCTGAAGACTGGGTGGATCGATCGGGTCGGTCGCAACCGGAGCGGATGTGGCCTTCTCTGGGTGTATCGTCGACGAACGCGGCCAGGCTATGGTGACAACGCTTATTTTTGGCTATTCACTCATTGTCACCTCAAATCGACTACACCTTTTTCCGGTCTTTCTCGATTCACCACTTCATGGATCTTGTACCTTTCCGGCTATTTCCATTGCAACCACCCGAGGAACCTGAGTCTTGGCACCTGTCGGAGCGGGCCTGCAAGTCAAGGCTGATTCCATCTTCTCGTCCTGTCCCAACTTTCACCGAGTCGCTCATTCAATCAATCTTTCTGCTGGCCGCCATCCTGGGGGAGTTTGCACGTTCTATTCACTTATCTCCCGCTCCGTCAATCCTTTCTATTTGAGCAACCGCAAACTTGTGGACCGGGATCTTTCCATTTGTTTCCCCCATTCTTTATTCCTGATTTTCCCGTGCTTTGCTGCCTCGCTTAGTTTGAACCTTCTTTGTTCACTGCCCAAGGGCATCCGCTCCTGAAGCCCAATCCCTGATACTAATAGGAATCTCTTGCAGGAAGTGATACACAGTTCTAGTCATTTCCAAGTCTGAACGATCGCACGCTGTTCTTTCCTTGACGACTCCTACGAAACCCCAACTCGCACGGGCCATTTTCGGTATAGAAAAGTTTGTTTGCTTGGGTTTCTGCTCTTTTACCTGCACTAAGGTACGTGCAACTGCGACTGTCCACAGATTCTGGAACTGTGGCCAGCGCTCAATTATCCATTCGTTGAACGTGTCGCTCATATTCGTACTTGAATCGCAGATACCTATCTCGCAGTTATTATTACGAAAGTCGAATTTTTACGTCGAAACATGTCTTTCCAGAATTTTGATTCTTTCCAAAACCAGCACCCTGCTGCTGACGCTGCCGCTGCCGCTCCCGGCGCTCCTGCTACCGCGGATACCGCCATGACCGGCCAGGCCGACCCTACCACTGCCCCCTTCCAGGGTCCTGCTCCCGGGGAGCCCTCTGCTGCCCCTGTTCCCCAGCAGGCTAACGAGGGAAAGACCACCCTCTGGTAAGTCTACGCAATGCACTATCTCTTAGTCCGCGCTGTCTCTGACTGTTCGTCTTGTAGGATGGGTGAGCTTGAGCCCTGGATCGATGAGAACTTCGTTCGCAACCTCTGGTTCCAGATGGGCGAGCAGGTCAACGTCAAGATGATCCGCGACAAGTTTTCTGGGTGAGTACATAGTAACGCTGGATTCAGTCTGAAGGCGATCCTAATGTTGGTAGTAGGAGCAACGCTGGATACTGCTTCGTCGACTTCGCGTCCCCTGCTGCCGCCGCCAAGGCTCTGTCCCTGAACGGCACCCCCATGCCCAACACCAACCGTCTGTTCAAGCTCAACTGGGCTACCGGTGGTGGTCTTGCCGACCGCAGGTAAGAAGAGATATTCCTATATGGTACTCAAATCACAAACTAACAATCCCAGTAGCCGTGATGACCGTGGCCCTGAGTACTCGATCTTCGTTGGTGACTTGGGCCCTGAGGTCAACGAGTATGTCCTCGTCTCTCTCTTCCAGAGCCGCTTCCCGTCTTGCAAGTCCGCCAAGATCATGACCGACCCTATCAGCGGCATGTCTCGTGGCTACGGTTTCGTCCGCTTCTCCGATGAGAACGACCAGCAGCGGGCTCTGAGTGAGATGCAGGGTGTGTACTGTGGCAACCGTCCCATGCGCATCTCTACTGCCACTCCCAAGAACAAGGGCCCCAGCCTTGGTGCTGCCGGTGCTATGGGCATGCCCGGCCCCGCGGGCATGTACCCTCCCATGGGCGCTCCCCCCATGGGCTTCTACGGTGCTCCTCAGCCCATGAACCAGTTCACCGACCCCAACAACACCACCGTCTTCGTTGGTGGTCTCTCTGGCTACGTCACTGAGGATGAGCTCCGCTCTTTCTTCCAGGGCTTCGGTGAAATCACCTATGTCAAGATTCCCCCTGGAAAGGGCTGTGGTTTCGTCCAGTTCGTCCAGCGCCATGCTGCTGAGATGGCCATCAACCAGATGCAGGGATATCCTATTGGAAACTCCCGTGTGCGTCTGAGCTGGGGTCGCTCTCAGAACAACTCCGGCCCTGCCGGCAGCCCCTACCGTCCTGCTCCCCCTCCGCCTCCCATGTACCCCTCCATGGGCATGCCTCCCGCTCACGGATACGGCGGCTTCGCGCCTATGAAGGTCGGTTCCCCCTGAACTCTCCCTCCTAGGCCGGTGGGGTTCAGAGCATCACTAACGCCCAGACTTAGTAAAAGAGCTTTCCATTTTAGTTTGAAAGAACCAGCAGGAGTTTTGTCATTTCACGATGGGTCTTTTGTGTTATAAGTCTGCCATGATCTCTGCGAAAGTTACCCTTTATAGCTCTGGATGGGCATTTTCTCCTGTGCTACGTACTTCATATGCGAGCGCTTCCATTGTTAGCCAGATTTGAGCTCTGATTTCATCGTTATCTATCTTCACGTTTACTATTCTTCTCCATATCCCCCCCTTTTTTCTTTACCTTCCCAAATCCCCCTTCGCCAATCCCCAAATCTCATTTGTTACACACGTTTCTTCCCTTTATCTCATGCCCGCTTTTTACATTCTCCTCACGTCTTCGGGCCCTAGGTCTATGTTATTATGCGTATGACGGCAATCGGAATTGTTGAATGCGCGGTGTTCCCCTCTATTCCCTGGGCAGGCTTTCTGCGAAAAGTTCCTCTTCTGAAGTTCTTTCTCATGAAGCAATCCAATCGTATTCTTGTTTCGTTGTGAGGATGTTACGTCGTGCTTCTTGCTTAGACTGGGCGGCCTGTACAACATGTTTTCACCTCGCCTTTTATTATTCTCAATTTAGTCTATTATGGAGCACAGTGCTTTCTCTCGCTCGTTCCATGCTGATGCTGTCCTTTGCTCGTCCTTCCCCCGTCTTGCGTCTGGCGCGTTCCGCGGATGTTTTGGACGGCTTGGGTTGTACACTTTCTCTCTATTTCTCCTTCGGGGTGTGCGGGACTTGGGGGCTGGTGTTGATGATCTTCTGACAGGCCAGCTCTTCCTAATGCGTCTATCTCTTCGTTTAAGCTGTAGTTACTGGGTGGTGGGTGGTGTTCTTGTCTACCTATCCTCGGGCACTGATGGCGGCATTCTGTTGTGCACATCAAGGTTTGGGAGAGGGGCGTTCGTAAGTCTGGTTGTTTTTCCTTGTGTCGCCGAGGAGGGTGTTCTTCCAGCGTCAATATCAATACTGGCATGGCATGTCCATTTCTTCGTTGTCTCTCACGGATGATTCCCCCTTCGCTCTGCAGTGAGCTCTGTGTTCCTTTCCCGACTACTGCCTTTCTTTGCCTTTTGTGTATGCACCGCGATTGCGAGCATGACAATGCCGAGTATCTTTGCTCGCATCTGCTCCCCCCTCGTGTACATGGGAGTTGATAATAGATGCCTAAACAATCTGAATTGGGCGCATGTCGCCAGGTCTGCATTTTCATCTTACAAGTTATACATCTCTCTCTCTCTCTCTCTCTCTCTCTCTCTCTCTTTCTTCTTAGTCTTACTCATCCGGCCCTTCCTGTGGTTCGTACCTGCCCTCCCGAACTTGATCCGATCTTCTTATCTGGACGTGGATGTTGGGCTCTACCTCCGTGCTTCTGTCCTCATGGGGCAGGTGCTCCCTTATCTGGTCTGGCAGGTGCTCATTCCGGTGCCTCTCCTCTTGCCTGCTCGTTCCCCTTATGCATCATCCCTCTTCTCTATCCTCGTTGTGGTGGAGGATACCTACTTCTTTTATAGGAGCCCCTCCCTTCCACTTGTCGGTTCAGTTCTCTTTACTCTTAGTATCTTAGTCCCTGCTCGAGGTTCAATTCTTCCTTTTCCTCATTTTAACCCGCAGACAATAGTCCTTCGGTCAGCCAGAATGCGGTACGAAGACTGGGACGTGATCCTCTTTCCCGAATCGTCCAAGGTGCCCATTCAGGAATTCAAGACCCAATGCTTTGTCACCAAAGATAAAGGTCAGTGTCGTCGAGGATCGGAGCAACATAGTGGCTTGGCCTGTTTGCTAAATCAATTGATCACCCAGAGTCACCCTACCTGCATAGTCCCGGTCTTGTCAGTCCGGCTACCTGTTCTCTGCCACAGAGCAATGAGGGCCAGTTGCCAGTTCTCACTACTTTCGTCCCAAGTTTGCGTCACAACACCCCGTTCCGTGTCTCCGTTCATAGCTGGCAGAAGCCTACACCCAGTCGTTTGATGGAAAGCCTCTTGCAGCCAGAAGATGCAGTGCTTTTCGAGGTACGGGTCTTTATTGATGGCCTGTGTGTGTCGTAAGTGATTGCCCGAGCCACCGACCAGAGGCTATGAACTGAGTCTTTGTGTGCAACAGGGGTAGCGTTTTCCATCAGAGATCGGGATGGCCTCATGTTATTGGTAAGCAGAACTGATCAGTTTCGTTACCAAAGACATAGCTGACCCTACTCGCTGATTCTAGACCTAAGTTCGTGTATGTTTTGCTTCAAAGTCTTCCATTCCATTTCATATCACTATACACGAGGCATCGCCTGACTGCAAGTTTCTCAGACGTCGATAAGACTGGCAATCAAGATAGCCTCCGATTTCCACCGTTTCACCAGGAGATTTTAGAACAGAGACACTGGGATGCAGCTGAGCTATACGGCAGGATTAGAGTTGTGATCGCTGAGGGCTTCTGTCGCCCTCATCGCTATCCACCATTCGAGAGAGTCAAGGAGATCGTCGCATTTGCCTTCCAGCATGCTCCATTGCGTAAGTGCTTACTTTGGAAGATTGTTCTTCTCACAGATGCGCTGACCAGGTGAGTTAGAGGTCCTGGAGCACTCGAATATTGCCTGGCCGAACCCATCGATGTGGACACGGGAGCCACGACTTTTTAAATATAACTCGGGCATTGATCCTACTAATCTGACAGCAGAGGACTCACACGCCCACTCACCCAGTAAGCAAGCTGCTCAGGGGCGGATGTTAGCCTCCCGAAGCCAAGTAAGCAGCCATTCAGGCAATTCGTGGGCATATCGAAACTATCAGCGATCAATTCAGATGCCTCTGCCCCAGTGGCAAGGCCAATGCATGCCAGATCCCTTCACCGACCCCGTTATCCGGCATCGAGGTGCACGATCATCTTGCGAGGATGTTCCCATGCCAGATTATATTTCTAGCTCCGGGAGCAGTCGCGCCATCTCCAGCATGACGGGCATCAGCTATGAGCATAGCAAACACCACAGCATAGTGACCCCCGTCGATGACGAGTCATACCGGCAGCTGATTGAAGCATTGAGTCCGCCAAAGCCGCTGACCCTGTTCGGCATTTCTGCACCCACTAATACCCCCTCCACTGCTTTGCCCATGGGGAACAAACTTTCTGCAGCCGCCGAAGCGCGTTCTGCACCATACACTAAAGGCAGCAGCCGGACGTCGATTTTAAAGGAGATTTCACTGCCTGGAACCAGAGAGGCGTCTGGATCCAGCAACAAATCCACCGCTGCTTCGGAAGCAACGGCTGAGGGAGCGGCAACTACCAAGATTCATGCTACCCCTAGCCCGCACGTCAAAAGCCGGAAGGAGGGCATGTCCCAGGCAAAGGATACTGAATCACCGGGGGGCTCGCCGCTCAAAGTGAAAGATAAATCTCACGGAACCCCCTCCAGGCTGGTAGTGCGTACCGGCGGAGATATGGAAACCCCAACGCGGTCTAGCCGCAAGTCATCTACCGGCTCTGCCCGCGGGGAGATCTCCCCCATTACCTAGGATGAACCGGCCATAATTACTTCTGCTAACTCAGGGTGTGTCTCATGGACGCTAGATTTGATAACTGCCTTGATCCAGGCTCCAGCTCGCCGTGTCAGTATGGTAGCAGTTACTGAGATCGACTGAATTATTCTTATATGATCAAGATAGGCACCTAGTTCCAGTGCACTTTCTTGCTTCCTTTACCTACCTCGTTAGCTTCTGTTGCTTGTCGATTTCGGCTGTTACTGGATGCTAACATGAGGCGTCACGTTTGAGGTTCCAGTCACGACATACGAACTGTCGTTACCTTCTATATCAATTGCTACGAATACTGTATCTCTTTGGGTTGAAACGTATGAATGTGTCGATTAGTCATGTCTTCCAGCCCCGAATAGTTAGTTTGTTTTAGCATTCAATGTACTTAGTCTAGTGGTGATAGCAGCAGCTAGGAGGTGTGGTCATTAGTATAGCGTGCCGAATCCACGGACTTATTCATCCTCAACCATTAATTACTCCGTAGACGTAGCTAACAGCAACGACCACTCCTTCCAGTGTCCTTCACATTACGTCTTCTCCTATTACCATCTCTTGATCATTGTTGTCCCGCTGCTTTTCCTGCTCTCGGAACTTAATGCCTTGCCATCCCTGTCCAAATATCGAATGGAGAAAACTTACAGTTAGAGATCTGTGTCCAATCAATAAATCACCTCTCACCAGCCACGATCCCGACCCTCTGGGCAGATACTATGAGCGCATTGTAACATACATAGTCCCGGCAGAGACTCTTTACCAACCTACCTGAAATGAACAGGCATCATCACCACCAACAGTCTCCCTCGTCGGTCTAACGCACAGAATCATACTAATTAAGAGAAAGACAGCAGTCATCCAGTAGACAGTAGAATACATACGAATTTGCCTGGTTTCTTTTTGTCAGAGTTGAGCTATCCTCACCCTTTTGGTATATTTCTGATAACGTTTATGGAGTTGGTCACCATTACCATACCATGATATACCTGCTCGCCTATTAAATTATCTATATCAGTAGAGCTGACTAGCTCGTCGGGTGTGGAAGGATATGCATAGATAGATAGATACATACATACATACTTACTTACTTACTTACTTACTTACAGAGACAGATGTAAGTTACTTTTGAGACGATGACCCGAAGTAATCGAAGCTAGCCAGATAATGAACAATGGCCTGAAGCGCCCCTTGAAATTATTGACAGAGCTACTCTTAAGGAACATCATGCCTAAAACTTTCCCTACACACCAAGTTGTCGCGCTATAACTTTGTGAGAACTATAACGATCTTTCCAGCTTCTGACATTTCGTTGAGGTATAAGTTGTCTGTATATGATAACCAACCACCCGCGAGAGTTAAATTTTGCCATTCATTTATGGCATGTGTGTATGTGTGTGTGTGTGTGTTCCACAAAGCAGGCGATTGATGTCGTTCTCTGTTAGCACAGGATGGTTAATCTTTGGTGAAAAGTGAGTCTTTTAAGTACACTTCTGGGGATTGATGGGTCCCACCACGGACTGAACGGAAAGAGGCATAGTGATGACTCTGAGAAGATACACGGTAATAATACCCCACTTTCACTCCATTGATGTCTATTTTGCTGATAAGATAGTAGTTGAATGGTAGTGAGCAAATGTGATTTTGGCAATTTTATTAATTAGTTTGAGATGGGGTTTGTTTTGACTTGTTTGTTATATGCATGCATGTATGCATGTTTGCAGTCATGCAGCCATGCAGCCAGCCAGCTGCAGTAAGCCGTAAGCAGCTTGTTTGGTACCCGGGGTGTTGGAACATTACTAGTATGAGTATAGCGTAGTTATACTGAGTGGTTGATTGATTGTACTGCGACAAACATTGTAGTATGAATAGGGTCAATGCCGAACAATCAGTTAGTTGTCATTCTACCCCACAGAGGAGATATAAGTAGCACAAAGCAGCTAGCTAGCTATATGTACGAAAGGGAACGGACAGACACCTGAAACTATTTTCAAACTACTCCAAAATTTCGCTTTTGGCCTGGTTCCCTACAAACACACACATACACATACACCAATACCAAATAGAGACGAGACGAGTCTTCCGGGAAGATCTGGTTTAGAAAGCAGACGGGAAGTATGGGGATAACTGCAAGCAGTAAATGGTAGACTTAAGATAGCAGGGGCGCAAAAAAAACTGTACGGAAGGAAGCAGGCAGTTCGATTTAATGTGATACGGTAGCAAGAGAGTTAAGTCAAGCAAGAGAGGAAGAAAGAACAGTAGAGAAGAACGTCAGTATCTTTCTCGAATTCATGAAACCATTTCCCTGAGAGGAGTCAATAACGACTAAAGCCTCGTTGATTATAACGCCACAACACGATAAAGAGATCAACATAGGAAATAAGTAATATAAAGAAGTAGAAGAAGGTATAGATAAAGAAGATTTGAATCAAATCGCGGAGAAGAGAAAAGGAAAAGGTTTGTCGAGGGAAAGAAAATGGTTGAAGAAAAGGAAAGAAGAAAGAAAGGGTTAAGGGCACATCTTGTGATGAAGTAGTCTCGAGCATTAACTGGAGCATGACTAACGCTAGGGTGGTGGAGAAACGCATCACTCGATGGCCCTTTGAGAAGTTTGATGACCAGATTAATCAAGTAGTAATAGTGGTAGAGAGGATATAAAAAAAAGCGGAGCCACACGAGGCACACTGAAATGTAGCTTGAATACAAGCAAGGCAATCAAGCAAAACCCATCGGAAGCCGGTCGACACTTCTGGTTGGCCGAGTGAAAGAAAGGATATGCAAAAGGAAATGAGGATACACCAACGCCTAGTCACTTGGGCACATATCCAAATCATGTCGACAGAACACAAGGATAGGAGAAGACGCGATGCGAAAACAAACAGAAAAAGAAAAAAGGAAAAGAAACATGAAAATCAAGAAGCAGAGAAGCACAAGCACGAACTCAAGTTTATGGAAATGTACAGAACAAGGGTATATGAGTTAAGGACTTAACAACCGTCGGACTTCATTTCACAAGCCGTCACCGGCACCGGTCTCGACACCATCAGTTGGATACGATATGTTGGGATCAAATCCAAATCCAGCAGTGTCCGCATCAGTGTTCAGGAACGTATCGAAGTCGAAGTTCTCCAGGATGTCCGGGTTTTCTAGGGCGCTGAAGTCCAGGTTGAAAGCAGATGCCTGTTCAAATATGTAAATACGATGACCCCTAGATGTGAAGAAAAAAGCAAGGAACATACATCAGGGATGCTCAATTCATTGAAAGGCTGTTGCGTCTGGTCCGGAGGCTGTTGAACCAGTGGCGGAGGTGCAGGGGCAGACGTTGGCTGCTGCGGAGCACTAGTCGTAGCATTCGCACCGGTCTTGTTGAACGAGTTCGGATGCTGGGGCGTGATCGGTGTCGACGGCGTAGGGGTTGGTGGATGCTCTGCTTCGGAAGATGGCGTGGCAGCCGTATTCGCCTGGGCGGCGGCGGCGGCGGCAGCAGCGCCCTTCTTCGGTCGCTAGTATTTACGTTCAATATGAGATGATACGGGGGATCAACAACCAGGGGCTTTGAACACATACCTTCCGGCTATCCTTGGTCTCCTTCTTCTTCGGGGCGGGCTTGTTGCCTTGCTGCGGCGTCGGCGGAGCGGCGGTTTGAGGCGACGGAGGCTGGGTTCGACCGACGTTGGTACCAGGTGCTGGGGGAGCTTGGGGCGGCGGCATGGCATTTCTCTCCTGAGGCGTTCCCGTGGACTGAGGCTGAGTCGCGGGCGACTGCTGCGGCGCCATCGGCTGACCCTGAGCTCCTTGCTGTGGCTGCCAGCCTGCATTGGGCACACGATTGCCGGCACCGGCCTGAATCGGTTGACCCATCTGAGGGGCGCTGAACGCAGGGTTGGAGCTTGGAGGGCGCATGCCGTTGGGTGCCGCCATACCATCAGCCATGTTCTTCACGAAGAACTGGGGACCCGCCATCTCAGGAGGCATTTGGCCACCAGGGAAGTTCATGGATGCCGGGGATCCACGGCCCTGGACCATCGCGTCGGCAGCGCTCGGTGAGCCGGGGAGGCCGGTCTGGGGCATCTTCGGCGTGCCCCTCTTCATTTGGTCGTTGGGATTCGGCGATGTACCAGCCCTGCTGCCTTGGGGCGAGGTGCCTGGTGGCAACTGCTGCCCGGCCAGTTGGGGTTGGCCATCAGGCCGAGCCATGCTGTCCTGCTCTTGGCGAGCCATCATCAGACGCCGCTTATTCTGCTGTTCGAGCAGCATAAGTTGCATCTGATAATCTTGGAGAGCGTGGTTGCCGTGCTGGCCGCCAGGTGTCTGCATCCCCGTCCGAACCTGGGCCATTTGACCATTCGCGCCATAGTAGTCACCATTGATGGGATACACTTGGCCTTCCGGTATGGACACCATTTCCGTCTGCGGGTTTGCCATGACATTCGCGGGATTCATCATACCATTCGGCATGCCCTGGTTCGTCAATGCTGAGCGTGTGTGATGAACGGCCAAGTTGTGAGCATATACCTGCATCTGTTTCTGCTGCGCAGCCGGTCCCGACTGCTGGAAAGCCTGGAACTGATTGGGGTTCATCGCCCGATTGAGTCCGTTCTGCATCAAAAGCGCTTGCGGGGTCGGCTGGCCGGGAATACCCTGGGCCTGGCCGCGTCCGTTGGGTGCCAGTTGCTGCCCGTTCATGGGGCCACCCTCGAGGCGAGGTCGTTTCGACGGAGACGGGGCATTTTCTGCCGATGCCGGGGACTGGGGTCGATGGCCGTTCATATCCATGTCCGAATGCTCGCGCTGCATCTGTTGCATCATGTGGACCTGCTGGTTTTTATGCATCTGGGCTAGTTGTTGTTGCGACCTGCGAAGATCCAGTCAGTACCGGATTGGAAACGCTCTTGACGAGGCGGGGGCGCAGGAAAGAGGAAACAAGTCACGTACAGGCCACTAGTGTTGTTCTGCAACACAGTCTTTTGAAGATTAGGGGGGACCATGCCGTTCCGGCGGATATTCATTTGGCCCATCTGTCCATTTATCAGTGGCTGCTGCCGTAATAATTGATTCTGATGTTGTTCCCTGAGGCGCATCATATTCTACAAAGCCTCAGTTAGACGTCCGGACAGGCCCCAAAAAGTAAAGAGCACGTACCTGGGTGTGTGTAAGATACTGCCTCACGTCATTGCTGTTTCCCTTCTTGCGCTGAGCCCAGAAAAAATCCCAGAACAGGCTAAACCAGTCAAGAAGGAAAGACGACTGTTGTCCTTCACTAGGAAGATTAGGGCGGGGGAGGTCATCGGGGATCTTCAGTTTATCGCCATCCTTCCCATCCGTCATCATCGTATCGCCGTCGACACCGTTTACGTCGGCATCGCGACGGTGGCCCGGACTTGTCTTGATCGGCGTGTCGGTATTAAGTTTGATAGACTCATCCTTCACCAGCGCCCTAGCACAATCGTGGTAGCCGCGCTTCAAAAAATAATCGTAGATATAAGTGTTGAGGTTGTTGATCATGTTCTCAGGAATGTTGTTGATGTTTTGGTCGTTACGGGGGGCCGCAGAGCCATTGTTGATCATGGGCACACCTCCCACTGGGCCCCCTGCACCGGGATTCATTCCAGCCATATTCATCTGGTTCATCTGATTCATGGTGGCACGCACGAAGGGTTCAGCCACCCTCACCTAGTTATTGTCTTCGATAGAAAGCGTCGGGGGGGTCCGAAAACGTTCAACGCGCATCCACCGTCTTGCGGCGAGGGAGCTCACCACAAAGGAAGCGACGAGGCGCAGCGCGCGGCAATCAAAGGTCCCGAGGTGAGGGAATGTACAAGGCAGGGTCACAGACGCTTCCAGCCCAGTGTAAGACGGCTTTTCGTATGCAGACCACTGAATGCGCGATCGCCAGGAAGTAAGCCGGGTTCCGGGGCCAATCTAGGCGGAAGTTGAACCCGCGGGATCGTTTCACGCTAACTGACGTAGAGGGGGTTGTCTCTGACGGAGAATATAGGACAACGCAGAGCAAAGGTGTCGCGATGATCACCAACAAGGAAAGGCGAGCGTGGCCCACTCAGGAGCATACGGCAACTTGGGTAGAATGAAGAGAAAGAATCTTCGGTGACTTCCACAAGGTGAGGCGACGGAGCACAACCGGGCACAGGACTTCCAATCGAGACACGGTCCAGTTGAAAGCAGGAAGACAGGGGAGATATAGGGAAAGGGAAAAAATTAAGAGGAGAAAGGATTCGTGTACTTGTTCACAGGAGCCAGCCGACCGAAAATGCGCGGTAAAATCAGCCGGGGGGGCAGGGCGGCGAACAAGCGACACAGGATGGCAAAGGACGGGAACGAGGTATAGGAGAGAACCCGACCAGACGCAACCCGACGGGGGGTACCAGCCAAAAGTCAAGGATGTAAGAGGACTTCAGAAGCAGTAGAAGTATCCTCGAAAGCCCCTGCAGCAGAAGGAAAGGGGGGAGAGACGGAGAGATCCGGCAGATTTGAAGAGTAGTAGGTGGAGGGGGGGGGGTGGTGAGGGAGGAGAAGAGGCAAAGGTTAGGACAAGGTGTAGCGGTGGATCTGAGGTGTTCTCTGGTGGGTGGGAGGACGTGGATATCAGGCGCGGTGCCTGGAGTTGCTCAATCACTGCCGGCCGGGCGTGAATCGCTTGTTCGGCGCGGATTATCTTGCCCGGAACGCCGTGAGAGGGCTGGGAGATGCGGCTGGCTCGCGTATATCTCAGCATGCAGTTCCAGTGGAAATCCGATGGGAAAAAAAAATAAAATTTTTGAAGGAAACAGTGTCAGGCAAGAGGGAAGACAGATAACAGAAGCTGATTGACATGGAGCACTAATCTAACAGAACAAATATGAAGATTTAGAATAATGAAACAAGAACTTACCACTGATGCTTGATCGTGAGATGAGAAAGATGAAACGAAAAAAAAAGGAGAAGATGTCGGTAAAATTTCAAATAAATCAAAGAGGCTGGTTATATATAAGATCTCTCTCTGTGTTTCTCTCTCATTCACTCTCAGTCTGTTGCTCCCTTTGGACTCCGAAGCAGCAACACGCGCCGAATGATCCACCCGATCTGGTGGTGTATAAAGTGTATCTGATACAGCGGAATCACCGCGACCCTTCACAATGTAATTAATCAATTGATTAATTTGAACCCACTAACACAGATGAAAATCATACAGTAGGCTTGAATATATGAAGACAATTCTTATTCAATGACATTTGAACTTATCGAGATACTAAGAGTGTTTCTAGGGAGTGAATCTCTTCTATCAATTTGACAGTTGAGGCTGCTTTTCCTGGATCGCAGACTCGCCACCGCGTATATCCTGGCACACCCTGGGAATGATGGGATGCTTTGCCCCCCCGTTCCGGTTTAGCGCATCACGTGGTGCCTCTCCCGCCGGGTGAGGATTTCCTGCGCCGATCTGCCCATCCTGCCGTTCCCCGGACTCTGTTTTGAATTGTTTGCTAGATGTATGTACTATGTAGACTACTTATGAAGCACATCATACGAGTTTAGATATCAATTGAGATCTCTACCCTTCCCCGCCCCCGTTTTCTCCCTCCTAGCTCCTCCTGGACACAAACCGGGTTCTGCCGCTCTCTGGTCCACTCTGTCTTCTAGCTATTTTAGCAGGATCAGACCGGATCGCGCTGTATCAATCAGACGGAGTACAGGTCACGACCGTCAGGCTCCGATCACTGCCGAGTTGTGAATAGTGCGGGCCGTCCTCTGTGGGAGATGTGTTGGCCAGCAGCTAGGTATATGTATATATTGAATTTATCCCGGCTCGGTATACACCGGGAAACTAGCCCACCAAGCATTATGCACATTCCCTAGTCGTAGAACGTCTTGGATCACTTCCCAAAATCTGGGAATTACCGTCGCCGTGAAGTTGGTTTCCTCTCCGGTTATATTACAGGGACCTGAGTCGCGTCGGTGGTCTTCTCCGGAATGGCAGAATCACACCGCCTTGATGGGGCAGTACCAGTGCGCCTGTCATCTCATCATGGCACCCGTGTAGATCTCATGCTCCGGGTTCGGAGAGCGTCCCTCTGGAAAGTTGGGATCTACTATATTGACAGGTCATGTTCTAGGCTTTAATATTCCGTTGCAAATGCTTTTTCTTGTTTGGTTTCGCTTTCTATGCAACTGTTCATAATGTTCGTCTGAGACAATGGCATTGTGTATGGCACTGTTGACCTGCAGGGGACTTCTATGTGAACGCGATTCAGAGCGAGAGCTATAGGACAATGAAGCAACATATGCAGGACTCATTCCCAGTCATCAATCGTAAAAGAGGTAATATTCATCGGTAACTGCAGCTCCAGATCGGCGGACAAAAACCCTCAAAACACCAGACGCCTCTACTTGTATCAAACAATTCCAGAACCACACAGCTGGCGCCATTACTCCTCATCGGGTGGCATCTCGTCCTCGATGTATCTTACAAGCGACACACGCATTTCCGTTGTGTCATCTCCTCGCAAAACGTCACTCACAAAATGCGCCTCGATCTGCATTTGCACCTGTTCCCAGAATTAGCACAGATATGCATGGAAGTGCCTAGCAGAGAACGTATCAATTCCCCGCAGTACGCCGTCTTACCATCTCCAATGCACCCCGCAGAACTCCGCAGAGAATATTAGAAAACCACAGTTCATCTTGAGCGCGTCCATCATCGGGCAGCTCAACGAAATCCGCCAATGGGTTCTCCTCGAATATGAGAGAAAACTGGTTGTTGTCACTCGTCCAGTTGGTGACGGTGGGTGCGATGTTGAGGAAGATCCTGAACCCGACCTGCAGTTGATATAGCTCTCGTCAGCTCACAGAAGCCCATATTGTTTCGGCCAATTGCTCCACATTTGGTGTCAACATACCTTTGCAATCATATCCGCCGTTTCCCGGAAATTGGCACATCGGCCTACGTTTGACTTGGCCAGAAAGTCCTCAATGAGTCGCATTCCAATGTTGTAGCCCATCTTCTCCAGTTGCTTGTTCACTTCTTGGTAATTTCCATCGTAATCCTGGCAAAGTTGTGCGACGATTGTACCGTACGTTAATGTTACCAACTCGGCGTTCACTTTATCAACTCTCGTCCTGGTAATGTCGGGGGCATGTCAGTATCTCTCCATTCCAAGCCGGCTTCGCTCGTCTGCTAGTAGGCTTCCGAGCGCCAGCCATGCGCATGCAGCTTACTGACTTCCACAGCCTGTCAGGTCAAGAACGTTAGTAAGGGGGTTCACAGGTCAAGTGGAGCGAATGGACAGCTTACTCTTCCCCAATCCTAGACGCTTTTGTTGCAGATGACATGGTTGTATGTCACGCTCGTTAAACTCAGGATCGAAGTAAATCAATATAAACGACACAAAACCTCAAAAATCTCAAGTTTACAAGCGGCTGGTAAGAACAATGACCAGAGCAATGCGCACTCCTCCCCGCTTGATTCGGTGGGCCGAGGGGGCCTGAGGCGGAGCTTCACGCGCCTGGTGGACCGGCGCTCGGCGCCTAGCGCGGCTGTTTAGCGCTTACGCAGAAACCATGCTGAGAGCCTCGGACGCAAGACTTAGTCCGGGTCGGCGCGTCCAGTCCAGAATTCCCCAGTTACTAGGCTTGTTGCATTCTACGCTCGGCCTCTATCGTTACTATAACTTGCCTACCCATTGATTGAGCCAGCCGATTGAATTCATTTCAATGATGTCGGGAGAAAAGCGTCCTGCGCAAGAAGCCTTTGGCTCATCGAACCAGCTTGTCGTCAAGCGAAAGAAGTCCGACGCCGGTCTCAATGATAGCACAGCCATTGTCCAAAGCTCGTCGCAAAATGGAGCTTTGATTCAAGCAGTATGCCTTTAGCCCACATTATTGGAAGAGAGTGTGTTTTTGTCCGGTTCCATTGTTGACCATGACTATAGGTTCCCCGCACCAGCGGGCTTCAAGCACCGATCATGGAAATGAATGGTGAGCTACACCACTGAGATGACATGCAACTTAAGCTGATATATCATGGATCATACTAGGTCATTCTGGTGAAATTTTCACAGTGCGGTTTGATCCCACTGCTCAGCACATTGCTTCAGGCTCTATGGATAGATCTATCTGTACGTGTTTTGTTTGGTCATAATATCTAGTGGTAGGCTAATCACAGAGTCTTCAACAGTGCTTTGGAACACATACGGACAATGCGAGAATTATGGTGCGCTATCAGGCCACCGAGGGGCAGTTCTTGACCTTCAATGGTCGCGCGACTCGAGAACGTTATTTTCCGCATCGGCCGACATGACGCTCGCTAGCTGGGATCTCGAGACCGGACAAAGGATACGCCGGCACGTTGGGCACGAGGAGATAATCAATTGTCTAGACATAAGCAAAAGAGGTCAGGAATTGCTGGTTAGCGCAAGTGACGACGGCTGCATCGGCATCTGGGATCCCCGGCAAAAGGATGCTATTGAATACCTGGAAACTGAGTTGCCCATCACGGCAGTGGCGCTCTCGGAGGCAGGCAACGAGATCTATAGTGGCGGTATCGACAACACTATCCATGCTTGGGATCTACGGAAGAAGGGCATCGTCTACTCCATGGCGGGACACACGGAAACCATCACCTCTCTCGAGATTTCGCCAGACTCGCAGACTCTTCTTTCCAACTCACACGACTCGACCGTACGCACGTGGGACATCCGGCCATTCGCGCCCACGAATCGACACATCAGGACCTTTGACGGCGCGCCGGTTGGTCTGGAGAAGAACCTCATCCGGGCCAGTTGGGACCCGAGTGGAGAGAAGATTGCGGCAGGTAGTGGTGACAGAAGTGTTGTGGTCTGGAACTCGAAATCCGGCAAAATTCTATACAAACTTCCTGGGCACAA
Source organism: Aspergillus brasiliensis CBS 101740 (assembly GCF_001889945.1). Lineage (NCBI taxonomy): Eukaryota > Fungi > Ascomycota > Eurotiomycetes > Eurotiales > Aspergillaceae > Aspergillus > Aspergillus brasiliensis. The sequence goes on from NW_027137461.1 coordinate 369,919, forward strand.
GGGGACTGTCAATGACGTCCGGTTTTCACCGAACAATGAGCCCATCAGTAGGTTACACCAGGTTTTGGGAAAGTCGTTGGTATACTAATTTCTGTCTACAGTTGTCTCTGGATCGTCCGATAGAACGCTCATGCTCGGTGAGCTTGGCAAGTGAGGGGAAGCGCGTGTGCAGCACACCCAGTCAACACAAACGCGAGTTAAATTCGTCTCCCTACGAACAGCATTTTATCGATGACAACAGATCCCAGGCCCTGGCTTTCGTCAAGTTTAGTTAGACTTGTGGCGAATAGCGATGGCGGGAGTATCTTCAGCTCCTATCTTGCTTGCCGGTTGGAATGTGTCAACCACGGAGCGAGTTTAGCCATTGATGGGTAGACCGGGAAGAACGGCCGGCCGTATGACGGGAGAAGGGTTATCGCCATTCTTTGAATACCTCCCGTGAGCGCAGTATATCCACATCTGTATGCCTTACAAGTGTAATAATATACGTCAGAATGATAATGGCTCGCACTCCATTTGTGTAACCTTGGGAAGATCATGGCGATAAGCGACCCGGGCTATCTACTTAGTAGTGAACTGGGGTAGGCGCTCTCGATAGAAATTCCCAGCCCATGGTGGGCTCATTGGCCTTCGATTGGCCCCCTTTGGGAAGAGGGTCCCCAGAGGGGACCTGGCTGTGAGGCCGAAACAGTTGGCTTCCTTCAGGCGCGAGGAGCCACAGCCATCCTTAATATTAGTTTTAGTGTTAACATAATCTGTACCCGTCTCCAAGTATCGGCCCGTCAAGCCCGAAGGTAGAGAGAAGTAGATTGAATGATGCCAAGGAGAACAAGTGCGCAAAAGCACAGATGTAGTTGCAGATGCACAGGTCTATTGAACCAGACTAGTTGATTCTCAGAAGACAGCTATGGCGTAAGATTAATAGCCAGCGTCTGTAGCTGCGGGTTGTTATCGGGCAGCTCGGACTTGGTTTTTTGGGGGGGACAGAGCTGTGGCTATACTTAGTATTGAATGGCGTCGGTCTATATCAGGGCAACGTGGGTCATCCAGGGGTAAAGTGGTCACTGGTCAGCCCCTAAAGCAGAGGAACGAGGAGAGACGCCAAATCAGCATTCGGCAGTCCATCAACCAGCTACTAATAATAAATTCATCGGATATGGCCGGTTGCGCAAACGGGATTCCAGTTACACACAGTATACGTAGAAGAGTGGGTAGGAACGTCAATGATGGCTAATAATAATAATAATTATCAGAAGGGCAGAATGATGAAGTTACTAACTACTTGGTTGTCTGGGAAGGCCAGCGTGAGAGAGAGACTGTCTGTAACCAACTAAGCTCCTTAGCAGCACCACTTCGCTCTCTTTTAGTCGCCCGTAATAATTACCCATTGGGGAACGGAAAGTGTCACTCTCAGCTTGTCTTTCTCTCTGTTTCTGTTCCTCTTTCTCTCTCTCTCGCTTTCCATCTCATTGTTTATTCTGCATTACTACTATGATCGTCCGTTCTTGCTTGCATGCACATTTGAGGCTCTACTAGTTACTAGTATCTTTTCTTCACTTTTCCTTTTTACTTCCACCTTCTTCATCGTTCCTCCCCATCCTTATCGGCATCTGCCCATAATTTGCTTTTTCCCCTGTGATATCTGATCCTCTCTCCGTCCGAACTACCACTCGGGTATAATAGTCAACTGTTTGTCGAACCTCTCTCTCTCCGTACTGAACCGGATTGCCCACTCCTAACCGGCTGGCCTGGTGCTCGCCCTGTTCTTTCGCTTTCCTGCGCGTTCGTTCCAAAATCTATAATCTTCTTCCACTCTATCCCAAGACAATTTCACCAGTCCTCTTGCTATCTAATCTTCCCTGAGGTCGCCATCGCCCGTGTCCTGTGACTTCGCGATCGGGGTTCCTGTGTCTGATGCTGCTCTCCCCTGGGCCCCCCTCCTTCACCCCAGGCTCGATCTTCATTATGAACGTATAGCGTCCGAAATCATAACCAATTTCCCAGTTCGGCCACAGATATCCGCCTTCGCCAGCAATTATCCGCTTTGCGTCATAAAGGCCATCATTCCAGGCGGTTTGCATCCGGTTCTGCGTTCCCGCAACGCTTGTTTGTGTGTTGTTCAACGAATGCGGAAGTGGGCAGTACATATCATCACAGAGCATATCATATTCGCCATTGGAGTCCCCGTTGTCGACGCATATAATACTGATCAGTGATCTCTGCGAATAATTGAAAGTCGCGCCCTGCGTCTGTCCAGATGTCATTGTACAACTGCTAGTTTGAATTGACATGGAATCGGTTCAGCTGTCTCATTCGGGATCGACAACACATTCCAGCTCGATCCCCGGCATGTTCTCGCCCGATCGCTCTTCGCACGTCAATTCCACTGGGTCAATTGCAGATGACCAGCCTCGACGAGCTTCCAATCGGGAGGAGCGATTCACATCATGGGTAGCCGACCATCGTCTCAACCTGGAACAGCGAATCCTAGGTGACCGCGCTGAGCGTCGCGATTCGCGCCTACCTGGTCGGCCAGCACCGTCGCATAGCTCTCTTAGGGATGCTGCTGCATCCCAATATGCGCCAAGAGGGCCGTATGTCCCAATTGAGTTGCAGTCCGCAGCAGCAGGAAGCTCCGGCGAAGCGCGGTCGCATGCGCGCTCAGAACGAGAATCACATGGAACACACTCTCCGCTAGACCCTGAAGACCTCCGATGCAGGCAATCGTTCGTATCACGGTTAAGGGAGAAGAGGCTGCGGAGGCGACTGATCACGCTGGTTATATCTGCATGTTTCCTCATCCTTGTTATCGCCATATACCTCGCATTCGCTGCTTCCCGTACGGCATTGGGCCGAGAGCTCCAAATTCTTCTCATCTTTATGATCTTGATTCTTGGAATTGTTTTCTGTCATTCTCTCACACGCTTCTTGATGGCACTGTTACGACGGCCTGGCTCTGATGTCGCTACGAATCGCATACCCAGTCGGGCAGGGCCAGCCGGCTATGCGCAACCAGCGCGTCCTATCCACGTTATTCTAGCGGGCGATGAGGACGTTGGAGCCGGGAGCCCAAATGCCGTGCGCGAAAAGGTCACGGCGCCTCCTCCGGCATACGGTCTTTGGAGAGAAAGTGTGGTAAGTATCGCCATGTTTATGGGGATTCTGATGGTTTTCCATGACGATGACCAGCCCCGCTGACTTCTATATGCAGAGGATTAACCCCGACTTGCTGTACTGGCAGCGCATCGAAAACAACAATACGCTCGTACCCAAGAGCGTTGGCCGGCATGGGAGCAATAAATCGCGGATCCCACGTCCCCCAAGCTACACTTCTGACAACGGCGTCGACTATGTGATAGAAGCGCAACCCCGATCATTCACGCAGTGGCGAATACCCGAGGAATCAGGGCATCAGCCGTGACCTGTTCACTATCCTTCTCTCCTTTCTCGACATACTGAAGCTGGATTCACCGTCACAATGACATCCATAATTGTCTCGTTATCCGCAAAATCATTTATATAGCGGCACTGTGATCACCTCCATCTGTATTTCCTTTGCTCGAGATATCCCCTGTGACTTTGCTTTTTCACCTTTTTATATTTTTCTTTTTTTGTTGGGCGACATTGTCGTCGCCAGCCATATGATGTGTCTTCTTTTTTTCTTGTATATCTGAATTTTTTGGGATGAAGCGGGAGTTACATTGGCATATACACACTGATCTATCCGGCCAGCATTGTTTGAGCGTTATTTCATTAAGCTTGATTATTATCTACTCCAAAGTACATCTTAACCGGTCTAAAATTTTAGAAAATCCTCGGAAAGCAAGGCCCACCGTAAGCAAGCTGATTCATCAGACAGCGTGTATTAATAATATAACTAGAACATCCCCTAAGATGAATTAAGGGATCCTATAGTCCGAAGGGAAGGGGGGTGTGGAGAGAATGTGAACGGGCATATCTGGCCGTAAATTGGTTCGCCGCGGATTGAATACGACCTCACGTGCGGCGCCGCTGCCACCACCAACTTCCCCTCAAGTCTTTCCCCTCAGAAACCCTTTCTCTGGAGGCAATTCAGCTCGCTGGCCTGCGGGGATTCTACATCGAACAGTCTATCAACGCGCTCCCATGCCATTGATAACTGTTTCGCTACTGCGGTAATGCGCTCGGGATGTTGGCACTCGCAGATGTCCGCCCTCCGTTCAGCATGGATCATGACCTGGGTCTTGCTGCTGTCGCTGTGGCTCGCCATGGCCCAGGGCATGCGGACCGATCAGGTTAAGGAACTCAGGTGAATCTCTCATCATTTATAAATTGGTTTCGGTCTCCCTGGTATATAGAGGCTGAACGACTAACACCTTCGATATCTAGGCAGGAGACAGAGCATATGTTCTACCACGGATTCGAAAACTATCTCGAACACGCCTTCCCTGAAGACGAACTACGTCCTTTAACATGCCGTCCGCTGGTTCGCGACCGAGAGAATCCCGCGCACGCAGAGCTCAACGACGTCCTGGGAAATTATTCCCTGACCCTGATCGACAGTCTGTCCTCCTTGGCGATACTTTCGTCGAGTCCCGACCAGGGCCAGAAGGCTTGGGATTACTTCCAGAATGGAGTGAAGGATTTTGTTACACTATACGGCGATGGCTCTGATGGCCCCGCAGGCCAGGGTCAGAGGGGTCGAGGATTCGATATGGATAGCAAAGTGCAGGTATTTGAGACGGTGATTCGAGGGTTAGGTAGGCATCGGATATCGTGCATAGGGAGTATGCATGTCGATTGATGGTTCTCTCTAGGCGGCCTCCTCAGCGCTCATCTTTTTGCTGTGGGCGATCTTCCCATCAGCGGATACAACCCGCCGGAGACCGAAGCCAACTTTGCCAAAGCCTGGGATAAGCACTCCTTCCCTGAAGATAGTCACGGCATCCAGTGGGAGAACGGATTCGTCTACGATGGCCAACTCCTACGGCTTGCTGTCGATCTTGCAAATCGGATTCTGCCCGCGTTCTATACGGACACTGGTCTCCCTTACCCCCGCGTGAACCTGAAGTACGGGGTGCAACGGCAGCCGTACTATGCAAATTCGCCGTTCAATGCAGCCCCTACGTGTGACAGGGCCAATCCTGAACAGTGCCAAAAGCCTCGCCGCTCCTCGACCTTTGAGACTACGGAAACCTGCAGCGCTGGCGCTGGCAGTCTGGTCCTGGAGTTCACGGTCTTGAGCAGGCTTACAGGCGACGGGCGGTATGAGGAGCTTGCCAAGCGGGCATTTTGGGCCGTTTGGGCAAGGAGGAGTGATATTGGACTGATAGGGTCTGGTATTGATGCCGAGTCTGGCAGATGGGTGCATTCCTATACTGGGGTGAGTAAATCTCGGCACGTGCATTTGAATGTGGCTAATACTACGGACGTCTCAGATCGGCGCAGGAATTGATAGCTTTTTCGAGTATGCTTTCAAGTCCTACGTGCTACTCTCTTCGGGGGAACGACCCCCGGCCAATACCAGCAGCCCATGGCATGTTCTGGACGACTATTTCCTACCACTTTCAGAATATGAGCACTCCGCAGATGCCTTTCTGAAGGTCTGGGAGGAGTCCCATGCCTCAATCAAACGCCACCTGTACCGTGGAGAGGGCCACCAACATCCGCACTTGATCCAGGGAGACATCTTCACCGGAGCGACTCGTGCTTTTTGGATCGACAGTCTGAGCGCCTTCTATCCGGGGCTTCTTACTTTGGCGGGAGAGGTGGATGAAGCGATCGGAATCCATCTCCTGACGACGGCAGTCTGGACTCGGTTTTCCGGACTTCCCGAGCGGTGGAATGTTGCCACCGGGGACATAGAACAGGGCCTTGCCTGGTACGGTGGCCGCCCTGAATTCGTCGAATCTACGTACTACCTCTACCGAGCAACAAAGGACCCCTGGTATCTGCATGTTGGAGAGATGGTACTGCGGGATGTGAAACGGCGGTGCTGGACCAAATGCGGTTGGGCTGGTATTCAGGACGTCCGGAATGGCGAGCTCAATGACCGCATGGAGAGCTTCTTCTTGGGCGAAACCGCCAAGTACATGTTTTTGCTGTACGATTTCGACCATCCCCTCAACAAGCTAGACCAGTCGTTCGTCTTTTCTACCGAGGGTCACCCTCTTATTATACCCAAGAACAGCACGGCTCAGCGCACTCAGCGCAAGCAGGTACCGATCGACGTAAAGAGCGAGGGTTTGACCTGCCCAACAGCACCTCAGCCTCCGACGCTAGGAGTCTCATCCACTGCGGCTCGGTCCGATCTGTTCCACGCCGCGAACCTGGCACGTCTTCATCTTATGCCGAGTAGAGGCCTAGCGGAAGGCCCTCTTCTGGATTATGCTCGGGACCACCCGAGCGTATCCGTGTCGGATTTGTCATCGCCCACCAACTACACATTCTTTCCATGGACACTGCCTCCAGAGCTGGTTCCGTTTAACGCGACCAGCGCGCCGATGACAACCCGTCCGACGCTGGACATCTCTTTCCCCGCGCTTCCCGGTATGGTCGTGGGGCCCGGATCACTGGAACGAGTGCGCGATGGCATCTTTATCAAAGCCATTGGGGGCCTACGGTTGAGTATGGTCCAGGATGTCCCTGTGCAAGGGGAAGCCGGGGGCGCAGATGGGGACGAATTCCGGGTCCAGGTGATTAACAATGTGCCGCTGGGCAAAGACGAGAAGGTATATCTTCTACGGGAAATCACGTTTGATGTCCTCGACCCCACCGATCCGAACTTCACCCGGGTTCGCGACACCGCCATGATTGACATCGTCATTGACGTTATCCCAGAGATTATCCATCGACGAAATGATTCGGATGATAGTCATGAACCAGCTGCCCCTCGACGTGCCAACGGAGCCATCGTCCACGGCTCCAGCTCCGTCGACAGCAAAGTCGGCAGCGTAGATGCATCAACATCCAGCATGAAGACCGTCCTCTCCTCGCTGGTGAACACTCTGTCTACGCTCCTTCGGGATGAGGTGCAGGGCCAGACAAGCCTGCCGCAGAAGAAGAAAGCAACCTCGTTACGTCTCCTGCTCCCGGCCGCCATCTCTACGGGGCTCGGCTCCGCGCCACTCCCCGACGTGGAAGACGCCACGACGGTGTCCATCACAGGCGACCCGTCCAAACAACGCCTCACATGGAACAGCATCTACTTCGCGGACGAGCTCTGCGACGAACGCATCGTGCGAGAAGTGGCACAGAACCATCAGGTTCTCGTGATCAAGCGGGGTGGATGCAACTTTTCGCAGAAGCTGCGCAACATTGCCGCGTATCCGCCTTCCCGGTACGCCTTGAAACTAGTCATCGTGGTCTCCTACGAGGATGAATTTGAGAAACAGCAGCGGGAGCAGGGATCCGATACCACCACGACTCCGGGGTTGGCCGCGGTCCGCGCGGAACCCTATCTGGCGCGGCCCCATCTAGACGAGACGCAGATGACAGCCGCGGGGGTCCCGCGGCGCCAGCTGCTCAGTGTAGTCATGGTCGGCGGGGGACAAGAAACGTATGAGCTGCTGCGACAGGCCACGGGGGTGGGAATCAAACGGCGATATACGGTCCGATCGCAGGGAGTTCCCATCAATAATCTGTATATTTTGTGAGGAGAGAAGAGAAATGTAATCCTAGAATAGTAGTAGTAGTAGTAGTAGTAGTAGCACATGCCCCATATACAGCGAATATCCATAGTATACTAAACATCATCCTAATCACATATCTACTACAAAGTAATAGCATTCCCAGTACACGTCAACCACCGACCTTTACCTAGACATCCGACATACTACCATGCCATGCCATACCATGACATACATACATACCGAGGATGATGTAGACTACATACCAACTTCCCCAAGATCTTCCCAAGTTTCCAACCCTCGCCACCTCCAGACGGAAACCCCCGAAGGACGAGAAATGATCGGCAATCGTTCGGAACCCCCCTCCACAACCGAGATCCCCCGTCACGTCAAATGTCGCCATTGGAACCGGAAAAAGAGCAAGATTTTAAGGTGTACAATAGATAGTAGTTATTGGCTGTGGCTGTCCACGGCCCATGGGGAAGGGAGCAGATGACTCAGCTGCTCAGCCTCAAGTTGAAAGTTTGAAAGTTTGAAAGAAAAGTGGCGGTGGGGCTGATTTACTTGCCGATTGGTTCAATACCCCGTGGAGGCGGGCCTTTTTTCGATCAGCCCCTGCCGATGCCCGATAGGAAGGTAAAAGTGAAACTAAAGTAAGGCGCGGGTTGGATGGCAAAAAGAAGAAAAGAAACGCGAGGAGGTTTTTAGGTTTACGTAGTTTGGAATGTGTGCGTGTGTGTCCCTGGCTGTAGGTATGTGGGAAAGGTATAAATACTTGCTTTTCTACTCTCTTTGCTTGAGTTGGATGTCTTTAGATATACCAAACAAGTATTACTTGTCTTTTTCTTTTCATATATAATATATATCTGGACTGGTTCTAGTACTAGTACTCTATTTTCCACATTCACTCACTGAGTACTTACGACTTACACACTCTTTTCCTCGAGTATACATTTATACCAGTCCTTATCCTATCCATCTCTACTCTATACGACCACTACTACAGATCAAAATGCATCTCCAACACACAGACCTCGACATCGACACCACCACCCCCATCAACATCACCTCCACCTCCACCTCAACAGTCAAACCCACTACAACCACCACCACAACCCTCACCGAACTCACCTCCACAACCCCATCTCCACCCCCCACACTTAGTACCACCACAACAAAAGTTACTAAACCCCTCTACTTCGCCTACGGCTCCAACCTCTCCCCCACCCAAATGGCCACCCGCTGCACCGCCCTCCCAACCTCCTCCATCCCCCTTGCCATCGCCCGTCTCCCCAGATGGCGCTGGCTGATTCACGAGAGCGGGTACGCCAACGTGGTGCCCCCCTCCGAGATGTGCGTCACGAAACAGCAAGCCGAGTGCATCTCGACCGGCGAAGTGGGTGTTGCGGGCGAGGACGAGGATGCCGTGTACGGAGTGTTGTATGATATGGGCGAGGAGGATGAGAGGATTCTCGATGGGTTTGAGGGTGTGGATTATTCGGCGCCGGATGCTGCTGTTGCCGCTACCCTTGATGACACCAAGGGGATGATGGTCAGGGAGAAGGAGCAGGGTCATGGGAGTTATAATAAGTGGGTGGTGGAGGCGGAGGTGGTGAAGTGGATGAATGGTGATGAGACTAAGACGGTGGTGCCGGTGTTGGTGTATGTCGATGAGAAGAGAGTCAGGAATGGTCCTCCCAAGGCGGAGTATGTGCCGAGGATGAATCGCGCTATTCGCGAGTCCGTGGCTCTTGGGTTGCCTGCTAAGTGGGCCGAGGAGGTTATAAGGCCGGCTATTCCGTTGAATTAGTTGGTTTGGTTTGGTTTGGTTTGGTATAGACATAGACGGCGCTCTTGTCTGTTTGCTGTCTTTTCTAGAATCCTCTTTATGGTATAAGCATAGCGTATATTATTACATTTCATTGTATCATTGCTTATTTCTCATAGTCTATGCAAAAAATAAATAAAAAAAAGTGTTAAGATCCATGCCACGCCTGACTGACATCGACTCGTGTAAAATAAAGTAAAACATCAGGTATTTCAACTTTTATTTACCCCTGGGGGGAAAGAGAACACGTCAGGTTCGTTTCGATGCCGTTCCCGGCGGGTGGGGGGTCATTTGCTTTGTCTATCATGCCCCATATCGCAGTCGTAGCGATCTCTGGGGAAACCCGGTTGGGGGGTTGCTGCCGCAGACACTTGCGGCATGACCGACCACTTCCCAGGCGAGTGGTAGCGAGTGAGCGTGTATGTGTTTTTTTCTCTTTTTGTGTGCGTGCACGAAACCAGACCTCCGAACAGGTAAGGATTTATTCTCAAATGCATGTCATAGGGTCATTAAGCCTTGGTCTCCTGGCCAGTCAGAAGAGTGTAGACGGGGGCAGGCAGCTTGTCCCGTCCGTGGAGGAACTCGAGCTCGAGGAGGAAGACGAAGCCCATCAGCTCACCACCCTTGCGCTTGATGAGTTCACCGGCCGCATACGCCGAACCACCTAGTTCAGTTGAATTAGCATCCGTACGTGCATAAAATATATAGTCCAAGATAAAAAGAGACTACAGAGATGAGATAGAGAAGGTAAAACATACCAGTAGCAATGATGTCGTCGACGACGATCACCTTCTGACCGGGCTTGATCGCATCGGACTGCATCTGGAAGAAGTCCGTGCCATACTCCTTCTCGTAACCCTGGGTGTCGCAAGGACCGGGGAGCTTGCCCTGCTTGCGAACGGGGACAAAGCCAGCACCCATACGCAGGGCCAAGCTAGGTCCCATCAGGAAGCCACGGGCCTCCAGGCCAACGATGACATCGGGCTTCTGGTTGCCGTTGCTCTCGAGGATGTGGAGCTCCAGGCAGCGGAGCAGGGATTCGTGCAGCACGGGATCAGCGAAGATCGGGAGGATATCTTCGAACAGGATACCGGGGGACGGGAAGTCGGGGAACTGGCGCAGGGCCTCGCGCAGCTTTACTTTAAGACTGGCGAGTTCGGCGGTGCGGGCGGAAGAGGAGGAGGACTGTCCGGCGACTTGGGCGGCGGTGGTGGCATTGGGAGGTTGCACGGGGGGAGTGGAAGTTGGTTGAGACATGGTGAAAGGAGAAGGAAGAGGAGAAAGAAGAGGAGGAAATAAGAAGGTAGAAGAGAGAAAAAGGGGGGTGGGAGGGGAGAAGTACGAGGAGGGGAGCAAAAGCAGACCAGGAGGTGAGGGGTGAGGAAGATCGAAAAAGGTAAAAATAGTTGAAATCGGCGTGATAAGCAGAAACGAAAAAAATAAGAAAAAGAAAAGAGACGAAAAAGACGAAGGAGGGGAAAAATTGAGGGAAAATGTTCCAATCGGGCAATAGAAAAATTATGTGGATGATCTGGTGGTATTGACATTACCGTCATCTATGTCTTTAGTATTGTCATATTTGGGTATATTTTCTCTTCTGCTTCCTTGCTGTGAAGGTGACATCTTTCTGGAGAGGAGACCCCGGAGACTACAACATACATGGAAACCAGTATAAAGCTTATGCAGGTATTACAAGATACTTGATATTTCAATCCAACTTCTATGAGATCTACTGAAGCAATTATCACTTTCAACCCATTCAAGAGCAGTATGACTGGACAGACGACAACACAAGCAGCTCGGGTACTGTATGGTAACAAATACACAGGATGGTATGTATGGTAATCGGCAGAACAGGCTGCCCCTCCTCCATCAATGGAGTCGAGAACCTTTTTTGCCAGCATCCAGACTCAACTTATCTCATCCCCTTCGGGGTTAACTATCATCAGCCCATCAGGAAGGGGTGTCAGAATGTGAGTCAGTGAGGTGATCCATTAGCACTGTCCTCCATTCATCTCCAATGCATCCGCCTTTTTGTTTCAGAGGGAGGCACCCCCCCTCCTCCGGGCTGAACTATATCGCGTATAACCGTCCCAGGCAGCCCAATGTTGTACTACTAGTTAGTTAGTTTACGCAGTGCTACTTTGAGCCACCCCTCCAATGGCGCCATGATGCAAGTCACTAATTTCAGGTTATGCACCCCTCTCACTGGTTCTTCCCATCTCTATCGGGTTTTTGCCATAGTTACTAGTAGTAGTAGTTACTAAATTGTCTCGCGTGGGGAGACCAGCCAGTGGACAGGTCGAGCAGTCAACCGCGCTGGGACCTCGACCAGATAACTAACTACAAGTTAACTAGGTACTAACTGACCAGCGAGTAGATAACTACATTGGCTGCTATTAACTTACTAACTACTACTCTTTGTTACCCTCCCCATTCATTCGTGTCCAGCGACTTACGGTGTAGATGTCTGCTTGCTGCCAGTTGTACCTCTTGAGAAAGTTGAAACATCCACTAGTTACGCCGTAGCCAGGGCCTGACTGCTTCGTGCCGACCACTTGTCTATCGGTGGAGTTAATCACCGCCGGGGATCGTCATGCTGTGCTGGACTGACTCCATCCATCCCTCAAGCCGAGCGGATGGCATTTCTGCTTTCCAGTAATCACTACCGCCTGATCGTCCCCGCGGTTCGCAGTCCCATTCTATAAATAATGCGCTGCCATTACGTCCTCACCCGTGGTGTGACAGTGGTAGCCAGATTTCTCTAAGTCTAAGAGGCCATCAGCCCTCACAGCCACTACGACCATCGATCGAAGCGTCAGCTTCTAGACCCCCATCCAGGCCACACGTGAAAATACCGGGCTATCCAAATGGAGCTCGGGAACGATCAAGAACCGGTTGGCCACACCGCTGTGGTCGCTCGCGCTAGACGATAAGCCTGGCGATTTGCTGGCTCGATGGACACGCTAAAGCATTCATCCAGGATAGTCTGCAACTATCGAAGCCCCCTTCCCTTCCCCCTCCCCCCTCCTCAAGTCTCGTAAATTACCGGATCACCGGTTAATTAGGAGCACCGCGCCAGTGACTGCTGGACCTGCAGCATCGCCTTTTCGCCAATAGTCTTGCAATTTTCGGTGGTTGTTTTGGGATAGGTTACCTCCATACTTATCTAGTCCTCTCATCGGCCTGCCCTTTGAGCATGTTTCAGACGGGCCGCTACCTATCAACTCCTCCTCTGCATCACCTCAAAGTGGCAGCTATGCCACAAAGCTGATCGGCGCAATTTCCATCTTTGTTTTCCTTAATTGTTCTAGATCCCATTTGTCTTTTCCATACCCTCACATTTGTGGTCTGCTGCATACGGGGTACACAAACACTCTCCTTTGGGCAGATGGCTCGATCAATGTGTGCTGTAGCCAGTCACCTCGAATTGCTTTGGCTCTTTAACTCCCGATGGGCTCATGTCAAGTCCCCGGCCTTGTCCCAGGGACTAGGCGCTGGTGGCTAACAATCCTCGTGTTGTGGGATCGCCCTCCATGGCCAATTCTAGTCGGATTATGCTCTCCGTACCAGCTGATTTTGCCTTCGCACGCTGAGGTTCCTTTGCACATCGTTCTGGCTGGGTGTACGAGCTCCCTGTCGTTGATGGAAATAGCGAGCAATCCTATGGAAGCCCCGAGTTCGAAGAGCCCGTTGCAGGCAGGCTGAAGGATGCAGCATTTCTGATGCATCACCCTTGTGATATACTAGCCTCGTTAGCTCACAGTGCCCTATGCTCCAGGGTCCGGGGGTTACCAAAACCAATATCTGTTGAAGTTCCGCTTTCCAGAGTGCAGCGGTTATGACGGCATGGTAGCACACATTAAATGTTTCGCCCACAAGATCCGAATCAGTTTCATGCTGAAGGGCTGTCTCCGGTCTCTCAACAATTAAGTACCGCGACTTTTGTACTGATCGGTGTCCCTTGGTAGGCGACAGGGCCGCTGTCGTTGACTCGTTTCGTCAGGGTTTGTGAAGGAAACGCAACTGGCGGCTGGTCCTGTCCCTGACATTTCGTCGCTTTAACTTGGAAGGCCTGGGCAGACACTTCGCCGTGCCTACTTCAGTCTCGGAGTAGATGCAGGCTAGTGTATCCACCATGGGCAACTAAGATAGCTCAGCGATTGGTCTGAACCGATAAACAAATTATGAGGTCAAATTGAAGCTAATTATGCGCTCACACGGCACCCCAACCCGTCTCGACGACCGATACCACCCAACGCGCACGTTCCTTGCCAATCCAGGTACCATCATTGGGACTCCACCAGGCTTATCCGAATCGCATATCCGAGGAAGTCCGGAACTCCTGGTGCATGTGTGCGTGTGCAATCACAGCGTCGATATTGGTCGTCCCGAGCAGCCTGCCCTACGGTCCCTTTTCGAGGCAAACATGTCGTTACCGTGCACGTGTCTTCTGGAATTTCTAGAACTTCTGGAAGGCTTCTGTGGTATGACAACAATACGATAGCCGTATGGTCATGATCCAGGAATCTGTACCGGAAACCTGTCTGGTGCACCTATTTTACGCTCTCCTACCGGGGAGCTGCAGGAAAGGTAGTCATTTACGTAGGTGGACGGCGGGTAGGCACTCTGCAGCCAAAGGTGCGGCAGCATTATGCATGCTACTAATGCATGGCGCAGACACGCCATGTACGCACGGATGACTGGCCGTCTTGTGGTCGGGTTTCCCTGACCAGTCCGGGCCGCGACAGACGGTCCAGAATTGCGCCCGACGACGCGATCGTCGCGTTTCGCGCGTCCTCGTCTGCCTTGTGCCAGAGTGCTACGGAGTACATGCTGCATATTGAATAACATGGGGAGCTGTAGGGATGGGAGTAAGCGGAATTCCCGATAAGGACATCCCACCGCATCGCTAATGTGCACACTGGGCGCTTCGAGGCCGAGCGACAGACATACTTGGTATTGGAATGGGGGGTAGTGATAGATGGAGGGGTGGCTAAGGATGGCTAAGGAGGTTTCTGTCACGGCAGCCTGCTGCTGCTATTGTTGACAGCTGATATCGGACCCTCAGGAGGGAGAGGGAGGAGGAAAAAAAACAAAAAGAAAAGCCGAACGCGGGGGTCGAACCCGCAACCTTGAGATTAAGAGTCTCACGCTCTACCGATTGAGCTAGCCCGGCTAAGCTTGTTGATGGCCGCTGCAAAATATGGCTCTATATTCTTGGGCTATCGTGATCAACCATTTCATTCACCTGTCTCTCCTAATGAGCACAACATCGATTCTATCGCAACGCTTAGGCCGCCCTCTTTTGCCAACTAGACATCCATCGAGTCATGGCCTCTTGGTTCTCTGGGTCAATTAATTCATTCACAGACCACATGGCTCTTCTAGGTCACTGGCAGCCATGAACCCCGAATCCCTCTCTGATGGCTAATATATATGGTAGTACTGGTAACTCCGTATGGCAGCGACAGGCCATCTACCATCCAGCACGCCATGTCACGCACCACGACCAGTGAATGATGCTATCATCCGGTTCCCACCAGTACGAAACGATCCAGCACATACCCGTGATCTACATATGAATGCAGGCTAAAGCTACAGCCAACACAGCAACAAGACGAACCATGAGCACGCCACGACCGAACAAACCACCGGATAGCAGCGGTCAACGATGATGAAAGTCCCAGCCAATCGATCGAGATATTCACCACCGCTGCCATCAAGCAGCGAGAAAATCCCTGGACCAATGCCATTGATGCCGGAACAAACAGCGAGTTGCATCTAGCACTGGTTGCAACCGGGCCAGCCCGCCAGTAAGACCCGCCAAATGCATGCCTGATGTCACACCACCAGGACAGTATCTCTTCCGTACTTGGTCTGCCCAGCCTTATGCTATTCTAAATCACACGTAGGTATCAACTACACCCTCGCCCCTTGACATCCTTGCAAGCAAACCATTCACATCCGTTGCAGCATATACCGTTACTACGCAGTTTAGATACGAAGCCTCGTATCTCAACGGTTCCCAAAACAGCACGCATCACGTGGCAAAGCACGGGCCAACTCGCTTAGCTTTCCGCCTATTTATTCCGGCTTGAGGCTATTTTGCTCCTCTGGCTCACTCGCCCTTTGATGTTCTCATTGCGCACTTCTGCTCAGTGCAGAAGTGCCTGCCAGATCATCTGATGTACAGATATCTATCATACTGTAACACCTAACATTCACGCATGATGTCTCCTGCACCCATCGCTGCAGAAATGCAGCAAGACCAGCGGCTGGAAACCCTGGCCAGAGCCTTCGAAGCTCTTTTGCTCACCACTCAACAACTCAGCTGCAAAGAGAAGAGCTTGCAGCAAAGGCTGAAATATGCCTCCGACGAGGTAAATATCCTATCCATCCAGTTTCTACCTTCCCCTACCCTACTTGCTGTCTCAAAGGACGAGAAAAACCGATTAGCTCTAGATCAGGAGTCGCACCTGCGGCGGTGACGGATAAGTCATGTATTATCTGATGAGACTTGACACACTTGCATTGCTTTACGCCTACGTCGATTTGAATGCACATGCTAACGTGCTCTCAGTATCTGAAACTCGCAGGAAAGCTCCCCGGTGGAGTCGATGGCCATACGAAAGTCGTCGCGGATAAAATGCTCGGTCGTTATACCGAATACGATCGCAACCCAAAGCCAAACATAAAACCTCCGGACGTAGTAAAGGCGTTGGCCGAGTCTGGAAACGTAGGAGATCTTGCTCTGACCGCTATAACGGAAGGGCTGACATGTTATCAATCTATCATACCTTCACGCGAGTCCAGGCAGCTCTCGGAGTTCGACTCCTGTCTTGTGGCGACGAGAGCCGGAGTGCCTGCTCCCCTAGAAAAAGACTTCACTACCAAGGGCACGCAGGGAAGTTTGCGTTGTCCCTTTGCGAAGCATAGCAATAAAACCTCTGAAAACGGGGTGTCCAATGGGATGCACAATTCATTTAAGGACCAGAACGGGGATGCGTGCGGGCATGCCGATCTAGACCCCATCAAGGCCGAACAGAGTGATAGACGCTCGAGTCGGGCTCCTTCGACGCGGTCATCGGCCACCCGCTGCCCGGTTTCTCGCTGTCCCATAAGGTATCTAGACCAGCATAGTCCGGAGGAGATTGCCGACTATGTTGAGAGGCACAAGCACGAGATCCCTAGAAGCCATGCTATCTGTGTCCAACGGTACCAGCGGGACTCGCAGACCATGCGGCAGCTGGACGCAAAGTACGGTAGCCTCATCAATATGATCCAGGGCTTGTCTGCCAAACATAAAGCCTTCCTACCAGAGTCGAGTCAAAGTGGCACGGCACCCTCTAGCTCGTCTGCGGAAAGGGTAGAGAAATGGGCACAGGAAGTTGATCTGAAATCGGACATGCATCCTCCCATAAAGGAAGAGCAGGAGGAAGAGGCGGCGGCCGAACAAGAGGAAGAAGAGAGAAAGGGCCATTTCGACCGTCCCTTGCGTGAAGTCCGTGTTGGCGAATCCCCAAGCCGGCCCTGGGGGATCCCTGTTCCGGTGTCGCCTCTACCTCCAACCGCATCACCACCTCATTCCCCTCCGCCTGCACCGGTTGCAACCTCAATCGATCCGGTAGCCAGCAAGCTGCCCAATGTAGCGGCTGCCGACCTGTCCTCGATGCTGCCGCCTGGTAACACGGCTCCGGCTCCTCCCGACAGTGCCCCCAAGAAAGGTCGGTGCCCCTTCGGACATGGTGCGCCCTCCGGTGACAAACCGACACCCAAGATAGAAACCATTCCTTCGCCTGTTAAGGTGGAAAAGGTCGACAAATCCGTTGAGCAGAAGGATGGTGAACCACTTGATGATCCCTCCAGTCCGTCGAACCAACCGGCAGCCAACATTGTCTTCAATGGGCCTGTCTTCTTTGGGTTCTCCGCCGAGCAGACTGCTGCTTTTATACAGCAGTTGGGCAATCTGGGGGCGAAGGGCTTATCCTAGAAGCTGGGTTGACTGGGATGAGATGATTTGAATGTTTCTGGCCTGCATATTCTCGCATTGATATCCCCACTTGTTGCTTTGTATATTTTGTCTCACGATGCTATGACTTCTGCTCATGATGAACCACACCCTCCACCCTTGGACTATGATGATTACCGCACTACATTCCATTCATACTACCTTGTCAATACTAGCCTGATAATAACATTTCCATGTGTATCCTTTCCCTTGATACCTAGATAGATAAGTCCTAGATAGACAAGATGACTCCGAGAGTTCACCGGCCACAGCTCCACCGATGTCGGGCGGGGCGGGCCTGGATTGGTGACTTTCCCGCGGAAACATTCTGGGCACCTTCCATTACAATTACGATGACTATTGACTACGACCAGCTTCGCATCTCTTCCCCTCATGTTCTCCGCTACTACTTCACGACTCCTTTTCTCCCGTCTTGCTTCTTCCCCCCGTCTCATTTCCCCTCCTCTTCCCTCGTCTCTCCATCACTCTCGACTCCCAACTCGCATCCCATACCAATTCGTCACCATGTCCACCGGTCTTGACATCGTCCACACTGCTGGTGCCGCCCAGCGTAAGTTGCTTCCTCCTCCCCCACTTCATGCCATTGCTTGAGATGCAGTGACACGCAACACATCGCACCCTTCCATGTTTCGAGGACACTTTTCAAGAGACAATACATACCCATAATCATCTCCAAGATAAGAATCATCCAAGCTAACAGCAATTGAACCAAACTATAGCCGTCGGCCCCTACGTAAGAAGAACTCCAACCCCGCCATCCTTAACTTCCTCCCCCACCACCACCACCACCAAACACTAACATATATACCAAATCACCAAACAGTCCCAAGCCATCAAAGTGAACGGCCAAATCTTCCTCTCGGGTCAAATCCCCCTTACCAAGGATGGCGTCCTGATTGATGGTACCGTCACCGAGAAGACCCGTCTCTGCTGCGAGAACATCAAGGCGGTTGTCGAGGAGGCTGGTTCTAGCGTGGAGAAGATCTTCAAGGTTACGGTGCGTATTATATATATACCCCTTTCCTTCCTTCCCCTCCCCCCCTTGTTCTTGAGCATGGAATCCCTGATTCCGGTCTTTCTATGTGGAAATGGAGGGAGCGGAGGAGGGCATGAAGACATGGAGCTAATATTTTGGGGTATTGGACAGGTCCTCCTCGCTGATATGGCCGATTTCGATGAGATGAACAAGGAATACGCCAAGTTCTTTGCCCACAAGCCTGCTCGCTCTTGCTTTGCTGTTAAGCAGCTGCCTAAGGGTGTGCCGGTTGAGATTGAGTGTATTGCTCTTGCTTAGAGGGGTTCTTTGTCTATATATACATATAGCTTCGGTTGGTGTATATGAAATGTATGAAATGTATGAGATTGGAGATGAAATGAATCATTCCTTGGTTTATGTTGTAAGGAAAGATTGACTATGTGTGTTGAGTATGGCTGGCTGGTTGAGTATGGATGGATGGTAGTTTCTTCGCCTTCGTCGGATCCCTTGCCGAGCCCGGGATTATCTCCCCAGCTTACCATGGTCGACTGGGATGTATCTCTTTCTTATTCCAATCCTGGTCTACGGTGTCATGAATCAGTCATACCGCAATTACACCATGGCTGCCGATTAAACATTTATGCTATTGTAATACCGCGCAACTTCCCAATCAACGTCCAACCCGTAGGCTCAGCGCTTCCTAAAAGTGCAAACAAACTAGATTTGGGAATCATCACGTCCATGTCGAAAGGGGAAAAATCACACTAAACAAACGAAAGAAAAAACAAGGCCAAACAATGCTGCATCATGCTGAATCGCAAAGGTGAAAAGTCAACAAAGTACATAAGAAGAACGCCGTGAATGTAGGTTTTGGCTACCTTCATCGCCGCCCCAGCGTCCCCGTCATTCTTCCTCCAGCTCCTGCCATTAGACTCTGCTTCACAATGGCATCTGCAGCTGCGGCTGCCGCCAGTCGCTCCTTTTGCCGGCTGCGATCGCGTAGATAACCGGCAGCTTCGGGGCGCATACGTAGAATGCGCAGGATCATATCGTCATTCGGCTCGGCCTGCGCCTCCCGCCATTTCTCCTCCTTCATCTTCTTCATCGTGCCAAGGTTGCGCGAGAGCATGATACTCTTGGCACGGCGTGCGCTGGGGACACCCAGCATGCTGCTAGACCCTGCGGCACCCAGGTGTGGTGGCGCTGAGGTCCGGTTCTTGTTGGCCTGCTGACGAGAGATCGTTGCAGAGGCCATCCGCTCAGAAGTGCGGATCAGTTGCTCAGTAGGCTCGAAATAGAAGAAGTTCAGCGTCTGGATCTCGTGGTATTTGGGTGATTTCAAGATATCGATGGAAACACCGTTGGCTTCGCCCGTCTCCTCG
Organism: Aspergillus brasiliensis CBS 101740; assembly: GCF_001889945.1. Classification (NCBI taxonomy): domain Eukaryota; kingdom Fungi; phylum Ascomycota; class Eurotiomycetes; order Eurotiales; family Aspergillaceae; genus Aspergillus; species Aspergillus brasiliensis. The sequence continues at coordinate 389,744 of NW_027137461.1, forward strand.
TCAATGGCGTGGAAGAAGTTTAGAAGAAGCACAAGCCAGCGTGAGACAACATCCACCTCTTGCATGGTGAGGGGCTTTTGGTGAGAGGGTTTGTCAGACAATGGAGGCACCAGCAAGCTCTCGATCGTAGCCAGCACTTCCTTCCATAAACGTGCCATGACCATCTTCATGGCTTCCGAGGTGAGGGTCTTGTTCATGATTGCAAAGTTATCATTGAAGTAGTCAAAGAGGGGAGTCAGCGCATTTTCCACGTCTGCGTTCGACGGAGTGGCGGTAGTGGATTGCGCTCGATTGCGGTTCAGAAAGTTGGATACGCTTGAGATACTGAGTCCGCGAGACAGCAATGATTTCAGCGTCCGACGTGATAGACAGTGACTGATGTACGCGGAAAGCTGTAAAAAGTCAAAGTTAGCAACAACTCGAGAGGCGCTCTGGGCGGCCTGCTATCCTACCTTTTCTGTGATCTTGCGAGTCATATCTCTCTCCGTCCGCTTCAACGTCCGGAACGCTTTGCCAAAATAGAACTGGATATCGTCGCGTTCTCCCTCCATGCTCACGCGAAGTAGCAGTCGACCTTGCGTATCCAAGTCAAGCCAATACTCCCTTGGTAGGAAGTCGCTGAAGTGGACCGGGTCAAGCTTGATTGAAGTCCGACCCACGTAGTCATGGTCTCCGACTGCATCCCAATCCCAAATGGTTGCGATAATGTTAACCGGGCCTTGCGTGGTGATGTCAACAGCATCGTCCCACCGCGGATTGAGATTGTTGTAGATGATGCGAGTTTTGGCTATACGTTTTTGATATTCATCGGCCAGTACGACGTAGGGGTCACTTCCGCCATTCATATCGCACGCCTTTAAATCTTCTGCTTCCACCACCTTGACGGTGAAAACATATGTCGTCGACTTACGAATCTTCTGGAGTTGTGGCTGAGCATGTCTTGCGATAACCTCTGCACAGCCATCCACATTGACTTCGTTTTCCAGCTTGTCGAGCTGCGATAGGGCATATTCGACATTATTCAGCTTGACCAAAGACTGAAATTCCTCATTAGCCAAGTAAACAACGCGCACTATCCAATGAACGTACCTCGGGAAAGAATTGGAAGGGTTCGATCTTTTCTTTGCTCGTCCATGCTTCCTTGGCCAACTGCATTATTCTCTCTTGAGCGGTTTGGTTCATAGCTGCCTCCTGATCGGGAGAAAGCCGATCCATCTCCTTAGCGAACATCTGCTCCAAGGACTCACAATATTTTGCTACTCCACTCCCAATAGACCTGGACAGGGCCGTCATAAACTTAGCGTATTGGAGATCATCGTCCCACTCAAGGGAGATCATCTGCTCTACGACCTGGTTAAAGGAGCGGAATATGTCGATCACAGACACACTGTGTCGATTATCCTCTGGAACCACTTCCATCATCCCGTCGTCTCGAACGGTGAAAGCGTCTTGTCTGACTGCCTGTTCAACCCAGTCTGCTACCTTCTGATCGGTCAAGCGGATCCACCGCCAGACGAACTCCTCCATCAGGCCTTCAATGTGGAACGGAAATTGGGCACTGCACGCGCAATTAGCACCAATGAGTTGTAGCATAGCCATTAGCATGGGAAACCCACTCAGGAAGGGCCTCCGTGAAGAGACGACGCACGTCCGCTAGCTGCTTATACAAATCGAATCCATCTTCTATGCTGGTTTCCTCACCTCTCACCTTCTCCATTTCAATGATTCTGACCACCATTTCGTGGGCATCCTCGGCGAATATCGGGAGGGCGTTGGAAAGCAAGATCAGATACGGGTTGACCCTGGTGGTCAGTGAGCAAGCAGCACTACATGTGCCGGAATTGGAGGGTTGCTTACCCCATAATCTCTGGGTTCTTTCGGTAACGCTTTTTGATTTTCTGCGCAAGCTTAGTGATGGCATCACAGAGCTGGATAACATGGTCAAGCTCCCAGGATTCCGGCTGGACCGGGATCAGCTGGCCCAGTAGCTCCTGATACTTCTCCGTCGCTTTCTGTGCGAGCCCATCCTGCACGTATGAGCGGAAACGCTCGATATCCTCCAAATCTTCGGTGTAGTTGGGATCCATCTCAACATGGTTCTCCAGTACGTACATCACCGGACCGATGGGCCGAGGCTTTCCTTCATAACAATCCATCATCACATCATACAACTCCCGCAGAAGAGCTTCGTGGAGAGAGGAAAGTATCTGCTGCATCAGTAGAAGGTCGTGTATCGTCCATTTATGCCGCTCATAAAGAACAGAAGCGATAAAGCTACTGCGCCTCTTGCCCTCTGCAGATGGCGATTCTTTCACAAAAGTGAAAGCCGAATCGAGTGTATTGAGATCAATTTCGTTATCCACAAACTTGGACCGGACAACATCCAGAAACAACACTATCCTGGAGAAATTTGGAATTCGCCACCGAAGACAGACCTCATTTAGGAACTCCGATGACTGCTTCGAAAATAATTTCATTGACGGGACCTCTGATGTCGCTTGTGTCGCCTCAATATCGCGGTCTTTCAGGTCATGGCTCAGAGTCTGAGCCAGAATAAACCTATACATAGATCGGGGATCTTGAGGTATGTATGTATATGTATCGGACTCGTCCGAAGGCTCACTGCCGTCACCACCCAAAGATAGAGAGCTGAGATCCAGCGCCTGATCTATGACATACGATGATGGCCTATCGGAGTTCGTCCTTGACAGTTCCCCGGCTGGGTCTTGGTCACTGCCATTCGGGTTGAACTGTGGAAGCGCACCTCCCGGGGTGCTTTTGGCGAGTTCCGGGTTCGACTGCACAATGGCAAGCATCATCTGCGACAGATCAGGACCTTCGTTCTTCTTCCAGAGTTCATACCCATCCTCATTCTCAAAGTCTTCCCGAGACAATGTTTTCCGAGTCTTGAGGTTCAGGTGAGCCTGGTAGGCTTTCAAGTCCTGAAGGGCCGCCTTCCCAGTCCAAGTCCCTTTATTCTTATCTATGTCTGCCTGAACCTGGCTCAGGTTCACGTCAAAGATCCTTGCCACATGTTGCACAAGTGGCATGTCCTTGACATCGTAGCTTAGAGGAGCAACAACTTCCACAGTAGTAGCACCATTGGTCTGCACGAGATCTTGATCCTGGGAGAGTAGTTTATTTTCCAAGACCGACAACCGGTTTGCCAGTTCAGGTCGCTCCTTAGCCCAGTCGTGATCCTTCAGGATAAGCGCAAACAAGCGAACGAAAAGCGCCACGTGTCTGTCTACCATGAGCTTCCAGTGGTCATCTTCGGGGTCCTTTCCTTTGCTCAGTTCCTTCGTGGCATTAGAGTAGAAGATGAGGACGAGGTCTTCCGCCCGCCGATCCTTCTCCATGCGCTTTTTGAAAGATTGGTCCTTCAGTGTATTGAGAAATGCAGCGAACGTCCTCACGACCAGCGTATCTTGATATTCTTTCCGCTTCTCTTTTCCGATCAGGACACCTGTCAGCCTCTTCTCCAGCTCTGCGATGAATCCATGGGGAATGCGAGTGCTTTTAGAGTCCCGCACCAGGGAGAAATCGCTCATCAGATCATGAAATGAGGTGGAGGCCCTCTTGGGCCTCTGGGGGACCGGCACATTTTGTACACGACGCGAGCGAGGTTGCAGGAGATAGGCGAGGTAGGCTACCCGGAGAGCGTAGTTGTAGGCAGTCGAGGAGTTGACGGGGCGCCTGCGGGACCCTGAGAGACTGCGCGAATGGCGGGATTCATTCTGAATGCTGTTAATCCGTCGGTTGATGCCTCGGGACTGAGTAGATGCCGTCGACATGAGCGGGGACTTAGCAACTCAGATTTCTATCCGGATCTTGCTGTGTTTGGGTTTCGGGGGTGATATTGTGAGGGGAGTAAGGTACGGCGGGCGGGACCATGGATGGATAAGAGAGTTGCTCGCGATCAAACCACCAGCATCAGCTGGGGGAAAATGGGGAAATACCACGCAGGAGAGAGCCTGATCAAGGTGTCTCAATTCCTAGAACCGAGGGAGTGAGTCCAGACTGCGTTGTGAGAAGGCCTGGAGAATGTTGGCGGCTAGAGAGGCCAGGTAGAAAGGGGTGGGAGTGGATGTTGTTGGTGGTGGTTGGCCTGGCTCTGCGGCATCTGAAACAGAAAAAAGCTCCCGAGTCGACTGACGTAGTAGGCGTGGGTTTGAGTCGCACCATCGCCAACCGCCGAACCCCTGTTCCAGAGAATGGAAATATTCGACCCATCTGAGACATGCACCCAGGGAGTCATTCAGACATTTCTACCTCATGCATTCCAACCCCGTAGGCATGCTATGGTTACTCTTTTGTGATCCCGACCGCTTAATCTACACGCCGCTGGGACCAACTGGTGAATCGCACTTCCGCTACAGAGAGATCGTCAGGCCGCATGGTATAGCAGTGGCATCACTTAATGTAAATTCTGTCTGACGCCCTTCCCTTCTCTCACTATATCCTCCTTTGTTCTCGCTTCCAATTGCCCATTAGAGCCCTTGCACCATGTCGGGGTGATTCTTGCAGGTAAATTGCACTCGCACTCGACATTCTACTTCCTTCGCAAGTGGAAATGCGGCGCAAAAAAAAATGCCAATGGGATCGGAAACCGGATGATAATTCCGCGAACCTGAGCGCTGGGGGCATAGCCCTCCCCACAAGCATCAATTCGAATAACCCATATCCATGGACGCCGATAGAAAAGAACTCGTATTGTAATTATTTACACACCATGCAGTGAAAATACCGATCACCAGCTAGCCTCGTTGGTCTTGCGAGCCTATATCTCGTTTGTTAGCACGAAGCCTAACCCAATGGTCCATAGAAAAGGTCATTGACGCACCGGAGCGGCACCCGGACCACCGAGCTCCTTCTCCAAGCCATCAGGATAGGTCTTGGGAACGCTGGGCTTGTCGGGGTAGAACATGCTGACGACACCGCACAGTCCCAGGAAGGTCACGACGAAGGCTCCAACCTGGAAGAGACCTTTGCGAGCCGTAACGTGGGTATATTGTTCGGGACTGAAGACACCGAGAATTTCGTTCTCCTCGTGGACGGGCTCGCCAAAGTTCCGTCTCTCCTGCTTGTCCCACCAATCGCCGTAGGGGTCTCTGAAGGCGCGCTTAACACGGGGAGGGTTCTGGTAGTTGTTGTTCTGTAGGCCGAAACCGAGCGGTGTCAATCAACCGAGGCAGTAAGCAATTGGAGTTCCTAGTGCATTTCCTACCTGCAAAGGGTCTTCCACCTCCGCAGCTTTGAGACTCCGGACCTGTGAGAATGAGGCGCGAGGCACGGTGTAGCGGGCGGCCACCTGAGGCAGGCGGCGGGCCAAGATTCGTTGGGACAGCATCTGGCAATCGCGGTTAGCAATAGGGTCAATGCAGCGGAGAGCCAAAGATGAAGAACAGGGGGAGCTCGGGAGTACTGACTGTTTCCTGCTGTAGAGAACTGGGGGGGAATTGAGGGGAGGTGAAGTCAAGGGATGTGACCGGAAGGCTCAGACGGCCATGGGATGAAGTGCAAACGACTCGATGACGGGATTTGGGAGGTTGTGATTGGTCGGACAGGCTGTTGATGCCTGAGGAGACGAGGTAGCAACGAACGGTACGGTAAAGTGGCAGTACCAAGAATACCCAATAATAACCCAATGAAATTCCCGTCCAGCTCGGTATTGGGTCCTGAAGTTCATGGCAGCAACTGCTTACATACACGGCTTCCCCCCCCGTACTTGCAGCGTCACTGTACAAATGAAAAAACCACCTCTCCACGCAATCTTGCCATCCCCGTGGTTTTTCGTCCACCCGTCACGCCCTCGTGCCGATAACTATGCCAAATTTCTTGTGGCATATATACTCACTTACCGCTACCCGTTGATGCCATTTCCCCCTAATTTGACCGCGTCCTCGTTGGGAAAACTGGGGTCAGCTGTGCACAGGGCCCCTGTCTCCGTGGTTACAAGACATGCAAAACGGCAGCCCGAACGGAATCTCCCATCAAGATGAACGCGTGACCCCCAACCCTGAGGGCCTTCCGACCGACCTGCCTGCTTCTGAGCGTCCGACCGAGTCGCTGAGCCGGGATTCGACCTCTACCGACCTTAAAGAAGAAGACGGTACTGCGATCGCAGTCGACCAGCTCGAAGAACCTCCTTCCAAAAAGCGAAAGCTCGCCGGTCCTTCCTCTTCTCGTCGCTCAACCTCCCGTCCAGCATCCCCCCCGTGGAAAAAGGCCGGCGTCGATGGTCCGACATCCTTCATCCAAGATGGGAGGCGTAAGTCCTCTCGCGTTAACGCGCTCCCGCTCCAGTTGCAGAGTCCATCCGAGAAAAGAAGCAAGCGCGGTGCTCAGAATAAGGCCATAGGCCGGAATGTCTCCGGTGCTACGAAGGGAGTCGCGTCGTCTCCGTTGTCGATGTCCCCGCCTCAGCCGGAGCCAAATGGGAGGTTGGCTGGTGGTAGCGCCGCAGTCAATGGTTCTCCAAGGAACGCGACCACAAGAGGGTCAACCAGCAGGCGCCACCAGATCTCGCAGTCACCCGCCCCCAAGCAAACTCACACGCGAACGCGATCCTACAGCTCTGGCACAGCGCGTCGAACGTCGAATATTGGCACCGCTAGCTCCACTCGCTCGCATCGTTCCTCTATGAACAACGTTTCGACAACCATGGCAGAGACCGGTGATGATGACTACGATAATGCGGATGATGATGACGAGTATGGCCAGCGTGCTCCACGGCTAAGAATCAAGGTCAAAAGACCGCCCATCGGTATCCAGCATCCAGGCCACGTTATAGGTCCACGGAAATATGGCTCATTCAAGGAATGGTTGGAGAGTGAAGACGGGAGAATAAGGGATCCATCTGTGCTCACACCAGCTGACGCACTCGAGGAGGCTTTAAAGAGGCGTCGAATAGCTGTAGCAGCTGAACCGGGCGGACTGTTGAGTCCGGATGTCTGTTCTGCATTCCTGCCCGAACAACAAGAAGAACCCCCCCAGCAATACTCACATCAGGACCATTTGGTCGCGCACGCTTTGTACTTCAAGAAGCTTCTCGACCAGGAACACCGACGTCATCGAAACACGGCCAAGCTATTCGCTCAGTGGTGCGCAGACGCCTGGAGGAAGCGCAATAAGGATCCGGAGGATATTCTCCGGGAACAACAGGAGGAAATGCGCGGGAAGCGCAAGCAGCTGGCTAAGGATCTCCAGAAAATGTTCGACCTTGCACGAGCGGAGGTGGACCGGATGCGCCTGGCACGCTGGGAGGAGGAGCGAAAGGCTGAAGACCAGCAAGCCCTGGATCGTGCTATCAAGCAATCTACGATGCTTTTCGAGAAACGACGCATGGAAATTCTTGGCGAAGCTGGGAGCGACGCACCCGATACCAGTGATGCAGAACAGGAGGACTCAGATGAGCTATCAGATGGTTCGGAAGATGAAGACAATATGTCGTCCACGGATTCGGAGAGTGAAGATGAAAATAATTTAGATGATGACGAAGGCTTGACAGCAGAGGAATTGCGGCTGAAATACGCTAATCTACCCAACACCAACAATGATTCTGACCACGAGTCCATGGTGTCTGATGCTACAGCGTTTTCCGACGACGGTGACACGGACGTTGATCGTCCTGTGGAACGTGCTACTGAGTCCCCCGATCCATCGGCAGAGGTGCAACCCGAGCTTGAAGATGTAGATCCCGTGCTCCTGGACGACAGTGAAGAAGACTCCACTGATATGGATGATGATATGGGCGACACCGATGAGGATGAATCTGATGAACCCGACTCCGACGCAGAGAGTGACGGACCAGGGCTATTAGGTTTTTTCTCCTCGAAGGACATAGCAATGAACTATGGCGGATCACAGAGCGATGCTGATGGTGGCGTTAGTGCCATTATCGACGATGTGGATGATAAACTAGCATCAGCTGGGGAGGATGGGGAGGAGGATGAGGAGGAAGAGGAGGATGAGCCGGAAGACCCTGACGAAGTCTCCCTTGTGCCCAATGGACCGGCGCCAGAAAAGTCGATGCTCCAAGATGAGGGAGAAACCGTCTCTGCGTTCGCCCCTGATTCCGCTGTCCATCTAACTGCCGATGGTGAGCCTAAGTTTGCCGTTGAATCTGCGTCAGAATTGACTCCCGCGCCTACTGCCGCCGCAGACAAGACGCCTGATGTTGAAATGACAGACGCCAGCTACAACGAGGACACAGTTTTGCTCGACGCCTCTGATGCGGTAACTCAGACTAACTCTCCTGAAGAGCATGAACACGCCCATCACGAAGCCTACCAAAGCGGCGAGCCCTCAAGCGAAGCATCTCCGGGCACGCTTGCCACTAAACCATCGGAACCTGAATCCGTCTCCTCGTACGAAGCACCAGACAAACCCCCACAGCCCAGCGAATCACCTGCTCCTGGTCTGAAGACGCCGGTGCCGCATCTTCTCCGAGGCACTTTGCGGGAGTACCAGCATTTTGGTCTGGATTGGCTTGCTGGCCTGTATACGAACCACATCAACGGCATCCTGGCGGATGAAATGGGTCTTGGTAAAACAATTCAAACGATAGCGCTGTTGGCACACTTGGCTGTGGAGCACGAGGTTTGGGGACCACACTTGGTCGTCGTGCCTACTAGTGTGATCCTCAATTGGGAGATGGAGTTCAAGAAGTGGTGTCCCGGATTCAAAATCATGACCTATTACGGGAACCAAGAAGAGCGCCGGCAAAAGCGAAAGGGCTGGATGGATGATACAAGTTGGAATGTGTTGATCACCTCTTACCAACTAGTCCTCCAGGATCAGCAAGTGCTCAAAAGAAGAAGCTGGCATTATATGATTCTTGATGAGGCACACAACATCAAGAATTTTCGCTCGCAAAGGTGGCAGGCACTGCTCACTTTCAGGACACGAGCCCGACTCTTGCTAACTGGCACACCACTTCAAAACAATCTGACTGAATTATGGTCGCTGCTATTCTTCTTGATGCCCTCCGATGGCGATGAGGAGGGGATCGAAGGTTTCGCTGACCTTAGGAACTTTTCAGAGTGGTTCCGACGCCCCGTGGAGCAGATCCTGGAGCATGGTAGGGAGACTATGGATGATGAAGCGAAGCGAGTGGTTACCAAGCTTCACACTGTACTCAGACCCTACATTTTGCGTCGTCTCAAAGCCGATGTGGAGAAGCAGATGCCGGCTAAATACGAGCATGTCGTTTATTGCAGACTCTCCAAGCGTCAGCGATTCCTCTATGATGGCTTCATGTCTCGCGCACAGACTAAGGAGACGCTTGCGTCCGGAAATTACCTGTCCATCATCAACTGTCTAATGCAACTACGGAAGGTCTGCAATCATCCAGATCTCTTCGAAACTCGGCAAATATCTACGTCTTTTGCCATGTCTCGCTCTGTGGTCACAGAATACGAGATCAAAGACCTTCTCGTACGCCGGCGGCTATTGTACGAGCATCCCCTCACCAAGCTCGACCTTGATTTCCTCAACTTAGTACCCATCTCCCGAGAAGATATCTCTCGGCGGTTGGCCGATGACAGTACCCGTCTTATGGCCTATGGTCCCTTCAACACGCTCAGGGAACGCCAGTATCACCGTACTAACTGGCAGATGAGCTTCGATGGCACCACGGTGCAGTCCACGCTAGACGCTCTGGAGAATGAGTCCAGGAAAAGGAGGATGGCAGAGCTGGAGAGATGTCTCTATTTTGAGTCAAAGCGCCATGGTCGTCGTCCTGTGTACGGATCGAGTCTCATCGAATTCCTCACGGCCGACAGTAAGCAGCGGCCTACCGCCAACGGCCCTCTCCGGAAACGCTCCTTAGCCGACTGGCTGTCGAGCCAGTCGTCCGTCCTCGCATCGATGATCTTGTCCGTCGAAGAACGGTCCCAGGCTATGGACGGATATATTCAGAGATTCGCATGCGTTACTCCTGCTGCCGTGGCGACCGGTATCACCGAGGCTGCCCTGACTCCCATAGAGACGAGGTATCTCACGAAGAAGGAACGGTTCCCGCCATACGACCCCTTCCACGAGGCACAGATGCGTCTTTCGATCGCATTCCCGGACAAGAGACTCTTGCAGTACGACTGCGGCAAGTTGCAAAGACTTGATAAATTGCTTCGGGACCTCAAAGCTGGTGGCCACCGGGCTCTGATCTTCACCCAAATGACCAAGATGCTCGACATTTTGGAACAGTTCCTTAACATCCACGGACACCGATACCTCCGACTAGACGGTACTACCAAGGTCGAGCAGCGCCAGATCCTTACCGATCGGTTCAACAATGACAACCGTATCCTCGCATTTATCCTGTCCAGTCGTTCTGGTGGTCTAGGTATCAACCTCACAGGTGCTGACACCGTCATATTCTACGATTTGGACTGGAACCCCGCAATGGATAAGCAGTGTCAAGATCGTTGCCACCGTATCGGACAAACACGCGACGTGCACATCTATCGATTCGTCTCGGAATACACCATCGAATCGAACATTCTCCGTAAAGCTAACCAGAAGCGCATGCTTGACGACGTTGTCATCCAAGAAGGAGAATTTACAACGGATTACTTCACTAAGCTAGACGTCCGCGACATGATCGACACCGAAGACGTCCTCGACGGCCACGACGAAGCCAGCGCAGCCATGGACCGGGTCCTCGAGAACCGCGTTGCAGCCAGTGCACGTGTGTTCGAACAAGCCGAAGACAAAGAAGATATCGATGCCGCCAAGAATGCCCAAAAGGAATTGGAGCATGCGGATGACGGTGATTTCGACGACCGCACACCTGGCCAAACCCAGGCTGGCACACCGCTAGCGACGGGGCCTGCGACGGGGCCAGATGAATCGACAACAGCGGGCACCACTCCCGGTCCGCAATTGCTCACCTCACCGCAGGTGCATGCGGTTGACGAGCCCGTAGACGTCGAGCCTCAACCGGGCCATATCGATAATTACCTACTACGGTTTATGGAGTGGAATATGAAGGACGAACCACTAGTCTTACCAGCGGATAAGAGCAAAAAGAAGTCCAAGAAGGGCAAGGAGCATCGTCTCCGTAAGAGGCGTCGTTGAAATGAATAAATGGGTCAAGATAAAATCTATGCGGCATGCGATTGGAATGGACGAGGTTGGTGGCATGAATGTACTGAGAGGCTAACGAATGGACGATCGATCAGGACTGGTCGACGTCTCTATGTAATTGTATTTTCATGATGATATTTCCCTCTGCTTAAAGTTTCTCGTCTTTATATTTTTTCCTTGCCTTGCCTTGAGTATTTACTATCTGTCCAGTGCACGCATTGGACTTACTACTTTTTTTGCTTATTGTTTTCCCTTCTAAATTTCTTTTTCCCTCTCACGTCTCGATACTACAAGGTGATGGGAAGAATCATTGGGACTGGTGTTTAGCGGGCGTTTTCTTCTGAGTCAACGTGTGTCTGGGGACAATAGAGTCACCGTCATCCCTCTATTTCCCAAGAAGACGAAAAGAAAGATGAACATTCTGTACATGATAATTCCTCTCCTTATCTTCATCCCTTCTTCTACCTATCAAATTACTCTCCATATGTACTTAATTTGATTGGTAAACCACCATATGATGGTAGTGGTTCCTGTGGGCTCCGATATCGCTCCCAGATGCTACCACGAGTTTATGACATGACTAGATGGGATAAAATAAACATAAGGCCCTACAGTGACCTGTAACCTACCCAAGTAGGAATAAAACAATGACTCAAATTCATCCGTCCTCGTCAATTTCAAAGATCCCGTGCTTCAAGTCACAACCTTGTTGAGTGGTCCCAATCACGTTAATCGACTTTTCGACTGGTCCAGTCGCCTGGGCCACAGCCGCGAGTGTTTCCAATGTCAGGGTCTATTGCCCAACTTGTTGACATTCCCGAATAACGAGAATGACGGGCGTTGAGTGGGTAGCTGAAGGGCATTGTGAAACACGGACATCTGTGACAACCCCTGCATGATATGTTCTTTTTCCCTGACCTGCCACACGGGTTTTTGACTAGGGCTAGTCTCATACAGGAAGAGTTGCTAACAGTCGCTTATCACCATGTGGCTTTGGAGGGGACGAGACTCTTGACAATCCGTCTCCGTTGGCTGGACCAACAATGAGCCCCGAGAGTTTGAGAATGTGCGTGTGATTGGAACTCCGAGGATGTGAGCAGTGCTGGTATGAAGGTGGGGTGCTGGTTTCAGACGTGTATATTAATTTGCCGATAGGAGGGTGGAATAAACTCTCAAAGGAAGGTCGTCGACACTCGACACCACCTCGATCCAAATTTCCTGGGAGGGCTTGTGGAATAATACAAGCAGTGAAGAGGAGTAGGAGGAAGGTGAGAGGTCAGCCTAAGGTAGTTAGAGTTTAGATCCACATGTATGTACCCAGTACCTGAAGTCTATTTCTGAAACCTATGCACTTCAGGGCCAATGTGAACGGCTGCTATGTCTTATTAGGCAAGAGGAAAAGTGGCACCGCGTGCATACTATCTTAGCATGCAGACTATGAGATGGAAACGGGCTCCATATGACTCGTGCTGGTCGATAGACTAACCCTCTGTGGTCAGTACTGCGAACTGGCGTGCAGAGGAGAGGAATGGCGGGAATAATGCTTGTCTCAGCCAAGTCGCCTCGAACGCACCTGCCCTAGATGCCGAACTGTATTGCCTATACCCCCCCCCCCCGGGACCTTTGGATTCCTCCCCTATCTTAGAAGGTTCAGATAGAGCGACGTGCGTACCATGGAACGCACTTGACTCCGGGAATTAGGGGCTACCGCACTGCCGAGCGACTGATTAATCCGTGAAGAAATACACGCGCACCCACGTGAACTCAATCACCAGCAAGGTTCCAATGACGCAGCGTGGTATTTCGATCGATTGGAACGAAAATGCCTTGATCGACCCCAAGATTCCCCCGAACCGAGGAATTGAAAGCAGTTGGAGTCGTACCAGACGCACGCCCGGCACAACGGCTGTCTCCAACATCCGCCACGAGCTCGGGTTGAACCTTGGGAGGACAAGGCACCGGAGGCATGCAGACACCAACGTCCAATCCAACCATTCGTCCACCCCTTCACCTGACCAGCTCCATATAGAGAGTCTCCACTGATCAGCAACCTGGAGATGGGGGGAAGCTGTCCAAGGGAGGGAGTGAATGGCTGGCTGATCCGCTACCAGTCCGAGTAGCCCTTGGGTGAGTGATGTGACCGATGTAAGGCTGCCCACGACTTGGAGTTTCCTCGTGGGCGAGTAAATCACGATAATGTCAGTTGAGCCATGAAGTCCCAGCGTACTTCCGAAAACGGGAAAACGCCCGTTTGGCGATTTTCGGATGAAAGTCTAAATTCTCCCCACGACGGAGATATGTACTGATTCGGAGAGTTGCTGAGTTTAAGCTGCTGCCTCTGCGAATCTCCCCTCCCCATTTCGGTACAGTTGCTGGACCTGGCGGCTTCAAGAGAACAGTTCAGGAAAGGATTGCTCCATGGATATCCGGAGGGATACTAGCTCCGAGGACATTGATCTTCCAGCTGCATTAGTCTGTGTACGTGTGGGGAAGAACCGTTGGGGCTGAAAAGGAAATGGCGAGTGGTGATTGCTCGTTGGAGGTGATTTGAAATTCCTAGACTCGAGCTTAACCAATCGAACTACTTTAGTATTGGGATCGTTAGCAGTAGCTTGGGGTGAATAGTCCGGTTCACCCTCAAACCGAATCAGAAATTAGATAGCACGATGGATCAGGACTAACTAGGGAAGTGAACGGACTATTCCCTGTTATCATGCTATGATCTGCAAGGCGGGTCTACGACTGGGGACGAGGAAATGAAAGTCCAGTAGCACGCATCGGAAGCCCAGACCGAGTCGAAGTTGAGGTGAGCCGGAGTAGGGGTGAGTGGTGACAGCACAGGACGCAGAGTGTATCTAGAGTAGATACTCTGTGACCGCAAGGCGAGAAGAGGCCATGTGATTCCCTAGCGGACGATCCTGTTGCCAGTTCATTTCCCACGTACCATCCACCTACATCATGATCTTCACCAGCTTCAAACGTCTGGAATTGGATTCCCCATCGGGGGGTTCTGGCCGGGGATGGGCTGCGAGAAGGATTGGATTGCCCGGAGTTTCTTCGGCGCCCCTTCACTTCCGATAGCCAGCTTCCGATGAACATAGCTCGCTGATTCGCTCACCCCGGTTTTCCCCAATGAGGGAATGGATGCCATTCGAGAAACGCCTGTTAACTAGTATAGCTTAGTTAGTTAGTTCAAGAGAGGGAGAGAGAGGGTAATATGGATGTAACAACAATGACTACCCACTGCATAAGATCATCATCGATTGTCTGATAACAACCTTTAGGCTCAAAACCAGTCCACGTGCGGATCCGACCGTAGGACGCTGGGGGGGCCATTGAGACCTTGGGATCTTCGCCCTGGCAGTGGTGAAACGACCGTGCCTCTCAGAAAGGGCATGCTGGCAGCCGGTCAGGAGCCAAAGTGACCATGGCCGGTTTGAGACAGACCAAACAGACCAACACTGACTGACCGACAGGGCTCGGAGGAGTCCAACAAAAGTAGTATAGCCACCGAAAACTCAAAGAATACCTTTCCCTAAAGAAGGTTTCGGAAACCGTGGGCTTCGGATCTCAGGACAAGCGCATGTCCGCCAGTTAGAACATCGTGATTATTGTTGTTTGACCGTCGTGGTGCACGGTCGTCATTTCTTGTTGGCGGGGAGAAGTAGACACACACCTGCGCAAACCATGCTGAAGAGTACTCGGAGTAGTAGCCTCAGAACTTCTGGGAGAAACACGATTTGGAAAGCAGCCCGTTCTAGAGCCTGATTGCAAGTTTTGCTTGCCTTGATCTAGAGATAGGTGGCATCGGTTCCTTATGCTTAGCGTTCGTGTTAAGACCGGGATTCGAGATAAAAATAAGAACCAAGCAATCTAACCATAACAGACGGAGTTCACAGCAAACCTCCCCATACTCAGATAGATTTTCACTACGGAGTACAATTAATCTATTCTAGACTTACCTGTACTATCTATAGTCTCTATCTGTCGCATAGATGCCCGCCAGGCACTCCATTGGGGCTGAGCACGGTGTAGCTGTCGACTTTTGCCGCAAAGAAACTCCACACAGGTGCAAGTGCGAATTTGGCTTACTACATAGTACTTACGTACATTCAGTTGCATGGGCGGTGTCTAGTGTCTACTAATACTAGTAGTACTAGTCGTAGTAACCTGTCGCAGGGAACAGCGGAACTGCCAACCGGTGGGCGAATGACCTGAGACGCAGGTACACATCCTTGCAATGATAGACGCAGGGGCACATTCGAACCTGCTGAATGATTTTTTTTCTTGTTTTTTTCTTTCGTGTTTTCTAGTTTCTTTTTCATTCTCTTTTTCATTCTTTGTAATTACTCCGGTGCGCCCAGTCCCACGCCTCCTCGACCTCCACCCTAGCCAGCCACGGTGACGGGAGCGTGAAAATCATCCGTTCCGAAAGGCTCGCGGTCTGCTTTCCCGTCTGTACGAAGCGACTAGACTGGCCTATCGACGCTTGACGGGGCAGCCGAGGAGATGCAGTAGTCCTCTCTCTCTGTCAATTTTATTTTTCTGTTTTTCTTTTCTTCTTCCTGAAATCGGCCATCTCCTGTTCGCACGCCCTGAAGACCCCAAATTAAAAACCTGCAGAGTACAGACGAACTTTGCGATAGACAAACGAGCAACCGAAGGTCAGTGCTCACTTGTGGAGTGCGTCCTTCGCACGAGGGTGGCAATGTGACCAGTCGTTTGCTGTAATTAATTAAGGATGGTTTGTAGCGGGAGGGTTTCGTCCTGATCGCTTGTCAAGGTACCACACCGTCTGAGGTGGTTGCAGCAGAGCTACGCATCAGGCAATCCCCGAGGTGATGTATCAGAAATTGTAGAACGCAACCTTATCGGCATTGAAGCAGAGGGAACAGACCGCAGAAACCGCGCGCAAGAGAGGAACCTGGTTGACGGTTGAGCTGGTAAACCCCTCATGCTGGCATCACATCTAAAACGCAGCTGAACCTGGTTGAGAAGAAGGGGGTTGCCTTCTTCGGAGGTGTGTCTTGCAGCTTTGGATTGGGCCGGACCGAGAGGTGAAATCCGGGCGGGCAAGACAAGACGGCCACAATCTATCGAGAGGAGGGGCCTCGGGAAGATCAGTGGCAGATCCACTCAAGCGAAAGATGGATTCACCCCCTCTGCACTCCCCAGACTACTTCGAGCGTCCAACCTCCTAATGGAATTCAGGCGACTTCACCCCAAAAGGCAGCTGAGTCATCTCTTTTAGTTCTTTCCTTCATGAAGCCTGGAGAGGGGCGGAGATAGGATAGGTGAAAATTGAAGTGATAATGACATAATAGTAGTAGTAGTGGTGGTGGTGGAGGATGCTGCTGGCGGGACAGATTGCGCACTCCACTACCCCCAGGAACTAGGTGGCATTAGTCTGCACACTATTTCCCCCTACATCTCCTGGCACTGCTGGTACTGGCCGCAATCCAGCACAACCATCGATAGCGCGTGAACGGGGGTAAATCTGCACTGGTCAGTGCTGCCTACGCGCGGTTGCCCTTCCAGTGTTAGTGGAAATTCCGCTGGAGGTCGGCCTTTTATCCGAGGTTCTTTTCCTCTCTGACTCAGTCTGGAAAGAAGGTGAGCCGGATCTCGAAGCTCTGAATGACATCTTCGAAATAATGATAATAATAAAAATAATTAAAAAGAGAGTTTCTAACGGTCAGAGACTGTTTGAGCCTTTCACCTGCTCTTACCTGGTCAGGTTTTGATCTTCCGGTTTAAGCGCCGTCAAATGATTTTGATCTACAGACAGGGTCTTCTGGGTGATAGTAGGAAGAAAGTGGCATATTAACCGACATGCAAAGTTATATCTCGTCATCTTAATGATTTAGTGAGTTACAGCCCGTGCCGGCTGAGACGCATGTACAATTCTTGCTGCAGGAGCAGTGGGTGAGGGCTCGACCCAGCTGTAAGATTATCATCGCCCGGGCCTTGGTACTTTGGTCCGTGTGTACTGTAGGTTCGTACATAGTAGTTATCTTCCAGCTGCAGAGAATCTTGAAGATGCATTGCGACTGCCGGGATCGATGCAGCCATGTATGCACGTAGGTAATTGCTTCTGGACATTCAGCTCCTCTCGAACAGCTCGGAAAAAGAAAGAAAGAAAGAAAGAAAGAAAAAAAAGAAAACTGAATCCGGCACGTAACCCAGCAAAGAAATCTCTCATCGTATGGAAGATGCAGGAAAAGCCTGTTCATACCAGGGGGTTTCAGCCCGATGTTGCCTCCTGTCGGGGCGTATTTTTCTGCTTGCTGGCTTGCTTTGCGGCTGAGGAGAAACATTCTGCTGCTGGTTTACATCCTGCAACCAGACTCGCCCCATCTGCGGCGATGGACCATAGTTCGGCAAAGAACGGGTGAGGGGAAAACGAGAGGAGTGGCCACCGATCCTCACCTTCCTGCTTTGTCAGGTTCCAGTTAACAACTTGATTCGACCCAGAAGGAACCTGTCAAAATCGGTGGATTCAGCCAACAGATCCAGTGCATCCCGCGGAGATACAACACCAACAATAACGTCTGGAAGATGGCATTTGCTGTAGAATGTAGACAAAAGATAGCATGCAAGCGAACCACTGGGTGATAACGGACGGTAAAAGAGAAAAACAATAAATTCGGGAGAAAACTTAGGGGAAAAAGAACCGATAGTGA
The DNA here is from genome assembly GCF_001889945.1 of Aspergillus brasiliensis CBS 101740. Taxonomy (NCBI): domain Eukaryota; kingdom Fungi; phylum Ascomycota; class Eurotiomycetes; order Eurotiales; family Aspergillaceae; genus Aspergillus; species Aspergillus brasiliensis. The sequence continues at coordinate 407,515 of NW_027137461.1, forward strand.
TCGATAGAAGCTGGCGGGTACCCCGATTTGACGGGTATTACTATACTTACAAGGTATTAATGGTATTTACAAATCAAGTCACCCGGAAACCCGAGGGCAGTACTAGTATTTCTTTCTTGAGATACGGAGTATATTGAAGACACTTTGATGTACTCCGTACCTCATGTGGGATACATTGATAGTCTCTTGAGGCATAAACCCACCACTGGCTGGCTATTCTTGAGAGTGGTTCGAATTGATCGAGGGAATTTCCGATCCAATGAGTCAAAAGGACCGATCACTACTCCGTCGTAACTAAACCACCGGCCGGATCCCCCAAGTTTCATCAGCGGCGCGATCGGAGAAGATACCAATCAGCTCGTGCTGAACCAAGGTACCAAACATCGCATCACAGCGCATGGCATTGCATGGCATTTGCAGCTCGCCCCTCGTAGCTCTTTGTCAACTCCCGATGCACCTAGAGGCGTAGTAGGGATTGTAGCTTCCTACTAGGTAAGCAACTAGGGATCCTGGCCTGTGCCGGATCTCATCTACATCTATTCCGTCCGCACTACTTTAGTTCTATCTGCGACGTCTTCCCCGGCAGGTAAAGTAGGGAAGTAAGTAAGTAGGTTAATAGTTAGTGAGTCTTAGGCTGTTAGTCAGGCCAGTTGTATATTTAGTTAGAGGGAAAAGGTGAATTTGATTTTCCTCTCCGGATCCGTTGCCTCCTTCACGGTCACCTGCCTGCCGAAACAGGCAGTTCGACAGATGCGTTAAGTTCTCGACCCAGTTTAGACTCCTGATCGGAAGGAGAGATCCTCCTTTAGGGCCACTAAGTCGCGCACTAAAGTACGGCGCACTAGGTACGGTAAGGCCAAGAGTGTGACTAAGGATGAAGGACTAACTAACTAACACTAACTAGAGAGATCGCCCGCGATGGCGAACGAGGTGCCTACCGTCCACGGGTCTGGATTTGTGTTTGTGTGTTTGGAACCGTGGGCATCACCCTTCCACGATTCAGGATCCGTTAATTTCCCCTCCCCCTTCTTAATCCTAGCAGAAGATTGGGTTTGTTTGATCGGATCATCCATGCCAAATTAGGAGTATGTCCATTGTGCAATTTTAAGGCTGGATCGATCTGAGTTCTTTAATAACTTGTGAGGGGCAAATAGAGATATGCGCAACAGGCGAAAAAGTAAAAATCGAAATGAAGAAGAAAAAGTTGCAAAATGAAAGCGAAAATAAATCAGAAAAGTAATAAATCTACTCCGTAGTGAGTTAATTTAGAGGGGAAAAAAATTTAATATTCAGAGCCAAGTGTGAAAAGGGAAAAAGTAAAGTGCCAGGGGGAGGCAATCGAACGAGCCGTCAAATTGACATGGAGCAGCTGCTAACTTAGTACTACTACTCTTACTAGTTAAGTAGGTGATGGGATGTATAAGTCAACTGGCACTATTGGCGGGATGACAACCAAGCAGCCCAATGAGAAGAATGTGTTGCGGAGCAAGACGGGGCAGAAAGGAGGGGCCAAAAGGACCCAAGTGCAGCAGAACGACATAAAGAGCAAGAGAGAAAAAGGAAGCAAGCCGGTGACATGAACTGACTGACTGACAAGATATCCCGCGATTCACTAACTACTAGGTACTTACTTAGTCTACCTTGGAGAAAGATGATCCATCAGGTTCCAATTTTATTTTATTTTATCTTATGATATTTGTATCTTGCGCAGTGTAAAATGAGCATGCTGTATTGATACTGTAAATCGTGATCCGCATCGATAAGAATTAAGAAGAGGAAGAAGGCAGCGATGGAGCGAGAAAGTGGTTTTGGGTACCTGATCCATGACTGCCTACCACGGGTTGGCCTGATATGTGAGATAGAGAAAAGAATGGGAGAGGAAGATTAGAAGATAGGATATCGAATGGTACAAACCAGTGCCACACTGATAGGTGATCCTGTTGCTTTTTCTTTTTCTTTTTTGTTTTTGTTTTTTAATTTCTTTAATTCTTTTTATTCTTGTTATTTTTTTATCCCTCTTTGACGCAAAGAAGAGCCATCCATATTCTTCTTCCCTTCCAACCATTTGCCATCCATCATCCGCGGCAATGGCACTGGCAATGGCTGGCGTGGATTGCAGGGCGCACTCTGTTTACTTTGGTTGCTTCTCCAACTCATGACCCGGGGATCGACGGGAAAGCTTACTTCAGTAAAACCCCAACCCAAGACCATGGAAAAAGTGCTCCTGGATTAAACCTGAATGACAGGACCCGAGACAATGGGCGTACCACCAGCAGCAGAAGCAGCTAAAAAAGTCCGGCCGAAAGGGGACTCCACTCAGTTCTTGCCCAATGGGGCCGCATGGCCGATGCCGTTCCCTGGTCATCGTCGATCTCCCATGCGTTCGTTCTCTCTGCTTTTTTCCCTCTCTTGCTGGGGAGGCGCACGAGCGTCCGTCGCTATCGCTGATGGAGTACCTTTTCCTGGACCCATTCAGTCTTCTTTGCACCATTCAGTGTTCATATCCACTCTTTCTCAGGGCTCCACTTCTGCCTCCCTCCTGCACTCACTCACTCACTTACTCACTCTATGCACACGCTGTCTCGTTCTCTCTTCCCTCATAGTCCCCTCATCCACTCTCTGCTTTTCCTCTCCTCCATGGAGTCTAAAGCCCCGTAGGCCGGAGCGATGGCGTCTTTTTCTCCAGCGTGGATCCTTATCCACACCCACCTCATTCCCTCCGTACTTCCTCTCCTCTCCTAGCAACTCTAGTCTGTACCTGGGGGACTTTTCCACTGGTCCTTTCTCTCTATTGGGTACTTTGCTCCGGACCCTCTTCCTGCTCCTACATGGGACAAACCCCCCGACTACGGAGTAGTACATATATCCTGAGATCCTCCCCGATCGTCCTACTATATCATCCCTGATCTTCCTCTTCCCTATCTCATCTGTGTGCATATCATCTACATTCTCTCTTCTATAAGGCTTTGTCAGGTTTTTCCGCCCCCCCTCTCTCTATATATATATCTCTCCCTCTCCTCCCACTATACGGTTCAACCAGTCATTGAACCCTTGGAGTCTTGAGCCTTGAATTCTCTCTTTCTCTCTCCCTCTCTCTATTATCTTCACCCTTTGCCCTCCTTGCCTTCTCTCCCAATAATTCCCTCCTCCCAACCAAGACGTGACCAAACATGAAGAACTCAATCCCATCTGACGTGTGGGAGAGGAAGAAGGCTTTGATTGCCAAGTTGTACAAGGATGAAGAATGGCCTCTGAAGCAGGTCATCAAGCAAATTCGTTCCGATGATTTCAACCCAAGGTGAGAAGAGGCTCTTGGGAAATATGTTCTTATGAGTTTCATCCGGTGTGCTAACTCTGTTTTTCCAAGTGAGACGCAGTTGCGGAGTAGACTGAAGAAATGGCGCGTCACCAAGCCTTCTCGCCAGACACGCAAGAAATCCGATGACAGCCAACAGGAATCTACCGGAGATGACAGTGGTCAAGAAGATGCATCCCCCAAGGCGCAGTCTTCCACACGCCCTCCTCTTCGCTTAGTCGCATCAGACATCTCCGTCACCGAACCGGATTGGTACATGCCCAATGGTGCATATGCACACCACGAGGATCTGCCTACGACCGTTTGCCTTGATGGACAGAACATCTCAAATGTGTGGGCTCCCATGATGAGTCCCTCTCAGAAGCAGCAGACTCCTTCCCATGCGTCCGTCATGGTCCTTCCTAGCTCCAGCTCATACGACTCACCGCATACGTCGCCATTGATGGACAGTATGTTGGTCAACCAAACACCAGGCATGGCGTCGCCTTTCCATGACCCTTCTTTTGCTGCCACCACAGACTGTATACCTGCGACAACAGCTGGACCAATCCAGTGGTCTCTCCCTCAGTGGTACTCAATGCCCCTTGAGGCCGGTAGCCCTTTCTATGCTGCGGCACCACTGAGTCCTCCTATCGATCCCGCCATGCACCTGATGACTCCGCACGCCCAGACACCGCCGCCTTCCAGTACTGGACGGCAACAGATGACCGATCTGCACGAGGGGCCCCAGTCATGGAAGCGCGCTATGTCTGCTCCATATGTTCAGGATACCGCTGGCGGGCATCCGAGATTGGACCAGAAAGGCTCACAAGCACGGCCGCTGGACCGGAAAGCTTCAATCCAACCGAAGTCGGCCGGTCAGCCCGCCATGGGGATCATGTCTCCGTCGTCTTACTATCCGCACGGCCAACATCCTGCCATGTGTGCACCCATCTACCCATATCCTGGGCCTGAGCCACTTGTGCACAGGCCCCAGAGCATCGATTTCTAAAGCATCACTTGGAGTACTTCGCATATTTGATGTGAAACTAATAATTTTCTTACACCGAGCCCAGTTACACACCTTGACAACATTTCTGGGGTTGATCTATACTTCTCGCATGTACTTCTTTTTGCCTCTCATATCTTTGTTGCTTACTTGAACCGTCTCCTCTTTGCTTGGATGCTAGAGAGGAAATAGGCCATTCTGAACATTACATTTTGTACACCAAGGGAACCGGCACTTGGATCATGGGATACCTGGCGTATCGACTGGTTGTACCGAATCACGGAGTGGAGTGTGTTGATTTTGATGATATCCACGTTTGGGATCAAGGAGTTTGGAATTTTCTGTACTATCTTTCCTTTGTCAGTCTATATGTGCATGGGATTAATGATGGTTTTACGGGCTATATTATCTAAACTTATGGCTAGATTGACTGGACGATCAGCCTATTGAGGGACTGGTTCCCTCATATACGCCAAATATTATTTATTATACAAGAACGCACATGCTTGCATCTCACATTAGTCATCTCTAATTTATTCAACTGTAGTATAATTTGTTTGTTGATTTTAGTTACGATGCTCACGATATAGAGGCAGGCAAGAATCACATACCTAGGTACGGAGTACCGAACGAGATTTGCCTCTTTGGGTTATCCGACGACGGACCTCGGCTCAACCCCCGGTGTGGGGAAGGATTCCCACCCCCTTTGGGTCCCCATCAGGTTAAATGCCAATTTAGGACCGCAACTCCAGCACAATACCCAGTCCAATACAGTCAGTCCACTCAATCCACTCACCGTCTTTCTTTGTATAGTGCCAACATCTCATTGATCTGGGTTCAGCGGAAGAAAGACCACGAATATCGTCACCTGTCAGCATGCGAGCCATCCAAGTAAAAGAATATGTAAAGGTAAGTAACAAGGAAGGAATGCCACCGCTCTCTTACGGGCGCATTAACTCATGTTTTCTCAACAAACAGGGACCTCTGGATCTCCAAGTCGCAACCCTTCCCACACCTTCCCCATCCGCGACGGAATACCTGATTGAGATCCACTCCGCAGGCACCAACTTCTTCGACCTGCTTCAAATCCAAGGCAAATACCAACATCAGCCTCCGCTACCCTGGATCGGGGGCGCAGAGTTCGCAGGTAGTATCCTAGCTGTGCCTACCAAAGTGCAGAATCCGCGATTCAAAGTCGGGGACCGCGTCTTTGGCGCCACACAAGGTGCTTATGCCACCCACATCCTCGCCCCAGAGCACACGCTCCTTCCCGTGCCGGCTGGCTGGAGCTTTGAGGATGCAGCGGGCCTCTTCGTTACAGCCCCTACTTCATACGGTGGTCTGGTGCACCGCGCAAACGTCCAGGCAGGCGACTGGGTCCTCGTGCATGCGGCGGCCGGTGGTGTCGGATTAGCCGCGGTGCAGATTGCCAAGGCCAAGGGGGCTACAGTAATTGCAACGGCCGGGACGGAACGGAAGCGGCAGATTGCGCGCCAATTCGGGGCGGATCATGTCATTGATTATCGGGAGAAGAATTGGCCGGAAGAGGTGAAGCGTTTGTGTGCGCAATATCGCACGGGGAATGGGAAGGCCGGGGTGGATATCGTATATGATCCGGTCGGGATGATTGAGGCGAGTCTCAAGTGCGTGGCGTGGAATGCGCGCCTTTTAGTTATTGGATTTGCAGCGGGAAAGATCGAGAAGGTTGCGCTGAATCGTGTACTGCTGAAGAATGTCAGTCTGGTGGGATTGCATTGGGGGCAGTATGCTCGGTTTGAAAAGGAGACGGTACAGACGGTCTGGAAGGGGATCTTTGATCTTGTGGCGCAGGGCAAGTTCAAGGGTACGGCCTTCAAGGATGAGAGCTTTGTAGGCTTGGAGAGCGTGCCTCGCGCGCTGCAAGCACTGGGTGGCCGGGAGACATGGGGCAAAGTGGTGGTGAAGATCATTGATGATGATGATGATGCTATTGCTGGAAAGAGTAAACTATAGACTAAGTAGATATTGGGCGCCTCTGGACTACGCAGTGGATCATACGGATTTATTATGACGGATTGGAAATGCATTTCATTGAGCAGTCATCAATTCACATTCAAGGCTAACAAGCGGAGAGAATCTATCTAAAGCATGAAAGACTATTACGTTTGAGTATGTAGGTGCGCAAGGAGTCATGCTCTCGTAGCAGGTTTTAGACGCGAGCAACATGAACTATGAAGGCCCTAAGAAATTTCTCTAGCAACCTGAATATAAGAAATCAAAACCGGAACCCCGAAGGGTCCCGACAATCCAGCTCCAGTCGGCCACAGTCACAAGACGTGACATGCGATGACCGTTCTCCAAGATGGAGAGTCCTTGACGGAAGCTCAAGCACCCTGTTGGTCCAGCCCGAAGACTGTGAACAGAGCTAACAACCTGGGACAGCTGGATTGCTGAGTTGCGATTGGGTGCCAATTCTCTTTCGATATCGGTATTGTTGATGTTCCGTGAATGCAGCACGACGGATATTTATTGAATAAAGCAGAAGAGACCGAACACATTATGAGTCTCCAAGTACTGCTGCCCAGCACAGTTCGGCGCTGCAAACTGCGCTTGTTGTGGCTGCAATGGTGGTTGAAATGATCATCGGCCGAACAGATGAAAAACAGAAGAAGCCGGCGCACACGTGCTTGCTTTTTGTAGGCTCGCTTACTTACGGATGAGTCAGCATTGGTTCTCTTATCGCCATGTGACTGAGATGGCCGATAAGCACGATAAGGGGCCCATCCATTTGACAGGCAACATCGTCAATATGCACTTTCTGCATCGATCCTTGACTTAGTTTGTCCTAGGTCCTATAGATGTGGCTTGCCTAACCTGGATGTGATTGGGTCCTGGAAAGACACGATATTACTATACCCTGGACGGGACAAGGCCCTGTGAACATGGATGGTGGTGCCATCGTCCGAGATGGTCATGGAACATTCAACCGCACTCGTTTCCATCGGCAATGAAGCGGCTTTTCAGTTCAGCGGAGTGGGAGTGTAAGTATACAGGCAGGAAGCTTATTACACATTGGAGCCAATATCGCGTCAATTCCCCTGAGTATAAGGCCGATGGGCCCTTTGACGTTGCCAGCACTTAGCTCACGGCAATCGCCGCTACGTCATAGTCGTATCAGCGTCATCTTGGAGCCAATTGCTCCACCAGAGTTTACTCTCAGGCCCCGACTATACTGCGTCTTCACTCGGCTTACCGGTTTTCCGGCTGCCCGATAAACAGGCTTGTATTGCGGAGACTCTCAGGGTATAAGAACCTGCTCTATCGCCAGGGATAACCCGGGCCCCTCAAGAACAGCCATTTTCAGCTAGCCTTTACCCCTCTTATCTTCAATGGCTCAATCTCTCCTGAGACTGAGGCCCAACCTACCGCTTCCCCTTCTATCACTGCAACGCCATACATTTGCCAGGTCTGTTGTGAGAATGTCTACGTCGTCGAATTCTTCCAAGTTCAGTCATCTTCCCCGAGCTTCGTCCGGGCCTATAGTATGCCCTTTTGAGGTAAGGCCTTCCCGAGAGCTATGGGCAAATTGTATTCTGACGCATTTGTAGGGGAAAGATGTTCTACAGTCATGCCAATTCAATAAAGGCTCGGCGTTTACGGAGGAGGAGCGCAGAACATTCAAGCTTCATGGTCTGCTTCCTCCCAATATTCAGACCCTTGAGGAGCAGGTTCAGCGGGCGTACGAGCAATACTGCAGTCGAGATAATGATCTGGCCAAGAACACGTTTATGGCTAGTATGAAGGCGCAGAATGAGGTTCTCTACTATAAGGTAATATGCACGCTGTCCTTCCAGTCTACAGAAATTGAAGACGACCAACCTGCTAACATGTATTACAGTTAATCGATACCCATCTCAAGGAGATGCTCAGCATTATTTACACTCCCACTGAAGGCGATGCAATTCAAAACTATTCTCGACTTTTCCGGAAACCAGAGGGTTGTTTCCTGAACATCAGGGACCAAGACAGGATTGAAGAGTGCCTTTCCAACTTCGGCCGCGGCGAGGAAGTCGACTACATAGTTGTTAGCGATGGCGAGGAGGTAACTTGACTATCAGCATGCACTTCACTAATGGCAGGGCTAACCAATAACAGATCTTAGGGATTGGTGACCAAGGTGTAGGCGCCATTTTGATCTCGGTTGCCAAATTAGCACTCACCACATTGTGTGCTGGTATACACCCAAGCCGGCAGTTGCCGGTAGTCCTAGACTGTGGTACAGATGTATGGTAGCAACAAATATCAACCAGAAACGTACTAATCTCGGCCACAGAATGAATCACTTCTCAAGGATGAGCTATACCTGGGTCTGCGACAGTCGCGTGTTAGAGGCGAGGAATATGACCAGTTCGTGGAGAAGTTCGTGGAAACAGCTCGAAAGAGGTTCCCACGCGCGTATATACACTTGTGAGTTGTGAAAGTCCTATAGGAACTCCCGCAGCCGAGCTTGACTGACATCATTAAGCGAGGACTTTGGCCTTCATAACGCTAAGAGGATCTTGGACAAGTTTAAATCCCGTATCCCATGCTTCAATGACGATATTCAGGGAACCGGCTGTGTCACCCTGGCTGCTCTATTGTCCGGATTCCACGTGGGCGGTATCAAGTTAGAAGACGCTCGCGTTGTCGTCTTTGGGTCTGGATCAGCGGGTACTGGTATCGCAGAGCAGCTCGCTGATACCATCGCAACTGAAACACACAAATCTAAAGAAGAAGCTTCAAAGCAAATATGGTATGAATATGCATCGAATTGTGGATTTTCCTTGACCCTACAGTTACTGAGCTCTTGCTCTTGAATCTAGGTGTCTCGACAAACCGGGCCTTCTGGTCAAATCTCTGGGTGATCAGCTGACGCCAGCCCAAGTACCCTTTGCCCGAGACGACAATGAGTGGCCTGATGGGGATTCGCGCGATCTGCTTTCAGTAGTGAAGAAGGTGAAACCACATGCATTGATTGGTACCTCCACTAAACCAAACTCTTTCACCGAGGATGTGATCCGGGAAATGGCGAAGCACGTCGAAAAACCCATCGTATTTCCCCTCAGTAACCCGACTCGTCTACATGAGGCACAGCCTGAGGATGTTAATCGTTGGACTGAAGGCCGGGCTTTGATAGCTACCGGCAGCCCCTTCCCTCCTGTTGATCGCAACGGGGGCAAGTATGAGATAGGTAAGGAGATTTTCCACTACGTAGCGAAAATAGGAATAGCCCAGCTGACGTCTTGATTCTTGCAGCGGAATGTAACAACTCGACATGCTTTCCCGGAATCGGATTGGGTGCAGTTCTGTCGCGAACACGAACGTTGTCCAATAAGATGCTTGTGGGTGCAGTCAAGGCATTGGCAGCGCGGTCGCCGGCACTGCAGGATCCCAACGGACCTCTCCTACCTGATGTTAAGGATGTACGGGAGCTTAGCGTTGACATCGCCAAAGCCATCATTAAGACGGCGGTCGAAGAAGGGCATGCTGAAGAGGAGGGAATTCCCACGAATGAAGATGAGTTAGAAGAGTGGATTCGGGCACAGATGTGGGAACCCGTGTACAGGCCCCTTGTGCAGCCACAACAATGAGGAAAGGTAATTTCGCAGAAGGGGGCTGTGCACTCCAAGCCGGGCCAGGCTCGGTTGTTCGGCACCAGGCGGAGTTGATGATGAGGCTCTGTCGGAGGTCATCAGATAACTCAACGGTAATGCATGCAGGGTTCTTGTTGGAAGATATAAACTTCATAGGATGACCTTTTTCGACCCTCCAGCAGATGATTTGATTGAAATCAGCCTTACGCCACTAGGCGGCGAGGCCGAGGGAGAGAAATTACTGTTCGTATTTCGTCTTAGGCTGTACAACGGAGGCAGATGATAGGAGGTAAATGCAAGAACTGCTGAGTAGGGAAGGTCATCATCCATTGTAACTAGCTAGTTAATTAGGATTCGAAGACAACTAACTAATTAGTCAATGAATGGATTCCCGGATGGATTGTGGTTGCATTGCCACTCGGAGGCGCAGAGAAGGTGGATCCAAGGATCTGATTATCCTCCACCCAGCCATGTGTAACCAGGCCTCCGATATGCAGGGTCCATCCGATGCCATTCCTCTGTTCTCAAGTACAGTAGAATTCCTAACGACCATCTTGTGTGTGGAGATACGCCCAACGTGGCTGCATGCATATCGGAAGCTTAATCTGGTGGAGAGAGAGAGCAGGGCTCGGGAAGTCTCCTTTCTTCAACAAAACTCTCTCTTTCCTTCATACGTCACTCTTTGTGCTGCGCCTTTGATCGGTCTCAAACTCTTACTCAAAAAGAAAGTATATATCATATATTCATCCCCTCTTATTATTGTTCCTTTTTTTTTGACCACTAGATCCTTTACCTCCTTCATCAACACTGTCACCATAATCTGTGGACCTCGGTTGTCGATCTTCTGCAGTGTCCCGACTTGCAGCAGTTTGTGTCACTTTGACGAGCACCTTGCATGGTTGTGTTGGCGTGCAACAACGATCCCTTCTGCTTCACATAATAGCGCACTATCCACTCTACTATGAAGATAGTAACGGTTGCCACTGCGCTGGCTCTCTTTCTCATCACTTTTGTCACCGCACTCAGCATTCCGCCTGCGGCCCGAGATGCAACTCTCTCCGCAGAGTCTTCATCATTGTTGGATTTAGTTAAGCGGCGTGGGGGCGGGGGCGGAGGAGGGCGCAGTGGAGGAGGAAGTGGTGGTCGGAGTGGTAGTGGAGGGAGCAGCAGCAGCAGCAGCAGTGGACGCACAGGGAATAGCGGTAGTAGTGGAAGTAGCTCGAGAACCAGGTGAGTACATGTCGGTTGATTGAAGAGTGAGAAGACACTCGAAACTAATAAGCTCCGCCAGCTCCTCAAGCAACGTCGGGGGCTCATCCCGCAGTGGCTCTGGAACCCGGCCGACGTATGGGGGTGGCTACTACTACGCTGGGGGTGCCAGTACCCCTTATACAGCAGGGGCGCGATCGCGGTTGGGGTTGACACCATATCTCTTGCCAGCGGCCATAATCCCTCTCTACTTCCCGGGACTCTGGTTGTATGGGGCATATGTCTATCCCTACAGCTATCATTACCACTATGTGAACGATACCTCGCACAAAAACGAGTCGCTACCCGTGAACTGCATTTGTCAGGAGTACTTGGAATGTGGATGTGATGAGAATAGTAACAGCACCTACTATGAATCTCTGTTCAATGGAACTCAGCCCAGGAATACGAGCGTGGCCAAGGTGGTTGACGTGAACGGCACGGAATCAATCTATATCAACGGCACCCTGGCCAACGGGACGACTGTCGCCGATTCGGCTGCAACTCACTTTGGTGTTTATGGATCTGGCTATTGGATGATGGTAGCCGTCGTGGTGGGCATTGTATGGACATAATGTCCTCCTAACTCATATTAGAGACGAGTAAGGTGCCACCGCCAGCCACATCATCAACGTTCATTATTTCTTCACTCATTCATTGCTGGCTTGTTTGGGTTGCGCTTGATTTACTAGTTTTAGACGATCGCAGAGCAGAAGATACCCATATGTTTGGCGTTGAACTTAGAGAGGAGCGTCTATTAATATCAGTTTGTCTCATTCCGTTCTATTTTGATTTTCTTTTCTTCTCTTCTGTGTCCGGCTTGCAAAGGCCCAGATGACTCCACTTGCAACAGATTAATTAAAAAGTTGTTCCCTTGAAACCCCCACCCTCAATCCTGTCCTCATCAGCCCGAAGAATCGCTTCATCCATGCTGGTCTCGATCTATCGCCACGAAAGCACTGGATGATCCTGCCTTTCCCACGGGTCAAGGGATGAGCTTAAAGGTTAATTACGCAGAACCGTTGCAGCCTCTCCACCCGGATCGTCATCCCAGCTATGCATGCATCGCATCACAATGGAGCTGGCCACGTTTCAAGGGCCTTCCGCATCAAAGGTCTAGAAGCTCGTCTTTGAGGCGCAGATATGCAATCTCCTCGCGCCTCATTCGGATTTCATCTGCCATCCAATGATCTGGGCGTGTCTCACTGCTGACCGGATCCACTGGCGATGACCCTCCCTCCAAGTACGTAGCAAAGTGGGCACACGGCAGACTGCCCCATCAGACATCTGTCAGATCTGACTCCTCCTTTCTTCCCCTTGGCAACTCCATTTGTTGCTCAATCCAGCCCGTCTGTCTTTCCTTTCTTCCCCCCCCCCCCCC